>NC_063015.1:4767187-5085000 GCF_020509005.1 Fulvia fulva
TCCAGCTTCGATAGCAACTGATGTGGTGGATGCAAAAGTTTCGTCTTGCCGCTTAGCTATAGCGTTTGTCAGACGTCGGATGGAGTGCACGACAATATTAACTGCCTGTTTGTACAGCGTCGACTGCTTCAGGTAACAATTGTCTCCAACACGTCCGGGCACGAACGAAGAGGCTTGACATGCATTGCCAAAGGCAACACAGGCATCAACGCATTGCTGGAAGGTAGTGACCCGGCGAATAGTATCGCCTCTCGATCCTGGATTGTAGTCCGTGTCGCATTGTATCTGGTATGTCGAGCCATCAGCTCCAGTATAAGTCTTCAGGTTGTCCGCTGGGCATGAAGCACTTCGGAGCACAGCTGGAGCAGTAGTTGTTGATGAGGTGCGCGACGAGGTCATGGTAGTGGTGCAGGCAGCTCCGGCCGGTACTTCGATCAAATTGAATCGGACATTGTCCAGATAGTATGTATTACTGGCGCTCGAAACGCAGGTAAAGTAGATGTCGAAACGTCCCGTTGCCTTTGTGGCTGTGAAGACAGGCGCAGTATTGTCGTACCAAGTCCCGACAGCCTGTGCCGTGTTGCCATCGTAGAGCGACCAGATGTAGGTGCCGTCCAGAAACCCGTTGAGGTAGCAGGCGTTCGATTATCGAGCATACTTGAAGGTCATGGATAGGCTGTACCTTGCTCCTGGAACCATGGTGATGTTCTGTGAGAGCACAACGTTACTATAAGGGCTGTTGGCGTTGCGATTAATGTTGACCTGAATACCATTTACGCTCTGGTAACCAGTGGTAAAGCTCCAGGTGTTGCCAGGGTCCAGAGTGGGTACCCATGGCGCTATCGTAGGCGACGGCATTGTATCTGCAAAGCCGCCGTTCAATAAGATAGGTACACAGGGCGTGTTGGTGTACTGAGAGGGAGAAATCAGGGCTAGAGGTGGGAGCAGCATTGAAGTGGTCGAAGGTCCAATAGTCCTACGGGTAGACACCGGCGGTGGCGTCTGTGCTGGCTTCGCTCCAAGGCACCCTTTTGCAAGCGTAGGACCGAGCCATTGGCCCAGTAGGAGCGTGTTGCCAGGGTACACTGCTTCTATCCTGTTCTTGAGGTCGATCCACCACTCAATGCCGTTGCAGTTGCCATCGTTGATCGTCACTCCAGATGAGTCGATGCTTAGGGCGTATGATGCCGTAAAGTCGATAGAAGGTGTGTCGACAAGGCCAGCAGACAGCGTGAATTTGCCACCAAGCAGACTGACGCCAACTGTGATACCGATGGGCATGACAAGCTCCGCAGTGGCAGTTAGCTTGCCCATGGCATTGAACACTCGCTCGACGCGAGGAGTCCAACCCTTCGATCTTGACTTTGATTTGTCGATAAAGTTGATAGTCTGCTCAAATCCATCGAGGTAGTACTGGAATCCAGCTATCGCTTGACCTTGCGCTTCGATGCGGAGTGTCGCAGCAACGTCCAATATCACCATTGGTCCGACTGTGATAATGGCTGGTATGGAGAATCCAGGTACCCCGACTTCAAGCAATCTTTTCCGCTCGATCTCCCGTTCGTAGACAGCCAGGAACTCGACTCCAAGCTCGACACCAGCGCGTAGATTGCCAGCCAAGCTCACCTGCGCGTCTTGGACTCCAGACAGGAGCTGAACTGTGATCGATCCAGAGACGGTGAAAGAGCCGTCTACTCCGCACCTGACGCAATAGACGCGGATGCCAGGTTCAGGCTCCTCTTCTTGGCCAGTAATATCGTTGATTGATGGCAAGAGACCATTCTTTCCCCACAGATCAGAAATGGTCTGCTTGTTCTCCTCTTCTTCGCCGCCACACTCTTCGCCACACTCAAATATCAAGTATGCCGGACCCCAAGGGGACTCATCGTCATCGCCAGCGCTGATACCAATCGGTAAGGTGAAGTCCACTCCGGCGGTAGTCGGCTGATTCGTGAGAAGAGTGACGGCTTTGGTGGCCACGTTGACAACATTGTTGACCGATTCGGCTGCAGCTTTGACGACTGTGCCCACGATGGGGATGTTTTGGTCAAATCGACTGCTGCCTGCGTAACTGTTTTCACGGTATTGACCACTGTCGAGGCGACCGACTTGGCCCAGCCCCAAAACCGCTTTTGGTGCTGGAGACTCCGTCTCGAGTATGATGAGCTGCCAGCTAAATCAGCTGCAGTCAAATCGGTGCCTGGCGCAAATTGCTGAACCTGCGAGCCATTATCATTCGAGAAGTCATAGTACCCATACTGGAGGTCCAGGCGTATGTCGAAATCACTGCCGCATGTAGCCGCGGGTACTCCGTCAACAGTGGAGGTTGGGAAGTTGCCGCAGCTGTCCACGGTGTTTGTGATTGTAACAGTCTAGTCCCTTTTAGCATGGTCTTGAAGCTTGGAGATGACTTTTGACTCACCTGTGGAGGTATGACAGTCGTGTAAGTGCTTGCAGATATCGTGGACACTACCACAACTTCGGTGGAATAAGTCGAGACACTGGTGATGGTCATAGGATCTGGCGTCTGCACAGATATCATGGTTGTTGTGGAGACAGAAGTGGTTGTGAACTCTACCTGCGTAGGTACGAAGCTCGTTTCGATGAATGTCGTGGGTTGTAGAACGGTGGTCGAATAGGTGGATGTGTACACGGTTGTTACATCAGAGGTTGCAGTAGCTATGGCAGGTTAGCAAGATACTGGCTCGTGGCAAGGGGTGCCTACTAGTTGATGTGACAGTGCTCGTGAATTCGACAGTCGTAGATACTGTAGTTGGCTGCAGTACGATACTGGTCTGTATCAAAGTCGCGCCCTCAGTCATGGTAGCTGGCTAAATTAGCTTCACGGCTTCATTGTCTCGGATCGCATCGAACTTACTGGTCTGCAAAACCGTGGTCGGGATCTCGATCGTTGTCGATTGCACCAGAGTCGTAGAGATCGTTGTTGGCTGCATTACAGTTGTGGTCAGTGTGAGGATTTCGCCTGCTGACATAGTAGCTGACAAGCATTAGCACAAGCTTCGCCTTCTTTCGGTGCACGACACCTACTAGTCTGTGTTGACACTGTTGGGACCTGTACTGTCGTCGTTTGCGTGAGCACTTCACCTAGTGGCAGAGTAGCTAAGTAGAGTTAGCAAAGGTATCGGCTAAGGGAGCGTGGCACATACTTGTTTCTGTGATGACTGTGGGAACTTGCAGAGTGGTCGTTTGAGTAACCACCTGCACGCTCGAAAAAGTGGCTACAGGCTGTTAGCATTGACTTCAAGCTCTTAGGTTTCATTACTGACTAGTTTCTGTCAAAATCGTGGGCATCTGAATATTGGTAGGCTCAGTGTACGTGGTCACGATTGTGGTTGGCTGCAGTGATACGATTGTCTGCGTGACTGGGCCATCGGAGGCCATAGTAGCTAACGCTGGTCAGTATCGTTTCAAGTACATGTCCGGAGTGAACACCCACTGGTCTCTCTGATCGTGATCGGTACTTGAATAGTCGTCGGCTGTACCAAAGAATTGACGATGGTCGAATAGTACGTCAACGGGTCACCAGCGGACACAGTGCTAGTAGCCAGGATCGTCGTGGGAGACTGCACAACAGTAGTCATAATGCTCGGTGTCATTAGGGTCAAGGTCGATTGCGTAGACACAACTTGCGTGACAGTCATCACAGACGTATAGGTGAATGTGTCTGGAGGCGGAGTTCGCACGATGATGGTGCTGCTCTCCGATATCGATGGAATTGTCACGAAAGTTGGCTGGGCGCTCGAGAGCTCTTCAACCGTAATAAAGGTTGAAGCAGGTATGACACTCACGAGCGCAGTCGTGCTGGAGGTCGCGCTCGTTCAATTTGAGCCGCCTACACTGCCCGATATAGATGATGGGGCCGGCGTATTGGCTTCGTTCGCGTAGCTGCCCCATTGAATGCCGAGATCGTCGACGGCGCCGTCGAGGTCCAAATCGCTTCCGTAGCAAACGACAACGAGATCGGCGTCATCGTAGTGTACTTTATTGACTATGAAGTAGTCGCGCTGTGCCCCGGAGCTCTCTTGCGCAGTCGTAGCCAGGACGAAGGGAGTGATAAGATCACGCGGCACCAAGCTGGCTTCTGGGAGGTTCCAAGATTGTTTGACATACTCGTATGCGCCGGGTGAATTGAAGCGTATGCTGAGCTCGCTCTCTGACCAGTCCACGCGTGAGATATATGCCGAGTGCTCGAGGATGACAGTCGGGAAACTGAAGGTTGCATTCAGCTGGACCATGAGCCGCGAGCAGGAGGCTATAAGGCGATAAGTTAGCTAGGATTGCCTGAGGTGCTGAATGGAGACATACCCAAGTCATTGGCAGCGCAATAGTACATGATACCATTGTTCCCCGGGTTCAGGATCTCAAGATCTCCTCCATTCGACGAGGGTGGTGGACCAGGAACAAGAGTTGGGCCGCCGTTGGCAATGGTTGTTGCCGTCCCGCCTTGGGTATTCCACAACGATGCTGAGGTGGATCCGTCTCTCGTCTGCGTACTGAGACTGGCAGTGCTCCTTGTACCCCTCGAGGAACAAGCTCGGTTCGTTTCTGTGATAGTGATTAATGTCTGACTAGCCGCGAGGATATGCAGAGAGAGCTGCAACAGCAGCCCAAAGACAGCCATGTCTGCTAAGCACTGAATGGGAGACGTATATGCCGTCTCTCCACAGGTGTCTCACCCAACATCTTAAGCATCAATTTGCCGGATGTCTTGTTGTGACGCCAAGCATGCATTCTTCAAAGGCGCGTTTGAAGCGCACGCGTTGTATATGCCAAGTCATTCTTCGCAAGTAGGACTGATCAGCGACGAACGGATTCGCAGGATCCCTGTGTAGGGGGCTGCATTGCATGGCGCGGAGGCTGGACTGGAATGCGACATCGGCGATACGAGATGGTATAAAGAAAACTATGGCGTACAGATAGCATTGTATCGTTTCGCATTTGATGAAGTGCAAGTTGACTGGATGTTATCCATGGATGATGTTCAAGCGAAGAGGAAAGTGCAGTCGTGTCGGAAGCTCGCGTCGAGTCGCGTCGTTCCTACAAAATCATGTAAGCAATTTTTGCAGGGCAGGAAGGATGCCGACGAGGAACGAGAAAGAGACATTCATCGAAGGGGCTGGGGGACATCTCTCATTTCTGTCATTCACGTGTGGCTCTATACTCTCGCGATCGTGCCAGTAGCGGCGAGCAGGTGCACATCGAAGACGCGACATCGTCCCTCGTCATCTTCGCACCGGCCGTTCCTCTACTCGCCCTGCTCATCGCCAATCTTCTCCAACTTGCCCATCTCCCGCTTCGCACCGCTCTCGCCGAACAATCGCACACGATCTATGCGTGTCTTCTCTCCGTCACCCTCGCCGTCTGCCACGAATACCGTCAAACTGCTGATGTTCTGGAACTTGACGAACCGTAGCTCCACCTTGGCCGTTTGTGTCTTCGCATCCCACTGGTCTTCCTTGATCTCGACAGTCTGGGTCGCGGGCGTATCGTCTGCCTCGTCGAACCCGAGCACATGGCTGCGGTTGCTGTAGAGGTGCAATGTCTTTGGTCGCATGACATCGTCATCGTCGGCAGGCGGTATCGATGTAATGTGTAAGCTGTGGAGCTTGAGTGTGCCTTGAAATGGGATGTAGAGCATGAGCTGCTCATCTGTGTCCGATTCAATCCAATCCTTCTTGCCTTCCGCGCTCTTGCCCTTTGCGTTTAGTGATGATGGCTGCTCTGGGGCGAAGATGGTGCGCTTGTCTCCTACTTCTCCATCCAGGTTCAGGAAATCCAGACCCTTGATCTCGACCTCTTCCGTGACTTCCGGATAGCCTCTTGGTGCTGCTGCGCCAGTCCACTTCCCAGCACTACTCGATCCCTCGCCAGCATCTGCACCTCCTTCGTCTGCTCGCCCTGCCTCTTCCGCCAGCTGCTTCACGGCAGCATCCAACCCCTTTGGATCTGCACCTCGCACGCGCTTGACTTCTCGCTGCGCCTTGAAAATGACGAATGTGGGCATCGCGGAGATATTGTATGTTCGGGCAATGTCTTTCTGTTCATCGGCGTTGATCTTGGTGAAGGTGATTTGGCCGGGGCGCGAGAGCTGGCTACTGAGAGCCTCATAGACGGGCGCAATGGCTGTGCATGGTCCACACCAGTCTGCGTAGAAGTCGGCGACCTACACGAGAATGTTGGTGATTTGTGATCAGTATCGCATCGACATACTTACAACAATGCGAGACGAGGACAAGATGCTGGAGAAGTGGGTGGGAGAATCGACGTGGACGGTCTTCGACATGGTGGCGATCGTCTGTGGTGGTGAAGCGGTCGCCTCTGTAGCTGAAGGAGTGTGGTCAGGTGGGATGCCGATGTCGAAGTGCTCTGTTTGGGTGTGGTGGGGCAAACGCAGGCACGTTTCAGATGAGGTGAATCGAATCGCGGGGACTGCACCACCAAGCAACAAGCCTCTACTATCTCCTACTACTGACAGCAGAGCCTCAAGTCAGAAACAACGTCAACTAGCTGCCGCCTGATGTAGTGCGATGTGAGTGAATGCTTCGAGAACATCTGTCTACATGTATCACATGAAAGTGCCATGAGCCACCTCCGACTCGCGGGCCTGCAACTGACCAAGACCGAACGCCTCATCGTTGTCGTGCTCTCCTACGTCTTCGCCGCACCACTCATCTGGTCACACGGACGAGCACCAGTGCGATACTTCCTGGCCACCGCCGACGAACGAGCGCAAGCACGAAGGCAGCTTGAACAGCATCGAAACGATAGAAGGGGAAGAGGAGCTGCGCGTGGATAGTGGTGCATCTCGAAGATAGCAGCACCTTCCGAGCGGCCAGTATGGCGTCGCACGTGTTCGTGGTGGACTCTGGCCTCAAGCGGACACAGATCAAGGTCGCGCCGGGCAAATATTTGAGGGAGGTGCTGGAAGAGGCCTGTAAGAGCAGGAAACTAGATCCAGAGTCGTATACGCTGAAGACGCAGAGCAATAAGGTGAGCAGCAACGTATCATCAGTACCTCAGCAGATACCATTCTGTTCGAGATGCACAATGCATGACGCGCTCTGGCTAATCACATACTAGGCAGTGGACCTGTCACAACCCTTCCGACTTTCAGGCCTGTCAGCAGGTGCCAAGCTACAGCTCGTTCAAGCAAGCAAATCCGTGGGAGTAGTGAATGTGGCTCTGCAGCTACCAGAAAGCGAAGGAGCTGGGCGCGTGTCAGACAAATTCCCCAGCACGACAAGCTTGTGGCTGGTGTTACGGAAGTACGAGGATGGCGTGGCAGGTCAACTATCGCGGAAGTTGAATCTCACACAACGCGCGATACCTTCGAACCAATCATCAGGGGCTGGACGACTGGAGTATGAGCAGCCGGTCATGAATGTGATGGGCAGGAATTTGGAGACTTTCGCAGATCTTCAGAAGACGCTCGGACAGCTCGGGTTTAACAGCGGCAGTGTGCTCTTGCGGCTGGAGTTCAGAAATAGCGGACAACCTCTGGAAGAGGCAATCAAGGAGATTGGAGAGCATTTCACCGGCGCGCCACCGATCGATGATGCTCCCCCAAGTTACGCAAGCGCTACGGCAGTGAATGATAGCGGTACCGAAGCGTCAGCACCGGAGAAGGATGTATCCATGGAGGAGGCCCCTCAGCACGACGCGCCTTCACAGCCCATCGAAACACCACCACAGCTTTCAGACATGCCCGAACAACCGACAGCTCCGCCAGCGAAGACGCTAAATGGAATCTCAGTGTATCGCCCGCCTAGCTCGAGCACACCAGCAGCCGCTATGCAACCGGACGACCCATCGACCTTCGAACCCAGTATAGCACACGCGAAAGCGCATCAAGCCGCACTTGAACGTGCCGGTCGAAACACCCGTTTGCTCTCCGACAAAGAGCTTGAAGAGCAAGAACAAGCGCGCCAAGCAACTATCGCGCTAATACAACAGGTGACCGTGCGCGTCAAGTACCCCGACCAGAGCATGATAGAAACGACATGCTACGCATCAGAGAGTGCCTCAGACCTCTATGCTAAAGTTGGGCAGACACTTTCGCAAGCAAGCGAGCCATTTGAGCTTCGCTTCCTAGGCGCGAAAGGGTTCCAGACTATTCCCAACGACTCAGCAGTGCGCCTGGTACGAGATCTTGGTTTCAAGGGTCGGATGATGGTCACGTTGGTATGGTCGACTAATGCCTCCGCGAAGGCGCGTCAAGGTTCTAGTCTGAAGGAGGACTACCGTAGCAGAGCACAGGATCTTAAAGTGGAGTTACAGACGCAGCAAGCGCAGGGTGAGGAGAACCACAAGGCTGTCATGGCGAAGAAGGATAAGCCAGAACCGGGTAGCAGTAAGAGCAAGCTCGATGTGGAGAGCAAGATGAAGAAGTTCCTTGGCTTTGGGAAGAAGTGAGCGGGCTTAACTTAGGCATAGCGATGGTGCTGGGATTGATATTGCAGTAGCGATATGGCGCGCATGCTACCAGATAGCTCATGATGGTCATGAGATGCATGAATTGCGCACGCAGCCCTTGTGGCATCTGGGCTGGCGTTCTATGAAACGATAGCTTGTCAAGCTGCTGGGCCGTCGATGCAGCTCATCAGTCATCACTTCTACCTCGAAGCATGAAGTCTGTTCCACAAAACGGCACCTCCAAAATCGACATTGCTAACGTTGTCGACGGCGCGAACTTGATAGAAATGCACATGCGAAAACCCTGGATCTGGCAGAAGGCATCGTACTAGCAGTCTCCGTCACCTCATGGCAACTCCGCGACAGTCCAGACTACTCGAACCTCGCCGTCCATATGTCCTGGCCCGCGATTTTGGCTTTGTGCCTTATAACGCATCGTACTTGCTTCTCGTCGATAGTAAATCGCCCATCGCTCGTTTGAGTGACAATGCCTGCAATATCTACCCTTTCCCAGGATGGCGTTTGTCCTTGATACGGAATGACTAGTGCTTGTGCAGCATCGGGCTGGGATGAGATCTTGATGTGGTCTTGAAAGAGACGCAGCAGTCGATCGTATTCTTCTCGGGTATAGTCGTGGGTATCGTAGCCGGAGCGGCGGGCTGCGTTGCGGTCCTTGGCTGTCTCCCCGTACGAGTCTACTTCCTCGTCGTCACTGTCCTCAAAATCGTCTTCTGCTGCAGATACTTCCTGCTGAAAGAGTACCTCACGACAGGCCGGGCAAGTGTTTTTGAGTTTGGAACGTTCAGTGATGCAATGCCAGCAGAAATTGTGGTGGCAGGATGTTTGACTCACCGTGAGGATCTTTATGCTTGTTAGCTCTGGGACGCGTGGATGATTTTATAGATACTGACTGACATCGAAGCAGACATTGCTCTGTCCGATGAACGTTGGTGCTGTTGTTACCTGCCAGATCCAGTCGTTTCTCGTTGTCAGGGCTATGATGGAGTCGTGCTAATAATTTATCAGGATGAAGCACGGGTGAGCACGAAGGCAGGACGGTAGGGTCATCGATCTACTGCTTGCTAGGATCACGATGTTTGCTAATGACTCCAGATGGAAGATTCGCGAGTAAACCTTTTGCAAATCTCAGTCTCGCGCAATGCAGTGTCTCCGATCTCCGTGTACGGTTTCCCTAACGCTCTACGGCATCCAAAGTTCCCATCTCATGCTTTCGCCAACAGCTGCCAGGTCTTCTAGTCGAGATATTGAGAGCATGAAGGGAAAGGGAGGATTTGGGTTTGCGGTAAAGCTTGTCTCACCTGCATTGTAGATCTCGAGTGAATGAGTACGTCACAGACACTTTCTTGCCTGACTATGGAGCGGGTTCTCGAGACGTTCTAATAGGGCTAACGTCACCACCAGTCCGTATCCTCCTTCTGTTTCTTTCCGCTTGCGCCAGCTCCTTGAATCACCTCATACTTCCTGTCGCCCAGGCTACTCGATCGTCGCCGACCACACTGTCCCAAATTCGATGCCAGTAAGACGTCTCATCAAGAATCGCAAAGACCTCACCCAGAAGGGGCTGTCTGGGGTACACATCATAAGCTGGCGAATGCCGACTGTCCTCTCATCTCCGTCCTCCACCGAGATACGTAGGACAGTCGCTTGATAAGGATCAGTGGCAGTAGCGAAGTGGTCTTGGAAGATCTGAAGCATCCGTTCGTACGCCTCTTCTGGGTAGTTGAAAGTTCCGAAGCCGTGTCGGATCAGTTCGTCTCGTTCGGCGGCTGCGTTTCTATCTTCTCCGTCTATCACATCGTCTTCATCGTCGTCGGAGTCCTCGAGCTCTTTCTGACACAGCTCCGCGCGGCAGCAAGGGCAGGTATTACTAGTTTCGAGCCACGTCTTGAGGCACTCGGCGCAGAAGTTGTGGCGGCATGGGGTGATGATGGAAGTGTTGAAGTTCCGTTCATTCTGTCAGCTTCAAGACCATAGCGCATGATGTTGACCGTGTCAACTTACCTCGTAGCAGATCGAGCAATCGCCAACAGCCTCTATGCTTGGTGACAGAGATGCGATAAATTCGTCCTTGTCTGGTAGGGAGGCCATCACTGTGACCGGAGTGTCAAGTTGTAGCTTCGAGAGACTGTCGAGGCGTAGCGAAAGGTTGGAAAGAGAAGGTGGTCTACTTGTATCTACTTGCATTCACTTCGTCTGGAGGTGTTTGTTATTATGCCGCAAAGAGCCTACCATTCACAAGTCACGATGAAGCCGAGCGCTTGCGAACAGTCGATCGAACAGCAGGTCACTTGGTAACCACAAGAAAGATCATGAAGCGGCCACCAGAGTCCCAGCTCGCAAGTCTGCCATTCATTTCCACCTGCCGGGCGCCATCCATTGACTCCTGCAAAATGGCTGAATGCCAGGCTTCCATTATATCGCATACCATATTCACCCCCTATCGAATCACCGCCGTCCACTCCTTGTCAGCACTAACTCTAGCACGATGCCTTGGTGTTAACTGCACCAGCATCTTTTGTAAGTGGGACATCCCGCAGATCTCATGGATGACACTACCAACATCAACCACTCGGCTGAAATAGCGTTGTGAGACAAATGGTAGTACTAGATGTTTCCAGCAAGCTAGCGAGGTGATGACATTGGCTATCGCGTTAGCCTTCCTAGAAGACAGGTGTTCGGACCGTGACAGTTGACACTCTGTTGATCGACCCCTGACAAAATGCTGCGATGCAAGTAAGCAAGCAGGTCGTGAAGCGTTCCGTCGAGAGAACGTTCGTAACTTCACTTCACAAAACCATCATACCATCTGCATCGCCATACCCCATAACAGCAAAAAGAGCACACCACCCCTTACCACACCTCCCCTCGAACTCGCAATCTCTACACCAGCAAAAGGAGAAGACCAAAGTCGTAAGACTTCAGAAGAAGAGGAAACGCTCACAACACCGTAACGGACTTATGATTGCCAGTAATACGCAACTCAGTCAAGTTATTCCATTGAGCCACGCACACGCCGATGTAGGGCTTGCGCCACAGAATACGTTTGTCGCTGCTTCTTGATGTGAGCACACTTCTATAATCAGTATATTTCACTTCATCTACATGCCGAGATTATGCCGGAGTGAAGTGCACAAGGCTCTTTCGTCGCCGCCGCTCACAGATCGGATTTGTGCTCCTCGTTCTCCGAACTTCTCAAAGCATGGAGCAAGATTTTCTGATATCCTTCCACGGCGTCGTATAGGTCGTCAACTTTAAGTTTCTCGTCCGCGCTATGCGCTACGAAGATGGTACCGGGGCCATAGAGGTATCGCTTCTGGTCTTTGACGGCTTTTTCAAGCCATGGGATGTCGGTACCGTAGTTGACTGTGATGATCTCGAAGCCGGGAACATCGGCATCAATGTCAATAGGACCGTAGCCTTTGCCGCTGAAGTCAATATCAATGATGTCTTCCGGCTTCAGATCGTCTTCCAGGAAGTCCCGTACGGCGTGATGAACAGCTTTCGTCACGCCGTCTTCAATGGCCTTCGGCGTACCTGCTGCAATGCGAACAGTTATTTCGGCCTTTGCCGATTCGGCAATGACGTTTCCAGCCACGCCGCCTTCAATGCGTCCGAGGTTGAAGGTTGTGCTGCCGTACTTCTTGCTCTTCGGCAGGCGGTCGCCGAGGGAGATGATGGGTTCCAGAGCTCTGACCAGTACTTCGTTGGCGCTTCGTCCTAACCATGGGTATCCACTGTGACCGGCTTTGCCTTTGGCTGTGAAGGTGATTTGCATGGTGCCCTTGTGGCCAGATACGAGCTTTCCTTCCGTGGGCTCGCCAAAGATGACGGTCTTTGGGTGCAGGTCGAGATCGTTGGCGGCACGCATGCCCGCTCCACCGACTTCTTCGCCTACCACAAAGAGAAGTGCAACATCATCAGGGCTAAGCTGGCCAGATTCGATGAGGCGGTTGACAGCAATGACCTGGGTGGCGACGCTTCCTTTGGCGTCAACGGAGCCACGGCCGAAGATGGTGTCGTCAGTCTTGTTGTAGTAGTATGGAAGGAAGGGAGGGACCTAGTCAAAAGCTTAGCAAGATGTGCAACGAATGTATGAATGTAAAGACATACCGTATCAATGTGACTGCTGACTAGGATCTCAGCATCCCTCGTCTTTCCTGGCCATGCAAGGACATTGAATCGTTCCGGCTCTTTCGAGATATGCTGCTTTTCTACCGTGTAGCCTTGCAGCTTCAAGCTAAAGGCGAGCCATTCGCCTACTTCCTTCTCATTCCCCGAAATCGACTCAATCCGTACAAGCGTTTTGTGGAACTCGAGAAGCTCAGTCTCGGATGTCAACTTCTTGCTAGAAGCAATCTCAACATCGGTATCGAATGGCTCCTGGGGCAAGATGGAAGCTGTACATAGCGGCGATGCGACCAGCGCAACGAGCCATCCAACAAGCTTCATGGTGTAGAGATCAGGTGAAACAGTCAGATCCAAGTGAATGGGAAGAGATTCAGGAACGGGTGAGGTCAAGCTGCAAGGTACCAGGCTACCAGCACATCTGTGGGTCGGCCCGGTCAATGTTTCATGTTTCAGCCAATGACATGCCAATTCCGCGTTCAATGTTGATATGCGGCATGCCCACATGCCCAAACACTAGCGATCCCTGCTCCCACAACGACAGGAACGACAGGACTCGGACGACGGCACGGGCACGTCTAGACTGCGCAGACGGGCGTTGTGTACATGTACCAACACTCCACTGCCTCTCGCTGTTGCTGCGATGCCGTGTGGTCAGAGGTAGTTTGCTCCAGAGAAACCGCTTGGGCCGCTCTTTCATCTCGTGTCTCGTGTCTGCAGCACATGCGCCTCTATGCGCTCCTGCCTTTGATTACCCATTCTCCCAGGCACGCCGCGACACGCGACAGCAACGACGTCAAGACACGATTTGCTGGGACGGCTGCATAATAGACCACTTCGCCAACACCACCCTCGCCTACCGTGCAACCCCACCCGCGACACCGCGACATGGCCGACGCACTCAGCGCAGATCCCGAGGCATTGTACACCAAGCAGGCGTGCATAGGAGGAGGCAGTTTCGGCAAAGTCTACAAAGGTGTGGACAAGCGGACAGGCCAGTCGGTGGCCATCAAGATCATCGACGTGGAGAATGCCGACGACGAGGTGGACGACATCATACAGGAGATCTCCATCCTGTCAGGCCTCCATTCTCCCTACGTCACCAAGTACTACGGATCATATCTGAAAGGCTCCGACCTATGGATCATCATGGAATGGTGTCAGGGAGGGAGCTGCGCGGATATGTTGAAACCTGGTGTTATACCCGAGGACTACATCTCCATCATAATCAAGGAACTGCTGCTGGGCTTGGAGTACCTACACAATGATGGGAAGCTACACAGAGACATCAAGGCTGCGAACATACTCCTGGGGGCTACGGGACAGGTCAAGCTTGCCGACTTTGGTGTCTCTGGACAGCTCACCGCCACCATGACCAAGAAGAACACATTCGTCGGCACACCCTTCTGGATGGCACCCGAGGTGATAAAGCAGTCTGGCTACGACCATAAAGCGGACATCTGGTCGTTGGGCATCACTGCGCTCGAGCTGGCTCTGGGCGAACCTCCCTACAGCGACATACATCCCATGAAGGTCTTGTTCCTCATCCCAAAGAACCCAGCACCACTACTCGAGGGCAACTTCAGCAAGGACTTCAAGGATTTTGTGTTCCGGTGCCTTCGGAAAGAGCCACGAGAAAGACCGAGCGCAAGGGAATTGCTGAAACATCCATGGATACGGCGAGCCAAGCGCAATGCATATCTCACAGAGCTGATCGAACGTCACGAGCGATGGCAGGCAACACACCGAGGCGATGAAGAGGACGATGAGCACGACTACAGAGATGATGACAAGGCTCGCGACACTGATGAGGAGGATCTGTGGGATTTTGGAACTGTGAGGCCGGCTGCACGACGAGCTCAGCCGGGTCCTGGCCTGAGAGTTATGAACGAATCAGGTATGAACTCGAGGAGCTCACACGTCCCAGCGTCTCAGTCGAATCGCTTCGGAATGGACAAGGAGAACGGTGCTGGCGGTGAGGAGAATGTACCGCGTGACACTGTTCGAGGAGGAGGAAGTTCGATGTTGCCTCCGCCACTTCCAAAGACTCCTTCACCGACCAAGAGGAACGCTCCACTGCCCTCACCGGGCATTGCTACAAAGACTCCCTTACCAGCATCACCTGTGAGGAAATCAGTAGCAGCTCAGACTCCACCACAGACACCACGGCCGGATGAGGTCGCGCCTTCACCAAAACCGCCTGCAACACCACAGACACCACGCCTGCTCAACGATGACTTCCTCCAACAGTCAATAGCGAGCGACATGTCACAGTACTTGAAAGGCCTGTCGATCAAGGATGGCCCTCTCGCGGCACCGAACCTGCAAGCGGCCGCTTCGCTACCCGCACCAACGCGGATGCCTCCTCCACAACCGCAGCAGGCAAGCGTGGCACCCACGCATATACCTTCCCAGGCAAATCAGTCTCGGAACGACCTATTCCAAAAGCCCTTACCAAACTTCTCGCCGCCGACGTCGAACGTCCCCGATCAGCTCGCACAAGCTGCCCCTTCTCAGCAGAAAGAGCCAAGATCCTCCCTCGACTCAGCCCTCTCCGATCGATCCCTCCTCGCACACGAACAGCCGCACCCGCAGCAGCCGTACCAGGAATCCGAGGAACAACCCATCACAGCCCTGACATCGGTGGTAACACCCGCGTTGGAAGCTGCATTACATCGACGCAACTACCAGCTTTCCTTACTTCAGAAGCAGCAAAGTCGTGCTGGCGAGGAAAACGAGATGTCTGCGGAAGATTTACAGTTCAAACGCCAAGCCCACGAGCAGATTCGGAAGTGCTTGGGGAAGGTTTCGAGGCTGTTCAAGGAGATTGATCATTGGGATAATGTTGCGCCCGTGGGGATGGGAGATGGGGTGGAGGGGTTGCTGGAGGGGTTTTTGGAGGAGGTGCTTTGTAGGGTTGAGGCGGAGGATGCATAGTTATCTTGCTATGAAGTGGGGTGGAAAGGTGTGTTGTGGTGGACGGGACTTTTGAAGTTGAAGATGAGGATGAAGTGATGGGTTGCATGTTGTGATGACTTGAACGCTTTTTCTTTGTGGGATTCTTTTGTGCACGGCGTTCTGAGCGGATGGAAGGAGAATGGGAAGGGATCAAGCCCCTACCTACAGTATAGTAGGACTTACAGACCTCTCACCAACCGAGAAGGCATTCGAAAAGTAAGAGTTGTCGTCGCTGAGGACAGCCGGTATCCGCGCACTTTCATCACCTTGAAGGAACGGAAATCTCTCGAAGGTAATCTGTGGCGACTCTTCCAAGTGTAGATATACAGCTCCTGTGGCCTCGATCCTGGTGACGTTGGCACTGCTGACGAGATTGATGATGGAGAGCATATAAGCAGCACTCCTCCGGGGTTTCTGCCAAAGAGGTCCTCATCAAATGAACATGAATGGAAGGTCAACAGACGTCTGCCGGTCATCGTATGCTGCTATAACAGACTCTTCTGGCACGCACGCGCTTGAAACTTTGTCTGACAGCAAACAGGCATGACAAAGGTGATGCTGCGATATATGCCGTCCAGCTGCTGGCTTTTGCAGCGCCTTTGCCACCATCGTCGACATCAAGAGCCAATATGGCGACCAGGAGCACCACTCAGCCGCGGACACACTGGCTATACTGGCCACTCGAAGATGTCGTCGCTCTCAAATATCCGAATCAAGTCGACAACGGCAGCATCAAGACTTTTTGTCTCAAATTATGCATCTTCCCTAATAGCGACATCTTGCTCTTCAAGCCGCACGGGAGTGACCAACACGTAATTCCCGTGCGTGATATAGCCGCCGCAAGCCCGGGCTTGCGAGACCACGGCGTTAACAGCATCATCGAGGAAATGCTGCAGGCTCAGATTCAGGACGACGAGCTTCCTGACTTACAGTATCTGGACCTCGCCGGCAGCGAGCCACTTGTTGAGCTTCAGTCCTCCTTCAACGGCTATGACAAGTCTGTAGTCATGGACAGAGCCGTGCTCACAATACTGCTATCCTCATCAAGCTCGTCGGTACGTGCTGACTCCGGCATCAACGGTGCCACATATGCATCAGTAACAAACACTTCCTTCAAGCCCGACGGAGCCCTAACCCAAGCTGTCGCGGACGAAGAGGGCTTGGAGAAGGCCATTGTCAAGCGCCAGCATTACATCGACCAACAGCAGCGTTGGCTCACCGCCGATGCCTATCTTACGACTCTGCACGACTTCTGCTTCAATACGATCTTCGTCGCATGCTACCTTCGATCACGTGCAACAGGTCTCGAGTCGTGTACCTGGGGCTGCCTCCTCAGAAGGAAGACAAATGGTCCTGGCCACGGGCTGTACATCATGCCTGCCACGGTGGCGGAGGCACACGCCGTCAATCAGGGCGTCAACGGACCAGCAGAGATCCAGCATCGGGTTCGCCCCTCGGACGTAAACCTTACGCGGTACGAAGTCCTGGGAGCTTTCAATATCAATGGTGGCCTGCGGATGCACGGTGGGCGTCAGGAGTATGCTCGCATTCTGGTAAGCCAGACTGGCAGGATGCATCTAAGGTGGCTGCCCAGAAGTGGCAATAAGGATATGAGGATCTTGTCGGCGGCGGGCGTGCCTTGGCCGTAGTGGGACAAGGAGGCATCGACAGGCGTGGAGGGGCGACAGAGATGCCAGTCTCGGTACACAGACCACATGTCCCGACCTCAGATACGGCTAGACTAGCCGGGGTGGGGGAGTAGATTGTGAGACATGCCGAAATACATCTATCTTGCGGCAACCACTTTAAACTTACTGTTCTGCATCTCAACGACATCAAACTCATCAAGATGCGCATCTTTCAGGTACACATCACGCCGTCGCATACATGAGTAGCATTCAGCTGGAATGCTGAGGCCCAAATCAATATGCAAACAGAAGGTGGAGATGCTCGGGCTTGACCTTGTGTAACATTGCTGACGTTTCGCCTATATCTACCATACTGTCGAGTATGTCTCTAGCCGCTCGTGATGCTGCGTATCACCATTGATGCTGGCCCTTCAAAGGTCACCTTGACGACCCACTGCGTCTCCATCACGATCCTCAACTGACAAACCCAACACCGAAGTTCATGCACATCTCGAATCTTCCGAAATATCATCGCGTCCAGCTAAACCCAGCCATCTGGAGAGGCGACCTCTACCATTGCAGCTGACCATGCCAGAAGCAAGCAGACTGCACGCAACCTCTTGCATGCTTGCACCTTGCGAACCAGCCGTTCCTTGGCCTGCAATTCCTGGGCTGTCTTGACTGACCCTTAGAAGTGCTTGCGGAAACAATTCCCGACTCCCTCGGGTCTGCAAGTCAACGATGCATCGACTCTGGCACTGTGAGAATCCCAGCGATGCACTGACATGCGTTCTACGACCGCTTGGGCATCAACGAAGCACACCCAATGTTCCCGGTCACTATGCTGGAAGACGCTGCTACCTGTTGACCGCATCAAGTAATCGCATGAGCGCTACACATCGCTGGGCGCTGTGCTATGCGCTTTTGGTCTTGTCACCGAGGCAAGTCAGCGAGTCGGAACCAGAGATCGTGTTATACGACTTTTCATCATATTGCTGTAAAGGGTCGATCCACGCGGCTGGCATCTTGAGTATCCTCGGCGAACAGATGTAGTGGAGGTCAGCAAGCTTGATCCGCAATACGCTCCTTCGCGGGACCGGACATCCTCTGCTGACGCAATGGCTACCTCGAAGAAATGAGGCTTGGCCAGGTGTTGTCGAAAGATGAGCAACCGCTCAGCGGGCACTGTACACTCAGGCTGCCAGCTCATATGGAACCATTACCTCGGGCCTAGAACCAAGGTCGTGCGTGGGTATGCTACGCCAGCAAATCGCTTGCCTACCTTGACGACGTGCGCAGCAGGACCGGGTAACACGATATCATCGGGATCGAGCGCTCTCAGCTTCAACTCACCACCCGGGGTTGCGGGTACACAACACCAGGCATTCGGGCCGTGTCACGGTAATGATCGGGCAAGCACAAACTTCACTGACAGCACCACGGCACATGCCTTGACAGCCGTTAGGGCATCGACCTCCCACGATGTTCCCACGCCCACGTATGCTGTGTTCACCAGCTCGACGCCTGTAACACATGGATCAGCCCCGTCATTCACTCCATGCCGTCCCCACGCTGGATCTTGCTACGCTTCACAGCCTGTCTCTGTAAAGTATGAGGCGCATGCTAACTTCGACTCCATGTCGCTGTTCATGCCGATGATACATCATTCGAACACAGCGTCATTGGGCATGGATGCGAGAAGTGGCCATGGGTGTGCAGTGAATGCTATAAAATGTCTCCGACGAGCAGGCAAGATGTAACGCAGAAGTATCATGCTGACTGCTACATCCGACGGCCTCAAGCTGATTCCTGATTGCACAGCTTGCACAACATCGCACCAACAACGAATCGCACAGCACTCAACTTGCCATAAGATCGCCCGTAGCTCATCATGGCTTCCAAGCTTTCCTTTGGAATCCCCATGGGCGGCTTCATGGAGCTTCATGACCGACACAAGCAGTCCGCCCTGCAGGGGCACTTCGTTGCGGCAACAGGAGGTAAGTCATCCATATCACAGAAAGGTGCTCGAGCAATCTTAGACTGCAGACTGACATGCAATCAGAATTCGTCGGGACCTTTCTCTTCCTGTTCTTCGCCTTCCTCGGCCACAGCATGAGCGTTGTCTCTGCACCACATTACGCAGCGGACGGCTCGAACAGCAACCAGACAGTCATCTACATCGCACTCAGCTATGGCCTTCCCCTCCTCGTCACCGCATGGGACCTCTTCCGCGTATCTGGTGGCCTCTTCAACCCAGCTGTCACCCTGGGCCTTGTCATGACCGGGCAGCTGCCATGGATACGAGGCGTTATCTTCTTTCCCGTTCAGCTACTTGGAGGTGTCTGTGCCGCTGCTGTAGCCAATGCCATCATCCCCGGCGACATCGCTGTCACGCAGACGACTCTGGGCAATGGAGTCAGCGTAGTCCAGGGGCTGTTCTCGGAGATGGTACATCCGGCTTTCTGCTCAGTCCTGTCATGATGGCTGACCTCGTTCTGTATAGCTTCTTACGTCCCTGCTGGTATTCACTATCCTTATGCTAGCTGTGGAGAAATCGAAAGCTACCTTCATGGCTCCCATCGGTATTGGTATGGCACTGTTCGTCACACAGATTGCGGGCGTCTACTACACGGGAGCTTCACTCAACCCCGCTCGCTCCTTCGGTCCATGTGTGGCCGCTGCCAATTTCCAGGGCTATCACTGGATCTACTGTGAGTATCATGCCGTGGACGGTTCAAGCAAAGCAGCGCTAACAGACTAAAGGGGTTGGACCATTCCTCGGTGCTGCCGTTTCTGGAGGCTACGTGAGTATCACTGTTGTGACATGCACTGACCATCTCCTAATTGCAGTCAGTGGCACTTTGTCAAGTTCTCCAACTATGAAGAAGCCAATCCCGGGCAAGCCAGCGCGAAGGGCGCATTTGCCGACGATATCGATGCGGCTCGCGGTGCCCAGCGCATGCTAAGCACCTCAACCGCTTGATGGATGTGACTTCCATCAGAAAGAAAGGATCTGCTCGGACTTGCGGGCAAAGCAGGACACAAAAAATGTGTCATCATGAACGACCATAGCATAGACCACGAGAAGAAAGCACATTCGGATTGAAGTTCGGGTCACAGTACGGCCAATTTCCTATCACGATTACTTGCATGGCAGCGTTTGCGTCTGGCTTTGGCAGTTTCGATACCCTCTTTTGAGAACGCTGATGAATGTGTAGTTCATAGCGATAATGAGATGCATTTTCATTAGCAGCGAGCTCACAAATAACAATTTCAAGGACATGAACCTTATGCTATGTATCCAGTATACACTACTTCTCAGCTTCTACCACCTATTGATGACCGCAGCCAAAATGCTACAATTGTGAATGCACGAAGTGGAATCGCAGAAGGAGAAAAAGCTCATGACATGTTGTTACTTACCCATGGGACCTAAGATCCAGTTACTGCCCTATGCTGAGCACTGTATTCCAGACACACGCTCTCACAAGGCCGAAACTATCAGCACATTAGCAACCCGACCAAGTACTCTCACCTCTTGGCTCAACCTCATCTGCAAGAAAAGAAGAAGAGGGTGTACTCCAGTCCACATCCGCATCCCTCAAATCGATAGTCCGCTCCAGCACACCGCTCGGCCCAGCACCATTTCCAACACACTTACAGAACCCTTTCTTCTCAGGACTGCGGCCCGCGAGCTTGAATGCTAGTTCGATCTGCTCAGGTCTAGGATCATCAATTCCCAAAGCGCGATTGGTAGCAAGCCAAATGAAATTCTCGAGATCTGCTTGTGTCTCGGCATTGATGTCGAGCCTGGCTTTGAGCGCGGCTTCAACCTCGGAGTGACTATCGCCCCAGTTGCTGGCGTCTTGCCAGAGTTGATGCGTCTCGAAGCACTCTTGCTTTGCGGAGGCAAGGAGCTCGGCGGCTTGTTGCATGCGAAGTGGAGAGACGATGGGAGCAGGGAGATGTCGTCGGGATGGCCGGACCGTATCGGAGTCGGGAGTGGTGGAGGGAGATGGTGGTCTCTTTGAAGGCATGGTGGAGAGGGAGTGTGGTCCTGATGGTTGGGATAATCTGGAGTGTGAACTTGTGAGGAGCAGTGCTCTGGTCAACAGGGTGCTGGCTGGCAAGTTTCTGATCAGCTGTTGTGTTGTCAGCGATTCTCTATGCGAAAGGATGTGACAGAGTCGATATGGCTCTGAGCGGGCCTATGTAGTCGAATGACCTTCGAACTTCTTTGTTTACATCAAGACAAGGCATTGTAGATGTGACTTTGTTGAATCCATACGTAACGCACAAAGCCGTTATTCACAATGCCTTGTGGAACACACGACACAAAAACTACACTTCGAGAGCTGAACTTGCCATGTTCTATCTACTGCTATTCTTCGCAGCGAAATACTAGCTGACACTGTTCCCACTCACGTACAGAGACTTTTCGATCAATTCCCAACGCAAGACCATGGACGCCCACGCCGTAACGCCGCCACTATCACCGGCCACTCCCCAACCTCAGCAGCCACATACTATGCCACCTCTCCTCGTGAGGCAGACTCGCGACATGCTCGCAGGAGCAGCAAAGGAGCGCATCCAGATCATGCGTGAGTGGCAGCTCGCGAAGAGTGTGAAGGCGGAAGACCTTGCAACAGCTCTGGAAGCTGACCTGACAGCAAATGGCGAGACTAAAGCAGAGCTTGAGGATCTTCTGATCCTTCACAGCCAGCAGAAGCTCGATCCTTACGATCCTCGACCAAGCAAGATCGCGGCCGCGTACAAGATGGCAGGTCTTGATGAGGTAGGTGAGCAGTGGGTAGGCTGGAGACCACCAATCGAGTTCTGGGGAGATTGGGATGGTCCGTCGGTTGACTGGAGCGGTGCCACTGTGGACTGGCACAAGTCAGGCGATCGCAGCAAAGACGAAGAGCAGAGTGTAGGTCCGAGAGGTGAGACTCCTTGGTATTATTACTAATGTGAACACTTGGTTTACAGTAGAAAGCGCGAGCGATCTTGTGTAACATCAGCGATTTTGTCTCGAAATGTACGTAATTTTGGAAATGATTTTCATGTTCGGTCTCTCAAGCCTACCCATGTCATAGAATGTCTTTAGATCAAGTAGTATGAAGTCGCTGCGTGTTGCCATGGCTGGCGTTGTGCGGGACAAGGGTACTCGTCTCGGTAATTGCATACTAATTTCAGCTCGAGGCTACCTGTAAGTCTTAAAGCATCTCTGGGCGCTGATGCAAAATCGAGGGGAGCACGAGGATTGTGAGTCAAGATGCACTGTACAAGAAAAAAGAACGGACCTCCATTACCATGCCTGGATAGACTTACATTGCCGAATCATCCCAGTCAACCCAAAGCAAGTAGCCAACACCACGTCAGCAACCTCATCAGTCAGCACTCTCGCCTTTTGGACCCACCTCCTCATCTACCCATGAGTTCAAGGCAGACGAGTTCCAGAGTGCAACGACACCACTCAGATCAATTTCTATCGTTTCCCCTTCAAACTTATCCGGTCCGTTGTCATAGCCCGTCCCATAATACTCCCCACCTGGAGCCTCTGGTCCAACGCCGGCCAGTTTGAATGCCAGTCCGATGTGATCAGGGCGCGGATCCCCGGGACTAAGGACTCTATGATCCACGAGGGTGAGGAGGTTTTCGAGCTCCGCTGTCGTTTCTCGGTTGCTGGAGAGCTCGGCTCGCAACTCTGCTTGGAAGGCGAGGTCGTTATTGCGGACTGCATCATCGTAGACTTCCTTGAGATAGCCACGCTCGGTTCTGAGAGCGTCGAGGAGGGTTAGTGTCTGATGCATGCGAAGCGGCGACCAGCTAGATTCGGGCTGTGGTGATGGAGGTGCAATGTCGAGGATTGCTTCGAAGGTGGTTGGGGGCGGTCCTTGGTCGTCCATGTCTGGAGGAGTTGGGGGTCTGACAGATGTGAGAGGGTGACTTACTGCAGTTCTAGACTTGTAGAGCTCTGGTCAACAGAGTACGTACAGCCAAGTCCTTGCTTCACAACTTTCTGCTTCCCAAATCGGCAGACGTGCTGGGAAAGGGAAGGGAAGTGAGTTTGATCCCAGAAGTTATCTGCCTAGCGACCTTTGTCTTACCAGCGCAAAGCATTGTTCCCAGACACCATGCTTTGGATGCTATGACATTGCTTTGTGATCCACTTGGCGCAGGAAAGTTTCAATCCATTGTTATATTGTTGTCATGGCATGGGATCGCCTTGGTGAAGGCTGAGGTCGGGCGAAGGCCGTACATGTGCCCTCTTGTACGGCACTCAGCAATGCTGTGGTGCTAGTGGTTCGCGAGTGGTTATCTCGCTGACAGACTTCTTCGGGAGTCGCATGAGGAAGACTTGGCTGTGTACATGGCACGTTAGCTTACTGTGGCTATAGCTGTTGCAACAAGCATCGCGAAAGTCCTCTATTGATGCAAACAACATGATCCGCTTTCATCGATGAATGTCGTTGGCGCCATGTTCCTTACTGACTTAGCCAGACCTTTCTCGAAGTCGTCATGCGATCGATGCTGCTTATCTGGTCTTTTGTTGTTGCAGGCGAATCGTCCATTCGGTAAGTCGTCTTGAGATAGCGGTGTATGTTCGCTGCGTCAGGGTGAGTTTGGCCCGCTGGGACTTGACCGGTTATTGAGAGACTGACGTTAGTCGATGGACAACAAGGGGCGTGGTAGCCTTGCCACCAGCTGACGATACTGCTTCAATGGCGTGACGTACTATCTCGCTGTGAATTACAGTTGCGAGGTCGCAGAATTACGTGTCCGCTGTCTGGGCTTGATTGTCGGCTCACGGGGGTCGTAGGATTGCGAAAGGCGGACATGTCTTTCGTACGAACATCTGTCGGCATCAAGCCTGGTAAGCCTCGTCTCGGAATGTACGCTCACGAGCGATCGTTTCGGGGCCCCTACCTCTGAGCTGAAGTAAGTGGACAAAAGTGGTGTAGATCCCTTGACATCTTCGCCAAAGCGCAATACCTGACACAACGCCATCGAGCGTCATTTAATTGAGATGTCGCATGAGGGAGTGCTCCTTACGATCGTCCTCGCGGTCCCTTGTTGTCGAAAAATGCCACACCATTTCCACTTGCTTCTGCCGCGCCAAGATCGGCGGATGATGTGTGGGATAGAGCTGTCTGAGAACAGCATTCGCATCAAGATTTGTCGTCGTCTCAAAGTTATACATCCTTGACACAGTAGTACGCAACATCCATAGACCTCTCGCTGGCCTTTGACAATCAACGATACGTGCATAGTGTGATCGACAGGTCCGCCGAGATCGACCGTAAGGCCTTTGGCCAACATGTGTGGCTTCGGCCGATGCTTCAACCCTTCCTGGTCTGTATGCGTAGCGATGTCTCTGTTTGACGTGTGCAGCAGTCTGCATGAAGCACAGCATGACCTCCTGCTCCACGGATGAAGAAGACGCATCCCCCAGCCTGACGAGCTCTACACGCTACCACTCGCGCTTGACGGACGTAAGGCCGTAGCCTGGCGTTCTATCACTGGCGTTATTGTTTAGCTCGGTATTGTACATGCCAGCTACCACACGGGATCACTGGCAGGACAATTAGCTCAAGGTTCCCGCGCCAAGTCACGGTTGTTCGCCTGGGCAGACGACATACAATCGTCCCTTAGCACGCCAGTCAACGATGCACATCGGCAGCTGCCCCATGTTTGTCCCAGTTTGAGGCGTGAAATGTTGGACTCCGACGCCGAAAGGGGCAGGTACCGACAAGGTGCTCCTCAATAAGATCCTGGTTAGACTCCGAATCCCAATCACACTCTCGGCAATGATCCGGGTGTTCCGTCAAGCCGATATCATTGCTCATTTCTCACTGGTTGGGCCCTCTGTCTTCGTTTCGTTATCATCAACATGCTGATGTGGAAGGACACCGTATCCGTGCTTCCGTGGGTCCACTCTGCCCTCTCTTCGAGAGTGCCCGTCACCCATTTAATAATGGCCTTGGCGGAGGGTCACCTACCTTATAAGGGCCGTAAATGACCCGTTATATGGTCGTTATATGAGGTGTTGCATTATCGGTCATTCATTGATATATACAGGGTCATTCTGTGTACCGTAGAGAGGGATATTAGCTATAGCTTGAGAGGACTGGCCATGCTGCTGAGAAGCCGGTGTCTCATCCACCTCTTCAATCTTCACTATGCCGTTACTATTGCCCACCACCTTGTACTTATCTGGCCAATATTGGAGTCGTAGATAAGCTGCTGTATGCTTGGCTTCAAGGGCTTCATCGCGAGTGTCAGGCTCTAGCTGTATAAGGCGATATTGCTATGGATCGTCTTCGAAATGAGCATCGTCCGGAGTCGCTAGTAGCTTGTTGATATGGCTTAGCCAACGCCACTGAAAGGGGCTCTCGATAGGGCACGGCAATCGAATAAGCTGGTGTAGTTGTAGTACTCGCACAGGCCTGAATATATTCACCTCAACGAGCTTGCCGGTGTAGTGCATCTTCAGCTCCTGTCGGCGCCTTAGAGTCTGTTCAACGATATTGCCGAAGGGATCGCCAGTCTTTGCGATATCTAGTGAGTGCTTAAACACCTTTACGCCTTGATAGAAATTGCGAAGCTGTAGCGGTGTATCCGTAGCACGCTGAAGATGCCGATAAGGGGGGTCTCTTATGCTAGGCAATGGAGCCGCAATATCGTCCTTCGTTGCCAATCTCGTGAAGCAGTTGTTACAGGTGTATTCGATGCCGAGAGCTGCTGACTACGGTGTTGTCTGTAGGGGTGTTGTCTTCACTTTTCCTTTGCCTCGAATAGCAACGTTGAGGGCATGTCGCATCCGGCGGCTATAGGAGAGGTACTTCGAGATAGCATCGGATTGCTGCTTCTTTAGCAGCGCTTAGGCATCAGCAGCCTTTGTCTCATTAGCCTGACGTATCATATCTCGAGCCTGCTCTGCGTGTAACACACCGCCGCGTTGTAGTGCCCTGCCGCCTAGTGCCTTAGAGCGGTTGCGAGCAGCTATCGCTGCCTCTATAAGTGCCAAATCCGATATCGCCATTTCGTACCCTATGGACTGTTTGATGCCGCCCTTCGCCACGGCATGCCCTAGTCGTCTAGTGGGTGTCCTGAGGTCGTAGTTAGTCTCTAGGCGTTCAAAATAGGCGTCCGCCTGTAGCTGCAGCTGCTGCGTTGTCGTAGCCATCTCGAATAGCTGTGGATGGAGTGGTGGGCTCGATGGTATGTGAGGAGAGGAAGGATTCCCAGGTGTCTCTTGCTTATTAAGCTCTTTCCTGCCTCGTTCTTCATCTCTAGCCCACGGCTCTATCTCAAGCAACATTGAATCTTATATTGCAAGAGCCTCATATTGAGCCGCCGCCTCTTCTTCAACAGCGCGCCAGTCCTTCAGACTATACACCTCTCGAAGAACTGATAGTGCGCGCTCAGGATTAAGCGGGCAGATGCCAGCCTTGCGGAAGGCAGAACGGATGGTGGACGGCGTAAAGGTGAGTGCGCGGATGGACTCGATTTCCCTTATAAAGTCGGTGACACCGAACTCCAACGCACCGTAGCGACTGCTGCGGTTACGGCCTGACGATGATAGTGCTTGTAAGGCTGAAAGATCACGATATCGAGCGGCTACAGAAAGTGACTGGTATGCGTAGGTAGGCCAACAACCACAATCTTATGCTCGCGGGCGTACTTCAAGAACTGATAGAACACGTGCGATCCGTAGTTGTCGCATACTAGCAATCGCCACTCTGTTGGATTATGCGGCCGAGACTCCTTTTCGAAACGGACAATCTAAGCAAGAGCAGCGTCATTAGTTATATAACCGCTGTCGGTCATTATAACGCAGTACCGATTCGGCAGATCGGTGAACCACGACTCTAGTAGCATCACGCCCTCGACGATTATCATAGGTACGATAGCAACACCCTGCGCGGATACACACTCCACCATCGTGATATGCTTGCGATTAAGCTCGCTCGCTATCTAGCAACGCCTCTTCGGATCCATGGTGAGGATATATTCGGCACCACCGATGCCAATGCGGAAGCCACTTTCGTCGAAGTTCCAGGTGTTGATCGACTTAATATCGTGCTCAGCAATCACCCTATTCAGCTCATCAAACCAGTCTCGAATACGGATTGGATCATGGGCCTATCGCAACATTAGAATGTAGCAACAACACCTTCAATATCGAACGCGTACGTACCTCCTTCCGCGCAATCTCAATAGGCTTGGTCTTCTTTAGCTTGATACTGTGCTTCTCAAGCCACCGTTTAGCCCATCTATCGCCGAAGGGCCTGAACACTTCGTCCGGCAGCAGCGATCGCTTAACAATATGCTCACCGACTTCCGTCAATAGTCTCTTTGATATTGGCAGCTCCATTCGATCGCGATCAATAATATATTGCTTCAACGCGGCCGACTGGATGTCCGAAAGATTGCCCCCAACAGCAGCCCTATTGGTCAGGCTACCGTGCTTCCTACTCCATCGATGACACGCCCTCTGATATATCGACTGTCCGGCCGGTTGCTTGTTACATAGGTGCTTGATAAGAGGTGGAAGTAACGCGTTAACACGCTCTTGAGCCTGCTCAAGAACAACACCAATCTGGCGCTCTTCGTCGGCGTATTTGGACACGCTGGTGCTACTGCTAGAGCCAGCAGGGCGGCCACGAGGCCTATTACACCCTCTGTGTTGACGCGGCATCGTTACGGCTATTACAACATGAATAATCAGGATAATAAGAGACTGCTACGCCCAAAATCAGGTGCGTGACCCTCCGCCAAGCCCGATATTAAGTGGGTGACAGGCACTCGCTATGCGAGGGCTAAGTGGAACCACAACAGCACGGATATGCGCAGGAAGTCGAGCACAAAGCAGGACTGGATCTTCCGAGAAGTTACCAGTGACAATATCGACCACGTCGTCAGTTGGATCAATGACACTAGGCACCAGATGTTCGCCGGCTTGGTCTGGAAAGAAGCTCCGCTACAAGGTGCTACGCGACGATGGGTGGAAACAGGCTGGTTCTTCGCAGCTTACGAGCGCCCACAGCTTCTTGAAGGTGAACAACGCTCTGATCTGAGACTGGTGGCCACGATTGGGTTCGTGCCTTACAACCATCGATATCCTCACCTCAAACATGCTCATCTAGAGACTGTCGAGGTGGTGCGTCTTTTTGTGGCTCCAGACGGCCGGCGGTGTGGGCTCGGGACGCTGCTGTTCGATTCTCTTTGCAAGGAGGCGCGCGCCTCCAATATCGACTGTCTCTATCTGCACACGCATCCGTTCCTCCCAGGCGCGATAGAGTTTTGGAGAAAGATGGGATTCCGAGTGGTGGACGTTGACCGGGAGGATCCAGTGTGGCAGACGACGCACATGATCAAGATCCTGAAGATGTCCAAGTCGTGGTCGTGGTTGTGGACGAAGGCCAGAGGCTCGTTTCGCGGGCTCCGGCGGGCATCGGTTTGACGAGCTTGATCATCTGTTCTACGACCTGAGCATTGCGTCGGGGCATTATCAACCATATCGCAGGGAGTGTAGTGGTCCAAGAATGTTGTTACACGATCGTGACGGACGTTCCTTTGTAAGTGGTCAGATTGGGCAGAATTGTATCGATGGAAACCGGGAAGCATTGTTGTGGCCGGTAATCTCGACCTTCCTCGCTCAAGAAGAAGACCACGCGGCACCCTTCAATGGAAAGCATCTTCCAGTTATTCCTATCGGCCGTGTCGATAAATCGCTTCACGGTGATGGACCATGAGATGTAGTGCTTGGCAAATATGCCACAGCACGCGCATCCGCGGGCAAGTGTATGTCTGGGCGGGAAACACGGTCTGACCAAAGGCATATCGCGTACGCATAGTGTATTTCCAAGCGTTTGACCAAACACAGATCCGCGCTCCTCGCTGAAGCAATGCTCGAGCGCTTCGTGCGCTTCGACGAAGGCTCCGTGTGGATGCACTCGCCAATCAGGGACCCAGGAAGGCAGCGCTGACGAGCCGTGCCCGCGAAGCGCTGCACTCGCTAGAAGCGCTGCAGTATTTCTCGGTCTCAGTCTGATCTCTGTCGTAGCCACCGTGACATACAGCTCTTCTACACTCTGTTGGTAGTCGAGGGCAATTTCGCTCGCAGCCACTTCCTCGCGGATAGAGTTGATATTGACAAAAGCATAAACGCGACCGTGATCAACGGAGCAACAAGCATCGAAGTATTGATGTAGCAAACCAAGCAGACCAGTTATTGGCCTGTCCACATCCTGCATTGGGGCGGCCTGCGAGAGTAGATCAGAGGATTTCAATGTCCCGTAGGTCCTCTCCGCATCGAGTTGATTACTGTACTGCCGTGTAGAAAGTATCGTCTGCCAGATGGTGCAAGGGTATATCCATGGATGACCCATCGACGCTGGAACCAGCTATGGGATAACAGTTGTCGTACAGTATCGTTTCCCCGGTGCTCAAGTTTCCGTTCGCCCAGCCAGATCACCAGGGTATCATATCTGAGATAGATATCGCCCATTCTGGTGACCTGCTGAGATCGTTCGGTCAAGTCCAGTTGATTTATGCAGATGAAGTCCACCCAGATACGAACTGTCTGCTGAAATAGGTACAAGTGACGAGCATTCTGCCTAATGCGCTTCAGAGCTTGGTGCAGATGGGCGGAAATCTTCAGCGACTGGTTGTCGATTTGTATCCAGTCTGTCGGCTCGGCGGTCCCCCAGGCATGAGACAGTGCGAGATGATCATCTGTGGTGATAGTTGTAGTCTCTAGCCGGCAAACAAGAGGGGCATCCAGCTCCTTGGAGGGCTCGATGTGCAGCACCCTGATCTGGTGCGCTGTCTGTCAACCTGGAATATCGATAAGGGTTCAGATTTTCAATGGATGGAGAGACCAGATGTATCATGTGCCGGTGCGCCGACGGACCCGCTTCACGCCGACAACACCAGACGTCAAGTTCTGTCCTTATGCTTCGTCCAGTGTGTGCTGAACACCTTCTATCCTCCCCCAGAGTCGGTGTCCAGCAGCTCTACGAACATACGCATCGTTGTCGCCATCTCGATAAAAGCCGTACATGGACGCGAGCCGAATCGAACATCCGAGAGCGCTGATGGAAAGATGCCATGGCCAGAAAGAGACTGTCTCGCAGAAAGAGACTGTCTCGCAGAAAGAGACTGTCTCGCAGAAAGAGACTGTCTCGCAGAAAGAGACTGTCTCGCAGAAAGAGACTGTCTCGCAGAAAGAGACTGTCTCGCAGAAAGAGACTGTCTCGCAGCAGCGAATGATCTGCAGCTGCTTTCACGCTGTCATCCCCCGGCAGCGATATCAGGTACTGGGAGCGCTGGTGTAGGTCGTCGTTGTAGTCGCGAAGAGGGGGTGCGCTCACGTGAAGGCCATCGCTGCTGGAGTTTGAAGCGCATGAAAGTGCATCGCACCAACATTCTGATCACTGTTTCGCTGGGCGGACGAGGGGAGTGGATCAAGACTGAGCTCCAGGCTGTAGTCAATGCTGGCTGCTGCCGGTTGGATATCACGTTACTACTGAATGCCCACAAGACAACACAGTCTCCCGCACAAAGCTTCCGAGTGCATGGGCCGGCGTCCTCCGTCAGCGTGGTAGTAGGCATTCGGCTCGGAGTACACGCTCGAAACGCGCCTCCGACTGCTCGTCCAATCGCTACTGCACGCTGCATCTGCCAGCCGTAGCAGCCTGCAGGATACTGACATAGAAGCATGCGGAGCGCTATTCACCACGGGACGACTCTGTCCTTCTGCGGCGTGGCTACCAACAGTGTGTGGCCTGATATGCTTTCTGTATAGCGCTGCTGACATGCAGACTGAGGCGAGGCAGTAATGCCTTGCAGCTTGCTAAGCTGGCGCATCGAACGGCGAAGACAACCCCCCTAGTGGTCATCGGCCTGATCCAATCACTGTCACTCACTTTCTGCTCACTCTGCGCCGCTCTTAGCCGGACACGCACGCCTACAGCGGCCAGTGACACGTCCAAGCGCCCGCCTACAAAAGCGCGCTTCGCTCCAGCACCTCTTCCGAACTCCAAACCACTCAGCACTTCCATCTCCGACCGCCGCTGCTCGACGACCGCCGGTGACCGCAACCGGCCACCAGTACCGCCAACGCGCGCACAAGCTCTCCCAGCACCCATTCCATCAGCAAGGGCCATCGCCAGCGACATGAAGGTGGCGCGGCCCAACACCGATCAAGAGGCCGAGGTCCAGGTCTACATCAACGGCGAAGCGTGTAAGGAGTTCGTGCTCCCAGCAGCAGGCAACGCAGCGCCAGCCAACATCGCCCAATGCTTCATCGCCGTCAACCCAGGTGATCAGCTCGCCATCAAGGGCACCTTCACAGGCACTGTTTGGGCCGGAACCTTCGATCTCGTCGCAGATGGCTCCTTCCTCCACGAGTCCAGGGTCGAAGGTGGTGCAGATGCGGAGCCCAAGGTGGTCAACAAACGCAAGATTCTATTCGAGAAAGTTCTCAACTGCCCATACCCACCCGAGTGGAAATCAATTTCTCCACCTACTGCCATGTTCGAGGGCACACTTCACACCGAGAAACTCGAAGACAACTTCGCAGACCAACACTCGGAGTGGGAGATTCCGATCCCAGATTCAGACCAACCTGGTATCGGTAGTCTGTGTCTTACGGTCAACATCAGTCAGGACAGCATCGCCAAGTACTTCAAGCCCGACCGCTGGATCGACATAGACGGTCTGAGCGACGAGCGACAGATTATCGGCGGCTGGAGACGACAACCAGTACAGTCTGAGCGCGAACTTCAACCCGTGAAGCCACAGATCGTGCTCGACAGTGGCCTGACGCCGGACTGCCAGCTTGTCTTCCGAGAGAATCCCGACGGGAGTGACGCTGGCCAAAAGCGCAGCTCAAAGCACCGCAGACACTGGCAAGAGAGTCGCCCAGGCCTAAAGCCATGGTGCAAGTTCTGTTTCTACTACCGCACCAAGCCCGTCCTCGAGCAAGCCGGCTGCGTGCTACGCTCTGAAGAGGTGCAACAACTCGATCCAGCCACCGACTTCAAGCCAGGAACCAATTCAAAGGGCAGAAAGAAGAGTCGCGGAGAAGAAGAGGACGACCTGACACCACCCACCAAGAAACGCCAGACGGGACACTTCACGCCAACGAAGCATCTTGGCGGTACGCTCGAACTTCCAAAGACCAAAGGCACGCTTGGCGGTACGTTTCGCCTCCCTGGAAAGAGCCCGTCGAAGTCACCCAGTGCAAAGGATCCCAGGCGAAGCAAAAGCAGGGGCATGAATGACACAGCATTCTTACGGGAGTTGGCAGATTACCAAGCAGATTACGAGCGACCGCAGGAGGAAGCAGAGAAGGAAGAGCAGTATCGTTCTGGTGATGATGGCGACTTCGACAGGAACACGGACATGGCCAACAAACAAGATCAAGTGGAGTCATTCAAGCGCCCGAGCATGGCTAGGACCAAGCGGCCAGCTGCAGTAAGGCCATCCCCTCACACATCAGATTCAGCAAAGTAGGCCTGTATGTAGCTGACAGATAGACTCAGGTAAATTCAAGCTATTCGATCGATCGCTCAGGAGAGCCTATGATGGTTGCCGGTATCGACTATGACGGTCCTCATACGAGTCACCTCACTCGCAATGGCTCCATTGCACTTGGTGATCACAAGCGCGCATATGACTCGCGATCAGCTGGCCAACCACGTGCAAGCGGCGAAGTGAGCCGCCAAGTGAGGTCCGCAGATTCTTCAAAAGCAGTGTCAGCTCGATCAAGAACCAACTCTTCGCACAGCAACAACATCACATCTACCAGCAGTAACACCAAGCGCCGCCAACCCAGTAACATGCCTGCTTACGACCGCATTCCAACTGTAACTGAGATCCGTAACTGTATATCCTCACAGGGCTGCCATGCCGACAAGTTGATCTGGTTCTTCAACCAGAACGGCCCATATCCGAATGCGAAAAAGGTGCAAACGCACTTCCAAAACATCATCAACGAGATAGCCGTTACCAACGAAGAGACGGGAATGGTCACGCTCCGCTCGGGTAGCAACATGCGTCCACGGCGTGACTCGAGCCGTGTAGCTACCGACCCACCTACCACCAACAATACCCCGATCAATAGAAAGCAGGTCTCTGCCAGCGCAGAGCTCTTCGCTGAGTCAGTCCAGCGTGCCGAGACACGTACCGACCTCACTGAGCCATTCAACTATTCAGCACCTGTTGCCGACGATCAGTCTCACTATGAGACCACTTTGCCGGCATCGGACACGCCCAATATCAAGCAGGATTGCACCACAGAGCTGCCAGCAAACACCACCTCAGTGGCTTCAGACCGTTCCAAGAAGCGTGGCATGCTCGAGATGGCAGATCACAACGACGGAGACACACCCACACCATCCAAGAAGCACACTTTCGTCTCCAATGATGATCTCGAGCAGGCACGCCTGCGCCTCGAAGCCACTAAGCAGCGCATCGACAATGAGCGCCGCGAAATGCAAGTGAAGAAGGCCGAGAGGCAAGCAGAGATTGAGCAGAAGAAACTCCTCTACGAGGCAGAGATGGCTCGCCGTGCCGAGAAGCAGCGCATCAAAGACGAGAAGCAACGAATCAAGGACGAGAAGAAGCGAGCCAAGGACGAGAAGAAAGCACGCGAGGCAGAAGAATTACGCCGCCAGGAGGAAGAGAAGCTTCGTCAAGAAGAGGAGCAACGTGCAGCTGAGGAGGCTCGTCTCAAGGAGGAGGCGGAGCAGGAGAAGCAGCGCCAGCTTGATGCGATCGAGTTTCAAGAGGAGCAGACGAAGATTCTGTTTGAAGAGGAGCAGCTGAATCTGGAGCGCGAGGAGTTGGATGAGGCTGGCAAGTACGATATCCCACCAGAGATCGAGTCAGAGTCGGAGGACGACGATGACGAGGCGGAGGAGAGTGAAGAAGAGTAAGCATGAGGTTGGAACGACCGGGTCGTGTACAGTACGAGGAACCTGAGCTGATAGTGCGGCTTAGATTGACGGGATTGACGATGATGCACCAGGCTTGTTCTGCTGATGATGCTGCGTTCGCGCAGAGTCTGAGGCTCGAGTTTGATATGCCGTCTCAGACTCTACGAGACGACGGCGGGGTACGGCGTGTAAGATAGTGATACGAGCAGAACAAGATCTAGGTCGAAATGGAATTTGTTTCCATGCCACCAAGCTGGCTACTCGAGAAGGCAGAAACTCAGAGTGACAATACTTTTCGATGCTCTCAGCGTTCTTCGTCGGTCACGTGCACCTGGTGTCAGGTGCTGTATGTAAATAGCTCTTAGGCAGTCGGAACAACGTGCGTTCCGTCAAGCGGTTCCGTAAAGCGTTCCAATTTCAGCTTGACTTCTCGCATCGAACATCAACTTCCTGTTTCTAACAAACGCGCACACCATCGCACTCTCTTCAACTACATCAACTCCGGTATTAACCTCCCTCGAGACAGCGCATGGAGAGACAATGAGTGGGCAACCCGCCTCCCGGACTGGCTCGGACAACGCTTCACGTCACCTGTCTGACTATGTCGAGCATGAGAGGTAGCGACAGCAAGACCCATCCACCGCCCGCGGTATATGGAACTAGCCATGTGCTGTAGCCAAGCACGGGACTGCATCGTCTGCAGCAGCTGGGGTTGTGATTTGCCAGTACCGGCGTGGCCGTGACCACAGCATCTGCGGCTTCATCTCCATTGTGCTCATGCTGAGGGGCCTGGCGATGGACGTGGGCATCTTGCTAGCAGCCTTACAGCTGTGGTTTGTTTCGAGACCATCCCACGCCAAGGAGCTGTCCCAGAAGCCGCCACACCGTACACGCCGTGGTGCTGAAGTATCCATGTTCTTCGGAACTTTCAGACATGACTTTGCTCCACCAAGAACACATCCGACCAGCACGGGACCACTCTACTGGTGCCGAGTCCTCCATTGAAGACCAGACTGTGGTGGTGGCTCGAGTTCCTCTGAGGCGGATGCGAGTAAAGACTTGGCATGCCAATGCTCCAAGATGCTGTATGCTTCGGCGGACTAGCGCTTGCTCAATCTTGCAAAGACAGGGGCCACAGGTGCTGGCACACGTGCTGGGCGTAAGAACCTGACCGCCCTTGGTAGGTAGGTCGGATAAGGAAGGTCGGATACATACAGGATGTACGGTATCGTGCATACGGGGCACGAGTCCACGTGGTGTCGATCGTCGGCACTTTCCGATCTGCTACACTTCACGTGTGTCGCTGCTAATCTCTGCAGAAGTACTATTGTCGCGCTAAAAATCGAGCATGCAGCGACTTGAGAACGGATCGGCCACTCCAAAACTATTCCCTCTATACAGGCACGAGCTTGAAAGACCCTGTAAAGCACCTCCACGACTATCGTGCCTTCAGTCCCTTTCTTGCAGAGACGCATCACGAAGAGGCTTTGCACGACCAGACTCAAAGTCTATGTTGGTCAATACGAGCGCCATGGCTCTCCTGTGTTGGATACGGTATGGGCATCATGGCATTCAAGACTCATGGCACGGGTGGAGAGTTCTGCGAGGTCGAGAGGACCATCAGTATAGGGACAGACAGCACTTGGCCAAAGCTGCTGTATAGGAGCGTAGCGACGAGAGCGAGGCTACATCAGTTGTGACGGAAGCAAGTCATGAAACGACGATGCAAGGGGTGAATGAGCTGACCTGATACTTTCATTGGAAGTGTGTGCTTGTACATAAGGATCTCCATATCAAACAGATCGTTCGCATTTTGGTCGGAACACTATCTCCAAGCCCCGTAGCCACCCAAGTGCCGGCTATAACTCGCAATGAATCAACCAGGCAGATGCAAGCTAAACAGATTTACAGCTGCGAGAATCGCTGACAAGATCACGTGTGTAGTCCAACCTCCAGCTGAGACAAGAATAGGCACCTCAGCCGCACCATGACGCTCATGTATTACCTTCGCCACATCGAAATGCTACCTTACCCACCAGCATCCTCCACGAGCAGCGAGACATTACTGTATACAGCGCAGAACAAGCTTGATCTGGAGACGCTGTACTTAGCAATGCTTGAGCAAGAACATGCTCCTTCTCGTACTTGCGTCATGATCTCGAGATCCTGCTGACGGCACAGCTCGTGTATGTCCACTCTCACGAGCATGGCTACTTTGTATAGGCTTCGAAGAGCGAGTGTCGCTGCTGGAGGAGGTATATAATTCAACCTGCTCTCGCAGTAACAACACCCAGCACCATCCATCATCAGAACACAAACAATCCCATCCATACCACCATCCACCACACCACACCAACAATATCAAAATGTACACCACAGCCCTTCTCACACTGGCTCTTGCAGCCCTCTCCACCGCCACTCCGCTCTCAAGACGTGACCAATACTACGGCGTCTCCCTCGCCGTCAACACCAACCCAGCCGGCCAGCCCGAGACAGCATCCCCAGCACCGATCGAGCTCAACGTTCTCACCAGCTTGGGTGGCGTTTCCGCCTCGAAGCTCACCATCGACCCCAACATTGGGCCATTCGGCGGCCTTGACATCAACAGCATCGAGTGCAGAGCGTACAAGGATGCTGCGGGTGTTGTGCCGGGAAGCAAGGCGTTCCATGTGAACGAGCCGGCGGTGCTGAGTACGAACGTTGTGGAAGTGGGGAGCGTGCTTTGTTATGTCAGAACTGAGGAAGAGTACTGAGTTATGCAAAACGTTGTCAGGATCGCGGAAGGAGGTGATGAGAGTGGGTAGGAGAGGGGCATGGTGAGACCACAAGGCGGATGAATGATGAGCACAACGACTCTCCTTGATGTCTTTAAGACTTTGTCTATCCTTCATGCATAATGTATAGCAGCGTTACTGTACAGCAAATGTATCGTCAGCAGCAGATCCAATGAAATCCCACACGGGTATTATACATCGCGTCAGAGCACAACACCACCCATGCATCAGTCTATTTCCTACGCCCGCCAAAGCTATCATTGCGCATGCCCACTCCGGATCCTTCCCTCCAGTTCCTGGATCGTGAACTGTAACCGCGACTTGACGAAGCCAACGATACTGGAGTATAATCTTTCACCTTCCGTCATGGGTCCTCCCAAGCTATCACTGCAATACCTCCTGTCGTAGATGCTGACGGCCTCGCTGAGCCTCTGTAGCTGACCCAACACGATCTGATTCTTGAGAGTCCAGCCCACCTTGTCGTCGAGTTGGTAAGCGCCGATGTTGAGTGGTCCTTCAACAACGACTTCCCTCACACATTGCTTTCCATCGGGAAGCTCGGTGCCCGGATCTCGCATGTAGGCGACAGCTTGGTACCATGCGATGATCTTTGAAGTAGCGACAGTGATGAGCATCGGAAGGTAGAAGTCCTTTTGGCATGAGCAGTTCACGAGCTCATGGACGGCCCGAACTGCTCTAGCACATGTGTTTAAAGTCTGGTCCACTGATGGGTGGCGGTTGCCAGAGCTGTCAAGGTGCGTTGCAGGCATGTCGTACAAGCTGTTTAGCGTCTCAATGGCGAGCTTGGCACATCTGTCTCCGGCTGCGGGACTAGTGTTGGCTAGTAGTGGAGTTGCAGGCGGTATGTTGATCAGATCTTCGAATGCTCCAAAGTCGATGCTATGTGGAGGAAAAGCGGGATGTTTGATATCATGGTGCTTGGGAGGAAGGTGCGACTCAGGGACTTCCAATGGTGGCGTGAGATCACCTAGACCGTCGGCCGAGCCATCATTGAAGTCGAAGAACCAGTCACTACCAGACGGGGACGACGATGAGCTGGTTGCCGCAGATGATGGGTCCGGGAAGTGGAACATCTCTGCCGTTGGCGCGACAGCTGGCGGTGTCGGGTACGGTGTGGACATGGTAGGCCAAAGTTCCGGCTTGGACGTTGCTGCAGGAGCCGAGGCAGGTGTGTTATGTCGTGGGAGTACCGGCGCATTGGAGATCTTGCGGTTCAGTCCCTGGCTAGATCGTGGCGGCTTGCCCGCTCTGAGAGATCTGCTATAGTGGCAGTCTCTGCCGAGAGCACGGCATCTGGCACATTGGGGTCGCTCCTGTGTGCATTTTATCTTTGTTGCCGAACAGTGATCGCAAGCAGCGCGATACTTGATGGTAGACATTGTGTATGGAGGATGTGGCGAATGGTTGAGATACACGCAGAGTTAGACATGGAGCGCCCATGGTGTCGGTGTACGTGAGATATGTACTCAGGCAGCCTCATCTGATTGACCGTCAGGTGCGGCTACTCCACGAAGCTTCCCAGTAAAGAAGGAGTCGTGGTAACGTCGGGCGTAGCTATGTTGTGGCCCAGTGCAGTAAGGTCCGTGGGTCCTCAGGCGAACAGACCAATAGAGCCCCAGCAGGTCCCGCCGTGCAATGAACCGTCACCGCTCTAGTATCCACGTGCATGGAACCGTAAGCGCATCGGTAGAATGCTCGACGACAATCGATGTTGAGCCTATTGGAGCCGCAGGTCACAGCATGCAGAACAACTTGTCTTGCGTGGAGAATTTGTAGCACGTGGCCGACAGCGGCAATAGAGGCTGAGTGGATTGCATCACTCAACGGACTGGAGTGCATTCTGATTGTTGTACCAAGATGCGAGCAGTAGCAAACAGCGCGTTGTGCGGGAATTGACGATCTGCGCACCCGTGCGTGTAGCAAGTCCTGGAACCAGGTATTCGCGGAGGCCTGCTGCAATCACTCACGGCACCGTCCCCCACAGTGTGCCTGCCAAGATGCTAGTGACCTTAGTCGGTGTCAGGAACTGTGGTGTCTAGTTGGGAAGCTGGAGGTTCAAAAGTGCCTTGGCAAGTGTTTGAGGCGTGGCCGGCCCAGTTTGATGGTTCCAGCAACCAATGATGATCAAGAAGAAGATGCCGGCAATGCTCGGGCCAGTGCGCTGGCCAGATGGTTGCGTGGTGTTGGCTGGATATGCTGGTTGATAGGACAGTAGCGTCTGGAGGACGAGCGTGAAGTAATCATGGTCAGTGCCGCGCCCAATGCTGACTTACCGACTATAGTATTCGTGGGCCTGGCTGCACATTGCATGCCAGAATGTCGCTGCTAGTGGCGGCGACTGTCGGTATTGTCGGTCGGCGCAGTCGTGTGGTCGTGCCAGTAACAGGGCAGCAGTCCATAGTTCTAGCCTGTTGTGGAGTCTGCCGCATGGAGGCGCTGGTCACGCGCAGCGTCACTGAGCTGTTGAGAGGGGCAGCGTCCAGATAGAGACGAGCTCGTCGGAACCCACGAGGTTCTCGCCAGGAGGCGAGGGAGATCAGGTGAGAACGTCGTAGTAGTAGCAGTAGTAGAGTGGAGCTGATGAGGTGGTGCTGCCGGGAGACACTGCGGCATTGGCCGGGCCGCTTCTCGGCTTCGGCCCTTTTGCAGCCCAGCGGACTGGCTGGTCTGCCTTCGCATTAACCACATTGGGACCTTCTGCGGCGCCCTAATTGAGTAGCGATCTACACTGCACATGAACGTCACACTAGGTCAAACCTACTGTGCGAATGGCACGCAATACGCCTTAACGCCTGCCACGAGCATTCTTGTTCGTCACCTACCATCTCGGAAGCGTGTCAGGTGTCTGATCCTGGAGGTTATAAATGCGCAGAGCCTGTATCGGTCTGCAGGACTGACTGCAGATACTTTCAAAGCTCAATTCCCAAGCACAAAACATCATGAAGCTCACTTACGCTATCACCACTCTTGCCCTGGCAACTGGTATCGTAGCCGATTGCCCACCTCAGCAGCGCATTGACCACCTCAAGTTCATTGTCGATGCATTCAATGCCAAGGGAGCAGCATCCCTTGAGGGGATCAACAATCTGCCACTGGCACCGGAGTGCGATGCGTTTCTGTAACGCCCGCCCTCCCACATGACAGCCTTGGTTGGAAACTGACGTGTTCTACTAGCTTCATCAATGGCCTTCCTGGCATCCAGCCAGGAACATTCAGCGGAGATACCGTGAAAGTGTTCGCACAGACCGTGCGTCAAGTCTTTGGCTACGTGGAAGGCAGATACTCCACTGCCGACAACAGCACCGGTACTCTTGATGCCATCGTGGTAAGTCGTACTACAGCACTCTCCAAATTTGCAAGTGTCTAAATCATCCGCCAGACCCTCGGCGCAGCGCAGAACGTCCTGCTCCCCATCAAGACCCGCATCGTGGTTCCGGCCGAGTTCAACCCAGACACGTGTCTGATCACTGAGCTGCCTACATACATCACCATCCCGATCGATATTGCAGGCAACCCGATCAACCCACCGATTATTCCAGCAATCCCTGGCCTGGACAGGTTGCCAGGATTGAGCACGATCATTGATATGCTTCCTCCTGCTATCAGGAGCTCACTTGGGCTCTAAGAGGGGGTTGCAGACAGGAATCCAAGTTAGCGGCGCACGTCAAGTGTAGGACAATGGTGGTATAATATGGTCCGGGAGTTTCCCACTCTTCTGTTACATCAATACAAAATTCTCCCTCACTGAGGACAACGTCTCGAGAGCGCACCATTGCATTGACGCCAGCGTTGATGGGATGCGATCTGAGTGCAAGAGGCAAGTAGTGCCTGTCGTATCACAACTCTCTGTACGCCCTATCTACAAGTTCCAAGTCTCAGACAGTGTCAAAGCCGACCAATCTAGGCACGAAATAAGTGAAGGATAGCCAATTGATCCACCGCAGGAAATCTGAGCCACATATAAGAGTGCAGGAATTGTAGCCTACGACTTGTGTACGATTGATGGGAGCATGATGTCCCAAACAGCAACAAAGTTCTCCGCCCGAGCAGACAGTGTCTTGCCAATCGCAGCTGTGACATCCGTCTGGGGTTAAGATTATCGCGTCTATACAGTATCACATCTGCATACAGTAGACTGTGTCTTGGCTCTGCAAGGACTCTGTCCAATGAAGGTGTGCAAGAGTGTCGATACTTGCTTAAGAAAGCAGAGTCGACGTTGTCCGGGTCATCTCTATGCACAAAAGACGACTAGCGCTGCAGGAGTCGAGATAAACTGGTGTGACAGGCCACTGCAGTCGCTGTCATCGCAACGGCTTTGCAGCTGCATAGACATGCGACCGGATTTGGGCTTCGCAAAGTTACTGCTCTGGGAAAGGTGCATAGTGTGCTGTTCTGTGCACAGACTCGGGGCTGCAGACGCATCCGCAGTCCTAGGAAGTATAAGAATGGCAGAATCGCACTCCATGGACTTGCGATGCTTCATTATCCTCACTCATCAACATACACCAAGGGAGGTCACCAGTCCAAGTCTTTCCAACCGACACTGCCCACCATGCATTTCTTCACCCTCCTCGTCGGTCTTTCCGGCCTGAGCCTCATCACCGCTCAGGGAGTGTGCGGAAGCGACTGCTACCAGTACCCATACGATGCATTAGGTCGTGTGGACTGCCCTGGATCGACGTTTCTTGGAAGACTTTTCAACACAAAGGGCGATTGCCAACGATACTTTGAGCTTGTAGGAGGATACGGGTGTTGCTGTGGCTGCCCAGGGCCTTGTTGAGTGGCACTTGGTTGATGCTTCGAGGCGGTGGTGTGTATCCCTGGCCATGGTACAAGAGTGTTATGCTGATGAGTGCCATCGTAGATTAGGGATGCTTATAGCATAGTCGTCGTTCGATGGCAAGGTTTCATGTCTGAAGTGTAGGCCGTGAGCTGCTACGGCTGAGGCGAGGGATATCCTGATTACAAGTTTCGATGTAGCCACAGAATGTATGCAACACGTCCGATTGAGTTTTTGTGCGACGGTTACGGAGATTTGACCTAGTCATTTCCTAACTCATTTCTGCGTGACATCGAGGAAAACGATCTGCTCTTCGTGGGCGAACGGGGTAGTGATGGAGAAGGTGACAATGGTAAGAGGTTACTCTTCAGCATCGTACAATGCTCAAGTGGAGACAAGTGAGGAAGATGTGGCGCCAGGTGCTGCACAACAGGGCTCTCAAGTTCAAGCGGTATGCTGCAGTCGAAACCATCATTCCGGCATGGGGTGCATGCAAGTCCTGGTGATGAGAGCAGCGCATCGCAGCGGACCTTTCGTGTCCGGCATGAGTCGCACGCTCGAGCACTGCGCCGCCTTGGCGGACCTAGTCCCACTGAAGCATTCAGGAATTTAAAGGCGTGCGGGGCGTCCATGTCGGCGCCATGAGGACCTCACTGTCTGGTGTGCAGTATGAAGATAGCGGGCACATGGAGGATATTTAGGTAGGAGGGGAACATCGGAAAAAATGTGCTGTATAGGCCTGTGAGACCCATAAGTGTGAGCGTAACGACAGAGTGGAGCTCTCTCACCGGCCCAGCTAATGACACGGGTAATCTGCTTAACGTAAGCACAGTTTTCTAACCCTCGCAGCAGTGCCTGCGGCGCGTTGTGATAGCTGCCCGAGGTATCTGCCTTTATAGAAGGCACACACGTAACTTCGATTAGTTAAATTCTAGCAACTTAATTTTAGCCAATCAGAACCCAGTCTCTAGGGGCACCATACTCGGACACCATACTCGGTTAATTAAGCGTAGCGACCGAGCGCTAGCCACAGCGGAGTACGAGCTTGCGAGTACGTAGGTGAGGCGTCAGCGAGGGAGTGAAGCTCTATACCAGCCCTTAACTAGCCTTGGCGCCCGCTCTGATTGGTCAACTTTCAAGTTCTAGGGTCACGTGACCTACCGCACTGTGCCTGTTGGTGAACTCGCAAACATATACTCGTCGCTAACGCCTATGTCGTCGTATAATAAGCACTGTACGTCGGGTAGCGGTAGCGTGGATCGTACGCTACTTTGCAGTCTAGAAGGGTTGGTAGAGAGCTCCACTCCGCTACGCTTACCTTTGGAGGTTCACAACCGCTAACAGCACATTTTTCATCAATTGTCCATTAATTCTAATCAATACACGGGAGCCCGACTTTTTGGTAGATATTAACTAACCCTCCCTAACCATCCCTAACCACCCCAACCGCTACCCCTTACCCTCCCTAACCTTTATCTCCTACCCGTACGGGTCTTGTATGCAGCCTAAATTTGAAGGAAGTGTTGAGCTTAAGTTGAAGCTTAATCAAAGTCGAAACGCGGCCAAATTCCAGGGTCCAGAACAAGATGTCTCGGAGTATGAATATCCCGTTCCGTGCCATGGAATAGCCGCTGGATCCATACTTAGCATTGACCAACCACCAACCACTTTTTACAGCCGTTCACGATATAGTTGTCTCCGCTGGCATCTTTGATGGCTTCCGTTTCGAGGTTTGCAAGATCAGAACCGGCACCAGGCTCGGTCACAGCTATACAGGTCCTCTTCTTGCCAAGCAGCAAGTCAGGCAGGACTCTATCTTGCAGCTCTCTGTTGCCGTAGTTCAGAATTGGTGGTGTCCCGAAAGCCATGCCAGGCACCACCACGCCTGCGGGGCTGAACAGACCGCAGTTGTACATCTGCAACCCATCAGCTGTCGTATGGCATAGTCAAGAGGTTACCATACTTCACTCATATAAATGAGGTAGTGGAAGTAATCATACTCTTCCAGCTTCAGACTCCCGGCGAGTTCACGAATACCGAGTGCTTTGAGGCGAGCAATTGGCAGCGGAGCTGGCAGACAAGGCGCGTCTGCGAAGGTCTGGTACACCTCTGGCTCGCAGCTTTGCTGCCTGGTCCATTGCAATCCATATTGCCCAAGGTTCTTCCAAACGAATTCACGACAGGTCTTTTGCCATCGCCTGTGCGAATCAGAGTAGTACGGCGATGGCACTCCCATCAGCCAGGGTGCCTCTGCAAAGGGGTTGTTATCGACTGAATGACCCATTGTTACAAAAGTCAGGCATACACAGGAGCGTGGAAGGTCAAGTCTATTGAAGAGTTCAAGCACACAACATGGTCAAGTAAAGGACAGACTGACCAATCACAGCCCCAGCTTCGGTATTTCCACATATGGAAACATTCTGCATATCAGAGTCCTTCGCAGGAGGGTTCAAACGGGCACGCGGACCAAGCGCTTTCTTGGGGAATATACATTGTAAAGCCGGGCTACTTGGACGCAAATCTTTGTCCCTTTCGTTTTGTCACTTAGCATTCTTCGAGAATGTCGCAGATCACCATTACAACCCGTGAATACCTGGATCGATAGCGGCGTCGGCGTTGTCCAGATCAATAACCCTAAGCAACGAAACACTCTGAACTAGCAGGTTCACTACGACCTTCTCAAGGTGCTTGACGACTACCGAGAAGACAAGAATGTGGCCTGTATCCTCCTGTGGGGAAATGAGACCTACTTCAGTTCCGGCTGGGAAATCACCTTGCTCGAACAGGGCTCCAGCCGTGATAACCAGACTTTCTCTGACATTGCCCTGAAGCTCATGGTTGGAACTTACGACTATCCAAAGGCATTCGTGTGTGCCGTCGCAGGCATGTGCTCCGGCTATGCACTGGATGTGGCCAACTTTGCCGACATCACGATTTGCTTCAAGAACGCCGCATTTGGTGCTGCACAAGTCAAGTACGGCCTCAATCCAATGACGCATCCCATGTTCCGAAAGATGAGCATCCAGCGAGCGAGACGTCTCATCTTCACTGGAGATCCAATGGGGCCAGAAGAGGTACGTACCTTGGAACTTCATCATTCATCATGAAAGTGAAGAAAAAGAGATTTGCTGATCATGACCATCCGAATGCCCTTCGTACTGGTCTTGTCGACCGAGGTCACGGAAGTGGGCGAGCTGTACACGAAAGCGCTGGCACTGTCGAAGCAGATCGCTGAGCGTGGTGCTGAACATGCGGTGAATCTCAAAGAGATGTGTCTCCGCGTTCCAAACATGGATCACGTCGGAGCAACCTACTACGAGACGCGCTTCACAAATGATCTGATGGCTAGAGATCAGTTCAAGCGTCTCGCGGCTGAAGGTGTCGAGAGACTCAAGGAGAAGCGTAGCAAGGCGATCGAGCGGCTTGGAAAGCTCTGCAAAAGCTAGTGATGGAAACCGAGGTGCTGGATAGTCCTTTGGTACACTACATGTAGTCCACTTCTCATGATAAGTCGTCAGATGTGCTGGACCGCTACGCGTTAGTCAAAGGCTGAGAAATACTTTCATTGTCTGCGGTGGGTTTCAGCACCGACATCTTGCCAATGTTGAGTTCGTCTAATCATGTGCAGATCATCGGTGGAGGTATATGGCTCCATCCAATCACAAACGTGACAGCGGCATTTCCTTATGAGGACCATGTACCCTCCCGTCTCGGCACTACTGTCTATGGCTACTCCCTGCGTCGAGCGACATACATTGTGACATCAAGAGCGCTGTCGCTGCTCAGAGTAAGCAGAACACTTCGCCATCAAAGATGCACTTTAATGCGGAGCCATGGGTTCCCACTCTCCCATCCATTCCAGATGTTTTCTTGACTGATTTCCTTTCGATGAGCGATATGGCAGAGCGCCGTACAATAACTCATTACACGCATACGTGTGTGCAAACACCAATAAAAGATTCTCAGCAAATAAGCAGCGTCTTCGTATCGAAGTCCTAGCCAGGGGATTGGCATCAGACCTCAACTAGGCTGTCAATGGCGTACCCGAGACTAACAAGGTCGTGTCGATATTTGCACTAAACACCGTAAGTCTGCTTAACGTTTCCCGAATGCGTTCCGCCGGTAACGATGCATAGATAGACGTCCCGACCGTGACTTGGGCGACGCACCGTGTTGGTGGAGTTTGCAGCCCAATCAATGCGAGCTACACCTCTACCGAGGGTGCAGGGCTACTAAAGAAGGCCAACGCAAAGGCAATCTTCACGGTACAGCCCTTACTAGAGATTGCCGCAAAGGCTGCCGAGATTGCTGGTATCCGGCCTCGAAATGAGCGGCGACGGACCATTACCGGAAAATTATCTTGCGCTTGATAAACTCTTTCGATTAGGCGCCAGTATCAAAGACCTTGACCGCATCGAATGGCAACCAGGAGAGCCGGCCAGGAGGATTGCGTATCTTTGCCACTCCAGTGGCACATTAGGGCCGCTAAAGCTTGCGGCGATTTCACATCGGAATGTTATTGCTAACGTTATGCAATTCTCAACCTTCGGGCAACAAGACCGAGGCGGCACAGCAGCACGGAAGACTGTACTAGGCCTTCTTCCTGCGTCGCATATCTACGGCATCGTGGCCATCTCCAGTGGGTCTACATACCGGGGGGACTCAGTCACGAAATTTGATCTTCAACAGATGCTCTCTGCGGTGCAGAAGTTCAAAATCAATGTGTTCTCGATTGTGCCGCCAATCGTTGCAGCGCTGGGGGAATCGCCGGAGCTGCTGGATGCCTTCGACTTGAGCAGTATTGAAGTCGTTCTCTGTGGCGGTTCTCCGCTGGACGAAGGCACAGTCTCTCGCTTACAGCAACACTATCCATCCTGGATCTTCCGGAATGCGTACGGGCTCACAGAGATGGCCGGTGTCGCGTGCATGACTCCGTACCATGAACCGTGGCATGGCAGTTCAGGAGTTGTCATGCCTGGAGTGTCCCTCAGATTGATCACCGAGGAAGGCAAGAAAGTCGCAAGCTGTGAAGAGTCTGGCGAGGTGTATGCCCAGAGTCCTGGTATCATTGTCGGGTACTGGCAAGACAATGCTGCCACCAAAGAGACTTTCGTACAGCACAGAGGTAGCCGCTGGTTACGCACCGGAGACATCGCAGTGTTCCGAAAGTCAGAGGAAGGTCATAGCCATCTTTTCATCGTGGATCGGGTTAAGGATTTGATCAAAGTCAAAGGTTCGTGCTCTGCGCGCGCTCCAGCTTAGAGGAGTAATTCGTACTGACTGAGCCTCTGGCAGGGCTTGCAAGTAGTGCCAGCGGAACTCGAATCCTGCCTCATGGAGCATTCGGCTGTGCAAGACTGTGCCGTCGTCGGTGTTCCCGATGAGAGAGCCGGAGAGCGTCCTCGTGCTTATGTTCAACGATCTGCAAACCACAGCCAGGACCTGAACGACGACAAGCTACGAGAACATCTCGTGAATTCCGTGAGAAGTACTAAGGCTCGTCACAAATGGCTAGAAGGTGGCCTGATATTCGTGGACACGATCCCGCGAAGCCCTTCTGGCAAGGTTCTGCGCCGTGAGCTGAAGCATACAGCAAGATCAGTGAAACTCTGATTTGGGCTCTTGTGGCAGTGAGTATGGTCGTAGTTAGCACGCCTTCATGGGTTCTTTTCTTACAGATGCTGCTTGTTTAGGAGTCTCTGGCGTTCGAGACCGACAGTCATGCTTCCATGCACGCTTGTTGTTGCTTCCTCCGGCATCGATGAGAACAGCAATCTCGCTGTCGGTAAGCAGGAGCAGCACCGTAGCTTGACGGGTAGTAACGAGCTATGATGTGTCGAGTCCGCCTGCCCCAGCACCTCGCGATAGCTACAGAGAAAGAGGTAGACTTACCCCTCTTTGCTGGACGTAGACCAAGTGTATCAGGCAATCGAAAGCTACACATTCGTCTGTGGTTGACCACCTTGACAGTGCAGTATCCAAGTAAAGGAACCCAACTACCCATTCCCCACCTAGCAACACCTAGCCGCCACCATGACAGTCGGTAACCTCGTCGACCTCTCGGTCGTAGACACCAACTTGACCGCTTACGAACTCTTCCCGGTCCCCTACATCAACGCGCAGCTTGAACACAACATGCTCCACAACGACGGCGAGACCGGCATGATGGTCCTGAAAATGGTCTGCCGTGCTGGCTTCACCAATCCCTGGCATTCGCACTTCTGCGGCCATGGTTTCTTCGTCCTTGAAGGGGTACTTGACATACACAAAGGCCAGTATGGAGCGGGGAGTTGGGTCTGGTTTCCGGAGGGAGGATTAATGTATCACGGGGCCACGAAAGACCAAGACGTCACGTTTCTGTTTGTAACGAACAAGAAGTTTTCGATCCACTTCGTGGACGATACCAGCGATCCTTGTGCGTGAGACATGGCGGCCGATGCGCAATGGCGGATTCGTAATGTCGATGAGAGAGCTCCAGGTCCTTCATTGCACAATCATGGCGTCTTCCGGCCTTGGGTGTTTACAGTCATATAGTTTGACTGTTGGTGTACAATTTCAGAGAGGCAAGGACTGGGCTGCGGAAAAGCTGACCAGCAAGTTCGTCAGTGTTGCCATGCCGAACGACCAAGAAATCATCTCAGACACTCGAAAGATTTTACTCCCATTTCAGGATACCAGGCGTACCCTTCACTGGCGCCACGACCTGACAAGATCGGAAAGTTCTCCATAGTGCCAACCAGAAAGGCGTATCGTCTGTCAGATATCGCCCACCTAGTTCCTTTCTGATCGCCTTCGTCGCCTCCTCTGCCTCGTAGAATGGGATCGATCTAATACTATGTCAGCAGGCGGTCAAGATGAAATCGACATCATGTTTGGGACGTACGGGAATAAATGATGAATCACGTGGTAGTCAATAATCCCATGGAACAGATGCTTTCCGACAAACCCAAACGGCCTATCCACAGTTCCCAAAGCACCATCGACGTACGTCCATCCGTCAGCGTCAAAGTGCGGCACGTCTCGGTGCGTATGGTGGAGATATGTGATGGCGATGATCCAATTGTTGAGCCAGAGGTAGGGGACAAAGTACAGCAGAGCTAGATACTGGAAGCCGAGGCTCTTGCTCACGAAGTAGAGCGCTGTTCCCGTGGCGATCATGCCCGCGGTCGAGAGCGCGATGTAGAAGCGCTGGGATGGGGTCCAGAGGGAAGCTGCCGGGTTAAGATGGCTTCTATCCAACAACTTTCCATTCGGCTGCTGGGGCGTTGATGATGTGCCTCCGGATGCGTAGCTCATGACGTACGTCTGCCATCCAAGAAGTTGATGCCCGGCAAGCATGGCTGCTGTAACTAGAGGGGCATCTTCCGCATTGTGATTGAGCTTTGCCAAGCTCATGGACCAAGTGCTTTCGCCCTTCTGGTTCGGGACAAAGGCAGTGTCTTTCTCCATATGGTTGTGGTATCGATGGTGGCGGGCGTGGGTGTATTTCCAGGAAAAGTAAGGGACCAAGAGTGCGCTATGCAGCACGAAGCCAAGTGTGTCGTTGGTGAAGTTACTCTTGAAGAGTGCCTGATGTCCGCATTCATGCGCCAAAATCCAGATGCCGGTGAAAATGAGGCCTTGAACATAGCCGTATGTCATCCATAGTGCTACGCGTAGTGACCAGACCTCGATCTGAGGGATGAAGCGAAGGGCGAGGCCTGCGAGAGCTCCGGAGAGAACCAGATCGGTGACGATGTGGAGTCCTGATCTGAACGATGAGGGTTGAAAACACTTTTTGGGTATCGCATCCCGCAGTCGCTGTAGAGAAATCTTCCTGTCCATCTTGGCGATTTAGTAAAGGCGATCGGTGTATAATTACGCCAGGTGTTGTATGCTAGTCCGGTGGACTTGCTCTGTGATGTGGAAAAATATTTATGGAACGATGGCTGGCCATGAGGATGGAGAAGAAAAGAAGGGTCTTTGAGGACACGATCGACGCCAGGTTGTGGTCTTGGTAAGGCATCCCTTTGGTACAAGCTTCCTTTATTTTAATCTCCTTGAGGACGCCATATTTTCGGTGAGAACAGCCCCGGGTCAAGGTGGCAACACCATGCCAAGCAATTTTGGCCTCTCCAACTCGAATCTCCTGTCGGCGTAATGGCCACCTGTCCCAGTGCATAGGATGGTCGAAAGCAGCCGTCCTCACAGTCCTGACTGATCGTACTCTCTTTGAATGATCATTTGGTTCTTCAAGGATGACCCTGATGTGCCACGCGAGATGCGCGGATCTTGGTTTCGTTGAGCGACGGCGTCAACGTTCGGACCGTCGTTCATCTTCCACCCAACTTTATTCACCGCTTGACCACAATTCTTCCGCCGTTGATATTCAGGGGACCTTGGTCATTATCAGACGTCATGCGACGCAGCCTGAATAGCGACAGGAGGTGACTTGGGTTCGGGCAGCCAGTACGGTTATCGCGAATAGCGCTCATCTCTCCCAATGTATGTAATTGTCGGAAGCAGCCCACTTGACAGTCCTGGTCCCGTAAGCCTCCTGGTGATCGAAGTTATACTCCTCCACAGACACCATCTTGGTCTTTGCGTTGACTGCGGTGACACAGGCAACATGACCGGCGCCTTTGTTTCTTTGTGCTATCGTACCAACCTTGGGAGTGTTGTTGACCTTCATCCGACCTTCTTTGCTGCCTTCGCCCAGGTGTTGCCATTGTGGAAGCCAGGCTTATCCGTCGGTTCGTACCATGAATTGAATCAGATCTTCTTCGACTTGACAGACTTGTTGAGGCGCCAGGCTACAGATGATGTGCATTGACACCTGATGAAGTGCCAAGGATCTGCCCCATTACAGTGATTCTCAAAAGGACAGTCATCAGCGCGTGCGATGAGCTCGTGGTCACAAGAGGCATCCTGGACGGCAAGTGGCGCGGCACAAGTCGACCCGATCAAGAAGATCAATCGTGGTATCGTTGAGAGCTTCATGTCTATCAGTCGTGTGCGCTGTGGAGCAAGAGTGAAGTCGGCAAATCGATGCAAAAGTCCCTAGATAGATCCAAAAGCAAGGCAAACATCAGGTACGCACGTACTATGATGAGGTACAGCACGCTCTCCTGCACATCGAGGTGAGCTTTACGAACCCGCCGTGCGTGCAACCACACATCGAAGAGGTCGTCTGCACAGGACAGAGGAACTCTGTTTGCATTGTCTTGCGGATTGATATGGTGGGGAAAGTGCTTTCACAGTAGCCGATGGAGCGTCGTACCGACGAAATCATTCCCTTGCCATAGGCGGCGTGGATGTGTCACAGGCCAGATATTTTCTTGTGTTGCCAACGCTGCCTTCGCCTGCGCTACCATGCGTAGAATGAAGGAGGCTAATCGTGGTGTCGCCGAGTGATTCAGATTGGCATGTTGCAGGTGCTGACCAGTCCGAATCGAGGGGTTCAGACGAAGCCTAGACGAATTGATAGTGGTAGCATTGGGAGTGGTGACCCAAGTCTTCTGCGTTGAGAGTGAACACGACAGTGCACTGCACCTGCCTGAAGTCATGCACTGGTTGCTGCAGCCACCAAAGCTTATTCGCGGGCCATACCATCGTGACACCCTCAGGGTGGCTGAAGAAGGCGAAAGCATAGATATCGTAGCTATATACAACCTCGATAGAGAAGATCGCTGCTGCCGTCAGTACTATCCTGCCAGAAACACAACAAGCACGGGTATCGCAATCAAATCAGACCAGCCCGCATCCAGCCCAACGCGCAATATACAAGCCTCCAGAATCCGGACAGACGCCATGCTCCACGCTCGCACACACTTCCCGTCCGCTTAGTGATGATCCCCCGCACCTAACGGGCCCTGCCCTTTGAGTGCATCGGCAGGCGTCTCATCCTCGTTGAGATCCACGCCCTCTCGCTTAACCCCTCCATAAGTGTTCTTGAACTTCTGCAACTTGGCCTGGTTCTTCAACTTCGCGTCTTTGGCAGCCTGCGAGAAGGCACCGTGTTCATGTGCGACCGCATCCTCATCAATCAAATCAGCCTGTATGCGATCCAGATCCTCCTCGTCCGAGCTAGAGACTGAGGAGTCTCGGGAGCCTTGGGTATAGATGATCTGATCACCTTCCTTCTTCTTCTTCTCGCGTTGTTCCTTCTTCATGCGCTGCTGTTTCTCCGCGTCTTTGTTGCAGTCAAGAACGAGGATGTGGAGGCCAGGCAGATTGTGCGCGAGGAACTTCTTAAGGAGGGGAAGCATATCTGCGTTGGGGCGGTACGTGCCACTGTCGTTGTCGATGACGAGTTCGTAATGGTTGGGATGCTTGGGAGGGTCGGAATCTGGTGGACCATCGCCAATGTCCTGGGGCGGGTGCTCAGGGTTCTCTTCACGGGTGGGCGGATGTGCTTGGCTTGAGCTCTCAGCTGGGTCTGGTGGAGGTGGGCTACGTGGGTGCTTAAGCCGCCTGATGAAGAACTCCCCAGAGAATGCTATATAAATGGAGACGTCGCTGTGCATAGTGTGCTTGGACAACATGTCGATACCAAACTCCTTGCCAGTCTCAGTGAAGCGCCAGAGGGCGTCCAGGGTGAGTACGTAGGTGAAGATGCGTCCTCCTTGATCGTAGTGGACGAGGTCGAGGAACTTTCTCGTCATTTCCTCGCAAGGCCCTTGCGGGAGATGACCCCAGACAGTAGAGCGGCCGAAGTTATAGACTCGCGTGTGCTGGTGGTGGAGCGCTTTGCCCATCAAGACACCGGAGATGCCTTTGCTCGTGAACATGCGTCCGACCCAAGGCTTAAATTCCACAAAGCGGTGGTAGAGCTCTGCGGGAACTGGACCTTGAAGCTGAAATTGGTTGGCCCGAAAGTTATACTGCTCCGACTTCTTCTTCTGGCCATTGCCCTGCCGACTCTGAGTTCGTCCACGATCATCATCTGCCTGGTCCGGCTCCTTGATGTTAACGATTCGGCCGAGCATGGGACTGTAATGTCGAACCCATCTGCATGGACCCACAGTATACAGCCTGCCGTTCTGTCCGTCCGCTTTCGTGCGTCCAAGCATTTCAACACTCAAGTACAGGTATCCGCGAAAGTGCTTGTTCTCCCTAAAACAAGTCGTGACTGCCTGCAGAAGATATGCCCGGTTGCTGCCGCCATACGCAAGAAGCTTGAAGCCTCGATTGCGGATGCCTCCCCAGCCCTCGTACAGCTCCGGTATGGAGATGTGTGCTCTTCCAAGCAGATCATCCGCATCGGCTGGATCCTCATCGTAGATGCGAACCTTCAGCTTGCAGCCTGACGCCGGCACATTTGCAACAATCCACTCATCGTCCCACGTCGGCTCAGTGCTCTTGCGGATTGTCGGCGTCCTCCATCGCAGCTTCGGATCCTCCTTGTGTCGGCGCGGCGTGTCGGTGTTGATCTGTGTAATACAATATGGATCTGACGAGAAGCCGTTGATATCGGCCATGGGCAGATTCTCCGCTCGGTGGATGGTGATTTTGATCGTGTAGCCATTGGGTCGCTTCGGTATTGGTGTCTTGTCGAAACCTCCCGCCGGACCCTTATCCTGCCTGAGAGTCTCTTTCAGGTGATGGCCATCGCTGCTGTCCTTGCGCTGCAGCTTCTCGTTGTCGGCGTCTGTCGGCTGAGCAGTCGTCGTCGGTGCCGAAACATCCCCGCCATTCTTCCCATCGTAGACTTCGGGCGCGTCGTGTGGTGATGAGTGCTCAGACCTCTCTTGCTGATAGTGAAGGTCGCCATTGACAATGTTGTCGGCGCCATGGTTATTCACTTCATGTTTCTCATCCCATGTCTGCGCACTGGCCGCCGCCATGTTTCGTCAAGCTGATGCACAAGGCTGGGCAAAGCGGGGATCCGAGGCTGTGCCACTGATCGCATTCGTCGTCGAGTCGTCGCAACGGGGTATAGGGCACTACAAGATATATAAAACAATGCGCGAAAGCTGCAGAAATGCTGAAGAGAAGCAGAAGAAGATGGTTCAGGTCGTGAAGGTGCAGGATGGCGTGACGGTACTGGCCGAACGATTGCGCAGAGGTCGCAGCCAGCCTCTTCCTAGCGCTGCGACTGTACCCTGTTGCCAAGGCAGCGTGGCAGTCGCGACTCGCGAAGCTTGACTGAGCTTGGTACTGGAGCATTGGAACGTTTGCGCGGTGTTTGATTGCTGTGCTAAACGAGGCGCACGATAGCTCGTGTCTGTGCGTCACTGAACCAAGCTGGAGAACGAAGATGGACGTTGTAAATTCGCATATAGTGGCGCATTACTGCTATAACAGGGCATATGTTCGTCGTCCTGCTCATCCTGGCCTCTGCACGCCTACCATCGCCATATCCCACTGACTCCTGTACGACTGGAACGCGTCTTCATCTGTGAATACAGTAATAATCTTCACAGCTGAGACGGCGCTAGTGTGGCCTGCCAGGGTGCCGTGTCGAGGTCAGATGACGACGACCAACAACCGCAGCTCTGTCTGACACGAGAGCTCACGGCCGATCAATCCTTTATACTTGACCTACTCCAATGCTCGTCTCACACAGCCCGTTCCGTTGATCTCATCTTGTCGCGAGTGCACACGAGTATTGCAAGCACCAGCTTGGCAATCCATCGTCTACAGTTTGAATCATCTCTGCAATCCATCGGTTGGTCATGTACTATCAGCAGCAACCTGATCCTTTGCCTTTTTCCCATCGTTACAGCATCGCCAGCCCAGCAAGCTCCACCCTCAGGCGATACTCTGACGGCTCGTGAAGTTTATCGTGTGGCAGCCGTTGTAGACTGATAGCCTTGCATATGCGAGCGCTCGGCAGTGTATGGCGTGCGTGGTAAGTCAGTGCCGTCTTATCTATTGTGCTCCGGCTTTTTGGGTCAATGCTCTTCGTCGCGGCTTTGTTGATGGAGCAATTCTTGCAAACGGCAGTCGACATGAGTTTTGCAGAACTTGCCGGAGCCTCGGGCCAATTAGAGGTACCACTAGTTCACCACGAGCTGTTAGACGCACCTCTCCGGGTAGCTCCGTTGCTCCAGGTGAGAAGAACTCCATCTGGCGTGCTCTGCTCTTCATTCTCGAGCTTCAGTTGGCCACATCCTGCGCATCGATCGTATTGTCGGGAGTAATGATCGCGGATCGTGTGGCCGAGGGCAACCCGCAGCCTCACTACGCGTGTCTCCCTCATCCTCCTGCAATGGCGCTCCTCACGCTATCCAGATTTAATTGTCCCTTCCTCCCCCAACCTTTCTGCCCATTCGGCACACTTGGTCGGAAGTCCTCATACATATGGAACGCCCTTCTGTCCAACTCATCCCCCTTGCCCTTCCATTGCTCGAGTGCCTCTTGGAATGTCTTCTTGGCCTTCTGATACTGACCTTCGCCATATCTCTTCTTCAGCGTCTCTTCATTGCCTTTCTTGGGCTTATCTCCGACAACTGCGCTCCCATCCTTGATCTTGAGATGGAAGCTCACGACATCGATTTCGCCCAGGTCTGCTTGTGCCTGCGTGCGCTTCTCGCACTTCTCCGACGATTCTGATGCGTCGGGCTTATCAATAGTGCCGATGCTGCGTCCTTTGGAGATTGCCGTGATGGTACTGATCGCGCTGCCTACGCTCAAGGCTGTCGACCATGGGAGAGAAGGGTGGAGGAATTGTGCGACGCAGCTGGACCACAGTTCGAGGACTGGGGCGCGATTGATGGTGATGCTATCGCTGGCATTGTCACCATCCTTTGATTCGTCGTTCACATCGTCCTCATCCCTGACCTTTGACGGTTGTGTCTTCTGCTTCTTGGTGGCGGGTGTTTTGGTCTCGGCCGCTTTTCGCTTCGTTCCAGATGTCTTCCTCGGGGCTGATTTGGAGGACGATGCAGTACACGCTTGTCTTCCAGAGTCGTTCGCGACTTGCTCCTCGTGGTTGCCGGCATATCTGTGGGCCTTCAATGTTGTCAATGGTTACTCGGTTGATGTCATGGATGCAGCTTGAAGCTTCATGTTCAATTGACGCTTTGCGGAGGTGCTTGCTGTAACGCTGCCGTACCGTCTGTGGCTGGATACTGTAACGTGTCGATATATCCCGCCTCAGCACTGCTGCGGCGTTGCGTATGACAGCAATTCAGCCATACCGCCATGTTCATCAGCAGGCCCACGGACCGGACAACATGTGGAAAGCCGTGCCATACCACTGAGGATATCACCACATCGGTAGCACCCGCGCACGGTCCCGCGGTCATGCCAACACCCGGGCTCAGAAGAATACGATCTGGACCTGCATATCACCCCCAGAGCTACCAAAGCTTCGAATGTTGCTCTTCCTCCCGGTGCTGCTTATACTCGCTGAACCGCTTCCATCTACCCTCATGGGACACGAAGCACCATGCACTTGCATCCTCCTCCCGTCCTTTCTGCGCGGGATTGAGACGAACCCAGCCATACTCTTCCGGCTCCCTCTGACGCCATCCACGCACCGTCAACGCCTTTTCTCGCAGGAATAGCTGGCGCTTACTACTGAAGTGATCGACCCCAAAGCCATGAGGCCTTTGGATCTCCGAGGCATGGCTCTTACGCACCTCGTCGCCGAGCTGGAAGAATTGCTGGACCGCATCGAGGATGTATGAGCCGGAGCTTGTGTCGCTGCAATATACCTGCCGAGGGCATACGATCATACTTCTCTGACTACGCTCTTGCTTATTGCCTTCGAGAAGCTCTGGGTCGATACAATGTTCAAGCTTGCTGATGATCAGCTTCGTGAGAACCTTACCTTTGGCGGGCCCCGGGCACCAAGTGTCATGGTCATCGCCACCCGGCGTATGAAGCCAAGCTTTGATGTGAGCTGCGAAGCATTGAGTTGGTGTCAAGGGAACATATACGCAGGCACATGTGTCGCAGTTGTCTGTGCCGATGGCCTCAATTTCTTGCTTGGCACCGTCGGTGTCGTTAAAGGATTTTGGGAAAGTATGAGGGCCACCTTCGCCTTCGCGGAGATGGTAGTAGTGAGTCGACCTGTCCCCGACTGGAACATGCTCCGTGTGAAGATGTGAAAGTGCCGTGAAGCTCGGGCTCCTGGGCTCTAGTCTCGGACTGAATAGGCACAACCTGGAAATGGCACGAGATATGCTGAGCATGGTTTGCATGCTTGAGCTTGAATCGTACGACACGCATTGTGGCAAGCTTTCAGTACTTCTGGCATTCTAGCAAACGGAGCTGAAAGACAGACACGACTGGCATGGTCTCGACGACTGCTCGCTTCTCCAAGCCTCCAGGAAGATCTTGAGGCTACGCAAAGCGCTACCATGGGCGATGCTCCGCAAATACGGACATCATGGAAGCTGGTCACCCTCTAGGGCCCTTGGTATGAGACCAGAAGTCCTTGTTCTACATTTACCGATCTTGCGATTCGAGTTCTGGCTCAGCTTCAGTCGCGTGGGAATTCAGGACGAAGATGCACTGAGTGCTCTACCAGCCCATGTTCACTACCTAATCTTCACATCACGAGGCCGCCACGAAAGAGTCGCGACCCGAACCGAGCATTTCCAGGCCATGCCCATGAGAACGTCGTCTGTGCCCCACGCGAGCTGAGGGTACCTTCTCGCAGATCAGAACATCATGAAACCCACTTTTCAGAAGCTCAAGCTCTTGGGCATGCTGTACTACATTGCCAAGAAAGGACCTGGTATATATCCTTGATCGCTTCGCATGCTTTGTCCTCCGCGCGATCAGTGCCATCTTTGCGGCAAGAATGGCGTCGACGCACGACAGCGCCGCCACGATCGTAGCACTGTGGTTCGTGAAGACAGTCGTGACGGTTGTGTTTCGGCTGGCATTTCATCCACTCGCGAATTTTCCTGGCCCGAAGATAGCTGCCGTCACAAGCCTCTATGAGTTCTATTACGATGTCGTCCGGCCTGGCCAGTACACCTGGGTCATCAAGAAGATGCACGAGCGACATGGTCCCATTGTCCGGATTTCACCTCGGGAACTCCACATCGATGACTACAACTACTACGACGAACTCTATAGCGGGAAGAAGGACAAATGGGACTGGGCCGTCAACATGTTTGGCAGAAAGCCAGGTACCTTTCGGACTGTGAAGCATGTCGAGCATCGTGCCAGACGGGCGGCCCTCAATCCTTTTTTCTCGAAACGTGCGGCTGTGCAGCTCTCACCGATGATCACCGGGCACGTCGAGAACATGTGCCGGCGCATGGAACATTCCCGCGATAGCGGTCAGCCACTCTGCGTGCCGTACATGACAGCTGCTTTGACACTCGATGTGATCACTGAGTATGCATTCGGCAGATCCGATGCCGTTCTCGACGAACCTGATTTCGCACCGCAGTGGTTACAGATTATGGAAGGCCTTCTACTCAATTGCCACCTCAACTGCTTTTTTCCATGGCTGCAGGATCTCATGAGTATCTTGCCAAGGAGGCTTGCACAGTGGCTCGATCCCAGAGTGGTATCATTCATTAGATATCAGGGTGTAAGCAAAGTTCTTCATCTGACGGGTACAAAAACTGCACACGAGCTCACATGCGCAATAGGACCGGCTGAGCCAGCTAGAGGCCATCTTCCACGCTCAAAACACCAAGAGCGCAACATCAGCTCCAACACACGGCGCGACCATATTTCACCATCTGCTTGAAAGTCCAGATGTGGCACCTGCTGATCGCAACATGGAATTTTTCCTTTCAGAAACTATGAGCATCGTGGGCGCCGGCCAGGCGACCACCGCGAGCCACATATCGATAACGCTCTTCTACGTTCTAAGTGACCACCGCATTTATTCATTGCTCAAGGCAGAACTGAAGAAAGCTATCCCGAACCCGGCGATTCTACCATCACTGGCTGAACTCGAAGAGCTGGAGTACCTTACAGCAGTAAGCTTCAGAGCGGTCGAGGATCTCTGACCAGCGCTAACAGCTCTATGCGTTCAGGTCGTGGCAGAAGGCCACAGAATGTCTCACGGCGCGATACATCGTCACCAGCGCATCTCGCCGCACGCATCCACTCTCTACAAAGACTGGGTCATTCCGCCCGGCACACCCATAGGGATGAGTGCCCTCTTCATGCACGAAAACGAAGATCTTTTTCCGTTGCCAAAGGTGTTTGACCCTTCTCGATTTCTTGGACCAGAAGGCCAGAGGCTCAGGAAGTATCTCGTCCACTATAGCAGAGGTCCCAGGAATTGCGTAGGGCAAAACCTGGCGCAAGCGGAGATCTACTTGGCGCTTGCTGCTATGGCCAGGCGGTTCGATTTTGAGATCTTCGAGACAATGATGAAGGACATGGAGATCACAAGGGACTGCCAGCAACCCTTCCCGAAGAAGGGCGCGAAGAGATTCAGAGTGCTGGTTAAGTGACAGTGCTAAGATGAGTTGTGCTTTCGGAACTGGCTTCAGATGGTCGCCCCACTCGACTTGCCTTCTGGTCTTGTTGCTTGACTTCGACATTGATAGCTGTCTTGGATCAGTCCACCTCGCGCGTTCGGCTGCTTAGCGATTTTGACGCACAGATCCCTGGAAGCATTCACTAAAGCCGTAGAATTTCCGAACCATGGGGTAGCTCAACCCCGCCCTCGTGTCACGCACGCTGTGATCCTTTAGCTCGGGTGTCAATCCACCACCAAAACGACAGTTTGGATTGCCGGCAGTTCTGGACTGCTAGCTGCAACATCGCCTGGATTGTGGCGCTTGAACGCATGGACAGCTCGTCGCCGTTAGTCCTGCACTGTCAAGCTGGCGTTGCAAGGATGAAGGCGATCGGCTATCCATTCTCCTCTCGTGTGCTAGATATAGAGGCTGGTCCTCGCATTTTGCCTTCTATGTATCGATTACAGACCTGATAAACAGTATGAGCTTTTCACGATTCTTCTTCGCGAGTGGCGAGGAAGCTGATCACTCGAGGAAAAGGATCAATGGTCAGCTATCAGCTCGATGTTCGATGCAACATGACGGCTTACGAGACCCGCAGGCTACAACCTATGGATGATGCTCTTCGTCTCACTTGGCTCACTCTGCTATGGGTACACTGCCAATGTCATCAGCGCAACTCTTGCGCAGCCTACATTCATTACATACTTCGACCTCGATACACGATCAGATGCTACGGCACTGCTGTCAGCCACGAATGGTATTTTCCAGACTGGTGGCGTACTCGGAACCCTTACGCTGTCATGGTGGAGCGACAGTTTTGGCAGAAAGGGCGGACTTGCCATTGTATGGACTAATCAAAAATTGGACTACGAGATGCTGACAAGCTGTAGAGCGTTTTGTTGATCACGATCTCTGGAGCTATCCTGGCTGGCAGCACTGATATCGCCATGTTCTTGGTCTTTCGATTCTTCGCCGGTGCAGGAGCTTTCATGATCCTGACAGCAGTGCCCATCTGGATGGCCGAAGTTGTTTCACCATACCTGCGTGGTGCCTTGGTCCAGCTTCATGCCATCATGCTGGTGCTAGGATACAACTTCGCCAGTTGGCTGGGGTACGGTATCTACCACTGGAAGGACGGCGGAAACGCCACCTGGCTTGTGCCATTCGCTGTACAGTGCGTCTGGCCACTTTGCTTACTGAGTGGCCTGTACTTCGTGCCAGAGTCTCCTCGGTGGCTGATCCTCAACGGACGCCGCGAAGAAGCGGAGAAGATACTCTGCAAGCTGCATGACGATCCCGCCGACTCAACCAACTCTTATGCCCACGCGGAGTACCTTCAGATCACCAAGCAGCTCGATGTCGATAGAACACTCCCTAGCGGATGGTTGCACATATTCCAAAAGACATCACTTCGAAAGCGTGCTCTCATCACTATTGGTACTACTGGTGCCATCCAGTGCTCAGGCATACTGGTCATCAACAACTACGGCCCCATGCTGTACAGTAACCTGGGATTCAACACTGAGACGACACTACTATATGGTGCAGCTTGGCTGACATTGGCCTTGGGCCTGAACCGTGAGTCTCGACTTCGGCTGACACGATCACAAGAGCCCTGCTGATGGTTGTAGTATGTGTAATGCTCCTCAACGACCACTTCCCACGTAACAAGTTCATGGCCATCGGCGTCCTCGGCTGCATGATCGTGCTGAGTGCCGAAGCTGGAATCATCGCTCAATGGCTCGGCACCACGAATCTCGCCGCTATGCGGGCCGGTGTTGCTATGTTGTTCTTAATCGAGCTCCCCTACGACTTCTTCCTCAACGGGATGCAGTTCATCTACATTTCGGAAATATGGCCCATGCATCTCCGAGCGAAGGGCATGTCCCTAGGTGTGGCAATGACCTCGTTCATGAACATTGTTTGGCTGCAGTCCGCTCCCACTGCCATGGCGAATATAGGCTGGAAGTACTATCTTGGTAAGCATGATCTGTGGTGTCGAGTCAGAGCGTCTGGCTAACAATGCCCCAGCATTCATCATCCCAGGCACTATCGGAGCGGTCGTCATGTGGATCTACTGCCCCGATACCCTCGGCAAACCACTTGAGGAGACAGCGGCACTCTTTGGTGACCAGGATGAGGTCGCAGCGTACATGCGTAACATCGCTACCGACGACCCCGAAACGGGCACATCAGGAAAGACAGAAGAGCAAACCTTTACGATTGAGAAAATAGAATAATGACTCTCTGCGGCAGTATACATATCTCTGCTACTCTGCAAAGTAGCGCAGAGACGAAATACATGTGTTGTTGCTTCTCTATGGAAATATTGGTACCGCTGTGCTCAGTCCGAACTTTTCAACTGAAGTTCTCCCGGGATAACATGTCCATGCTGTCGTGGTCGTCTGTAGCGCAGCAACTGACAGGGTAGGATTCATGTGTAACACTTGCGGAGTGTCACCTTCTCCATCTCTACCTCTTGCGAAGTTGGACATGAAGGTGCCGTCATGTTCGCGCGCTAACGTGTGTAGAATATCGGTGAAGATGGTCGCAGGACGGTGACCGACTCGTGGACGACTTCCACTCTCAATGGTGGCAGTGGCATGGCTTGTCTCAGGACCTCCGCCGCCGAAAGAGGGGCACTGTCTCTGGCAGTGTCAGAGGTGCGGATAGGAGGCGACGAGTTCGAAGCAGCCGCTCCCTGAACTTGAGGTTGGCGTGAAGATGCTGGTGGTGCTCGGTCGAAAGTTCGAAGGTTCTCGATGAGGGCCGTGACTTGATTGATGCTAAGTTCCTCACTCGCCTCGTCATCGTCTTGACCTGCGTCACTACCTCCCAGCCGACGGATGATCACCTTCCGCAGTCTCTCGAGTTCTTGCCTGTCCTCAAATGGAAGTGGAGTGCTTTCTTCGGCACCCTGTCGCTCAGCACGTGCTCGGACTAACAGCTCGGCCTGCTGACGTGAAGTTGAGGTCCATGGAGAGCTCTCGCGCTCGGTGGAAGTGTCTCGTTCTCTTTGGATGGCGTGCACTCGCAATGCGGCAACAGAGGCCCGCAGTGCGTCGACGTCGCGCTCGATGGAGTTGTACTCTGACTCACACGCGGTCCAGTTGACGTTCGCGGGATCAGCTGCCGCAGCAGACTCAGAGTATAGCGGATCCTGGCAAGAAGGGCAGGTGTGGCACGACTCTGTCCAGTGGAGAAGGCAAGGGAGGCAAAACAGGTGACCGCATTCTGTCTTCGTCGGCTGAGATAGTATCTGCTGGTCGTCAGCATGTGCTAAAGGCGACTTGGTAATGAAGCGCATACCTTGCAGCAGATTGGGCAGCTCTCGGGCTCGAGCTGAGCGTGAAAGTCCGCCTTCGGAGATGCCGCCATGTTGGTGGATGGAGGATGGAGGATGGTGGATGGTGGATGGTGGATGGAGGATGTTGGATGTTGGATGCGCGATGTTTGTGATAAGTGACATTTGATTCGGCTTAAGAATGATCTTCGAGACTCGGCGGCACGGACCATGCCTTGTGCATCAGTCATTCATTCACTTCACACCCGATCCGGTCCGATGATCTACCGAGCTCCCACGCGGTCTCTCAAACAGCCAAGTATTGGGCGACGTCCTCCATGAGCACCCGCGATACAGTGGATCGGAGAATGTCGAGCATCACAAGTATCGAGTCTCGAGTATCGAGTCTCGAGACTCGAGGGTCAAACACGTAGCACTGGGCATAGACTTCCAGACAAAAGTGTCTCTTTGCGACTCTGGCATCAAACTATCGACAGCTGGGTCTGTCTCTACGGTGTCCTCGCAATTCGATGCAAGAACTGGACAGACTGCAACCACTTCTCGATGCCCAAGGATCATTTGTCCTTATGCGAACACTCATGCAAGTCACAACGCTTGTTGGGCATTTGTAGACATCTCGCCTCACACGCCTCAAGCGCAGAGCATGACACATGAGTACATACATGCCGGAGATGATATTGAGTCGATTTGCGAGGTGCTTCATGCCTCTGATTCACCGAATTACCAAGCTATGCATACGAGTGAAGTTCTGTACATTCGGTGCTCGGCTGGACTGAGACCATATCACTGCCTGGCGAGCTCATTAGAGTTTGTTCGCTGTGATACTGGATGAGCTTGACAATAGACTCAAGTTGAGTAGACACTACGGTTTCTCTGGGGCATGCCTTATCAGGCCTGTAAATATCTCAAGCGCTCAGGGAGGGTGCAGGAAGACGTGATCTCTAATGCTATACCTCCTGCGCAGAACAGTTAGGCTACTACCTGGCCTGGCGCACAAGTGAGCAGCCTGATGATGTTACCATAGAAATCGGTACATTCTTGTCAAAGCACGCAAAGTACCATTTCGCTCCTGTGCCGCAGGCCCCGAGTGAAGCTGTTGAGTGAGATCAGCCTTTCCCAACAATGTGGTCCAAGCACACCGGTCTACGTACCCTCTCCAGATGTCCCCCAACGCATGATCTCCGAATGCACTGGGGCGACTGATACTAAGAGCCCTCCGACAATAAAGCTGAAATGTTGGTAGGTTGCAGAAGTACCTTGCGTTCTGCCAAGACTTTCCGGTGACCAGTGGCTGAGCTTTGTGCTCGATATGCCGTATGCACGCGGCACAGCTGCAAGACCATGAACGCGTGCCACAGAACACACTGTGTATATCAGCTGGCTTTGCTGCCCAATATCCATCGCTCAATCACTGCTCAGTTCTCCAGGTCTATATTTCTCTGTCAGCGAAGCCACTGCGTGTAAGGTACCATGTGATCAGAGAGAAGTGATCGATGCTGACTATCGCGCGCTGCAGATCAATATGAGCCACAGAGTCACATTCACCGGCATGCTCTCCACCTGCAGTACAAGCGAGGAGACTCTCAGCTTTCCATTCTTGATCATCCTCGCCCTAGCAATATGCGCATGCTGCTTCCTGATGGCCATCTTCGTCGTGCGGGTCAAAGAAGTGTGCTTCGATGTAGAGCCTGAATCTGACAACGACATCGAAGCATTGAGACCCTACGACGACGATCCTTCAGCACATTGGGTCAGGCCATACAATGACACGGGGGAGAAGGAAGTGCTGGTGGTGTACGAGAAGGTATGATGAGCTCAGATGATCAGCGATGTTATGGGGAATTAGCAGATAGGAACGCTCTGGTGTTTGATAGGAGTGAATTACGTCTACCAGGCTGCCAGCATGGCCTGGCAAATGCCGTTCTTTCTCACCTGCTGTCGTATCGTGATAGCTGTCGGTATATCGATCGTGCTTCGTGATCATCATAACATGACTTTGCCCGTCCGTAACGCATTCCAGTCATCTCTCGTGTACGGCCGGTAACTGGCTGCACCAGGAGGTAGCCAAAAGACCTTATCTTTGCTTCCCGCTTTCTCGATGAGATCCAGATCCACACCTTCTCGCTTCGCTTGGCCCTTCTGTATCTTGAAAGTACCAGTATATGCCAGCTGAGGTGCAACACGCAAGAAGTATGGCACTGCATATCGTGGCAATCGTTCGGTAACGAAGCGGCCCAGCGCATCACAGTCCAGCGACTCTGGCATCAGGCCCTCCTTCAGGACTACTGTTGCACATCCACATCGACCATCTGCGTTCGGCACGGCGACACCGTATACGTTGGCCTCGGCGATTTGCTCGAAAGTACCCAGGACGTCCGACACCTCGTTGGTAGAGACGTTCTCAGATTTCCATCGGAATGTATCGCCGAGCCTGTCCACGAAGTAGACTCGTCCATCAACATCTTGCCTCATGACATCTCCACTCCTGAACCACAGGTCGCCCTTCTGGAACACATTATGCATCCATCTCTTGTCTGACGCCTTTTCGTTCTTGAAGTATCCTTTGAACGACAACTCTTTCAGCGTAGGATCCACCCTGTGAATGACCTCTCCAGGCTCGTTGACAGCACATCTGACCACCCAGCCATCCTTGTCCTTGACGATTTCCTCTGTGTCTGGGTCTATCCTTGCTCTTACTTCCCGGTCACTCATTGCTCGGTTCCAGAATGCGCCTCGTACTCCGATCGCATTCCTGCCAAATTCGCCGTGGTTCCAGTTGAACGATGCCCCAAGACCGTCTGTTGCAGCGTAGAGCTCGTGAATGACAGGTATGTTGAACCTTTGCCGGAACTTCTCCCAAACGTCTGGTCTCATACCATTACCCCACGCCATCTGAATGTTGTGCTGTCGCTCGAGAGGATGCACCGGGGCGTTGACGAGGTAGCGACAGAGCTCGCCGACGTACTGTAGAATGGTTGGTTGACTTCGATGTACTTCAGGCCAAAAGGTCTTGTGCGAGAACTTCTTGCCCAGTGACATGGAGGCGCCAGAAGCAATGACAGGGCAAGTGCAGAGCCCCTGTGCGGCTCCATGATATAGCGGTAAGCATGTGTAGAACTTGTCCGATCGCTTGAGCTTCAACAGCTTCGCCATTGAGCGTGCAGTGTTGACCGATCTCCCGCTGACCTGGATGACACCTTTGGGAAGTCCAGTGGTACCACTCGTGTAAACGAGACTTTTAGTGTCAGTCGGTAAGACGTTTGCGGTTCGTGCTCTGGGAATCGGGGTGGTATCTCGCATCGACGCAAACAGTGCTTCATCGAAGTATACAATGGTTACGCCTGCCTGCTCGAGCTCCTCTCTGGTGGTCTCCATCTTGTCCACAGTCTCTCGATCTGCAAGGACGTATCGTGGCTCGCACAGCTGCGATCTTTGTTAGCCATCGAAAGGTCTATCAGGAGCTCTACCGACCTTGACGCAATGTGCAAGAGCATTGCCAGCAAGGTGGTGATTGATAAAGCTCTGACATGCTCCAATACCATCTAGTGCCATCCACAGCTTGATCCATTCTGCGCTATTTGGGCCGCTCATTGCAACCATCTCGCCTTGTGCCACTCCCAGGTCATTCATGAGCCAATTGCCCACCCGTTGCAGGTCCCGGTGAAATTCTTTGTATGTCCATGACCGAGCTTGGTACTCCAGAAAAAGGTGGTCTGGGATGTCTTGTTCGGCCCACTCCTCAATATAGTGATACAATGTGCACTTTCCTTGGGCCGCCCTGTCGGCGATGAACTGCTGTGCCTCTTCGTTGGCATGTTCCAGACTACCTTTGCTCAGATCAGATCGGAGGTGGTACTTTGCATCCAAGTACGCAGCAGCTGCTGCTGTACCGGCGGCCACTGCTGCTAATGTGGCTTGTGACGATCAGTCCTGCTCATGTTGGTACCGTCCTGTGTTTGATCTTACCAGCCATGTTGTTATCCGTAACAGCGGCACACAGGTCGAGAAATCGAGACAGCCAGAGCGATAGGAACAGGAAAGAGAAGAATCAGAGGTCTTACCTCAGTAGTGACAACCTCGTCAGACTGTCGGCCTCGGGTGTAAAAGTGATCAGCCCAGTCCACGGTCACACTGTCGACTCGACAACGCGGGGATAAGCCACGGACTCGGGTCCGCAAGGTTCGTCGGCAGTGATGCTTGGCCGAAGCGGCAGAACCGCTTTTGCCGTCTCTAATGCGCAGCTCCCTCCGGCTCGGCCGACAACATGTCGATGCCCCTGATACCAAGGCGCACACATCTGACCTTGACTTGATGCTTGTCGAGGCGATGCTGGTCGCCAACGATCCAAGTGAGCAACAACTCTGTCCAGAAGAAGGCAGTAGATACCGTAGAGGTAGAGGTAGTGATAGTGGTAGTGGTAGTGGTACGAAGCATAATGCTCGTAAAGGTTTGACTGCTTCGCGGTCCTCCAAAAGGTGAGCTGGCCAGATCTGTCCAACAGGGTAACATCAAGTCCGGACCAGATGTTTCCGTTCTTTTGCTGTCCAAAGGCCTGCAAGGTTGCACGTGCGTCACACCATTGGCATGGCAGTGGCACTCTATACATTGTCCGGAGTCGCACTCGTCATGTGCTTGTTTCGCAAAGATACATGTACGGGATGTGCTTGCGCGTTCATGTTGAGAACAAGGATGAAAAGGAGATTGAGAGACAGAAGGGGAAATCCGGCCGTGCCTGACTGAAGCGTTGAGAGTTGCGACAGCCGTCATTACTCCGTGGGCAGAAGATGCGTTCGAGACAAACAACGCTGGGATTGATGTTGCTGCCATGTGATGAGTGCAGGATATGCATCTTGCTCTATTGCATCAGATCGATAGGTGATGCTGATGAATGGTCGTAGCCATGCCCCATGCTGAAGAGGCGGCCCCTCTATATGCGCACCATTACAATTAAGAGTGCCATGCATCATCCCCGATGATCTCAGATGGCACGATTAGCCTGCCTCTTCAGGTTTTACATGCTTTTGTTGTTGCGCCGAAATGCCATTACCCTCCTCCCAACGCCGTACTGTGAACTTTAGTGGGATTGTGCCAGCCCATTGCAATGCTACTCCGCCAAACAATGCCCAAATGCTACAAGGTGTAGACGGTCGCTTAAAGTGCCTTGGAAGTCGTTAGTTCTGGTTGGTTGCATCAATGGTTGACGGGAAGACTCACCATGGCGAGACCGCCAACAACCACGAGACCGACAACACCGGTCGAGAGTCTGCTGGCGCTGCCCTCGAAAGGAGTGCCGTTTGAGCCACCAGCACCAGTGCCGCTTGGGCTTGGGGAGCCTGTCGAGGTGCCGTTGACTGGGTAGGTTGGTACGGTGGTGTTGGAGTATGATGGTGCTGCGACCGAGGCGGCGGATGCAGAGGCAGCGAGGCCGAAGGCCAGAGCGATCATGGAGGTGAAGTGCATTTTGACGGTTGTGGTGTGTGGGTGGTTTGTTGTTTGGTATTAAGTTGAAGTGGTCGTAGCGAATGAAATGGTCGTTGTGGAAGGGTTGATAGCGATGGCAGAGTTTTGGTGATAGCCAAGAAAAGTCAAGAGAGAGAATGTACTTATACCTGCATGGCATCTCTCAGCTCGGGCATCGCCTCCCATCCCTTTTACGGGCCCATGTCTGGCCACGCAAGCTGTGTTTCACAAAAGGAGGGCGATCGAAGGCCCGAGCAAATGGAATTGGACATGGTTGGGGACAGTCCAGGTCGCGACGGTCCGACCAGCGTGTGCATGGCCACTCGCGAATCGCAGGGCCGCACCGCCACCGCCACCCGTGCCACCTCTTCGGTGGCCTGGCGATGATGTCGAAAGCACATGTATGGCTGACGGCCTCATCCTGAGCAGTACCCACTTGCCGGACTCGCTCTGAAGCAATTGGAAACAATCGACAGGCATGGCCGCGAGCGAGACGTGCCTGAGGATGCTTTCGACGTGGCCAAGGTGCTGACAACTGCTGTTGCCGGTGAGACGCTGCATGAGGTCGTACAGTTGTCAGTACGGTTGTCATCTTCGCCCAGTATAGGGCTGGCCGAAGGTGAAGTGTAGTTCTATTGTAAGGAAGCGAAGATGCGTGGATGGATGTTGGTCAAGCTTCCTCGCCCTCCAACGACAACATCCATGATGCAGGATCGAGGACTGAATCAAAACCACAACGACAGATATCTGCAGCTCGATCCGGTGTCCAGACGACGTGACCGCAGCCAGCATGCATCCATCACTCCCTCGAAGCCGCTGTGAAGCTGCCCAGTTGGCAGTAGGTTGCGATGCCTTGACCCGGACCTTGCGAAGACCGAATACTGTCCCTCTCGGCATGGCATATGTACCTACGAAAAGAATGGGCCCGCGGCAAGCCCACAACGATTCACTGCCCAAACTGTCGTCTGCTGCGACGATGACTGGTCAGAAGATCTTGTTGCCGCCGCGAGATGATGAACTTGGCAGAAATACCGTCAGACCTGAAAGAGCATGTGCGGAGTCGCAAGGACAACCAGTCTGCGTAGAGTGCGCTAAGCACCTTCAGCTTGGGTAGGACTAGAAGACATCATCACAGAGTGGCTTTTCCTTGAGATCGAAAGCCAGATGCCGGAAGCAAGGCAACGAGGTATCTGGCGAGGCATAATGCTACGTAGTCTTGTGGGCGCCTACACAACGCACGCCTGCAACAGCTCACATGATGATGCTATCAAGTGCCTTCTCAAAGTAGCGAACATGCGGAACTCAAGGAATCCGGCCACCTCGCCATCCCTATGGCCAGCCTCCATCGAGCTGACATCCGCTCTGACGACTCCTTTCAACTCGAATACCAATCCCAAGCTGTACGACCGGTTCATCGCTCTGACAAACGCTGCTTTGACGGAACCTATATCGTCCATGAAGGGCAGGCTAGTCATACTTCACTTCAGAATCGCACAACTCTGCGTCTGGCACCCCACCGAGCCATCAGCAGCCAACGCTGTCCGCCTGTTACAAGCCTACATAGCGCATGGATCTGACGACGGCACGGTCATCCCACCTTTGTCGAATGCGAGGATGCGACCGTCATTCTCAAGGTTCCTGGAGAAGACCATCGTCGTGTTGGAGTCACAGGGTCATCATGAAACTGTGGCGTGGATCAGGAAGCACTTCTCGGAGTTTCTTGATGCGAAGAAAGGCGACAAGGCGGGTCAAACCGTCGCGAAGGATGCGACAGTGACGGTGAGATATCTAACCTCCGCTGACTCCAAACCTCAGGTGTTGCGGTGAGACCACACAAGGCCATAGGCAATAGTACACACGAGTAGACTTCACGGGCGTACTACCGGACGGTGTGCATGATGCTTCGATCTATCAATGCCTCTCTGTAGTGCTGATGCGCTCGCCTGGTGGACCAACTCTGCACGAAGCCGCGAGCGCACCCTCCTACTTTTCGTCCGAATTTAGATCTCAAGGAATTTGAATCTGCTTTCCTGGGCGTGAAACGGACCGACCTCTGAACGCACATGTCCCGGTGTTGGTGCTGCCTACCTTCCGATGACAGATTTGAACAGCACCCGCTCGTCGAGAGATTGACTTTTATTCTGCCATTCTGTGCATGAAGCTGTAGTGGCACAGTGTCAGCTTGTCCAGGGGGGGGTTTCCAAGCATCTATTGCCTGAATCTTGCTGGTTCGAGAAGAGAGCAACCTCGACCGCACCAGCAGCTACTTGCTGCACGTCGGTATTTGACGTGCAAATATCGGCCTATGAGCTGGAGCGACACCTGCTTGCAACCCCAAAGTTCTCCGCACAGATCTGCAGCTACACATCGATAGGCCGGGGTCGTCATTCCACGAAGGTCATACCGACCTCGCCTGCGCGACGTGCCCCATGCGGAGTAGTAGTACAGGACCCGCACATCACGGGGGTCGAAGTCGTGGCGACGAGGAGATGCCACATCCGGTGGACATCAACAAACATGTAATGTCCTCGTACCGATAGCATACTGTCCGTGCCAGGCCATCTTCTGTTGAAATGGCGCAGATCTACTTGCTGGCGTTGGCTACTGTGGCACCTTGCCTGTGCTCAACACTCCCGAGATCACAGCCCAGCTTGAGCGGACGCCCGTCTGTGCGAGTCGATCTCCATCCGCCTCAGAACGCTGGCATCCCTCTCGAGCACTTTGTCTCCTACTCCATCGAGTTCTCTTCCTTCCCGGACTTTGCAGGTAACCTGTCTTCACCCAACACCTTCTCGAACAATCTACTCGAAAACATTGGCACTTTCACAGGTACGAAGCCATTGTCAGAGTTGGCGGTAACACTCAGGACTTCTCCCTCTTCGACAAGGCCCAGGAACAAGCACTGGTCGGCATCTTCAACACGAACATATCAAGCGACTATCCCACCAATATCACCATCGGCCCAGCATACTTTGAATCGTACCAGACATTCCCCGATACTAAATTTGTGCACGGCTTCAACCTAGGTCTTAACAGCTCCAAAGAACGACAAGGCCTGGTCGACTCTGTGTCGTACGCCTGCAAAGCCCTGGGCGAAAATGTCCTCGACTGGGAGACATGAAGCATAACTGATGATGTATTGAGATAGTATGTAGCGAAAGGAAGAAGAGAGATAAGCTTAGTGAGTGAATGCCTGAGGCACCCGTGCATGCATACGTCATAACCCTGCCCTAGCCTAGTAGTATCAAGTCACCCCCTTAACGGGTGCTATACGTACTAGTATATACTAGCAGTGACGTAGTAGATATATATAGCTACTAGCCTCCCCTATTTCTATCCTATTATCTATCTCTTATATACCTAGGGCATCTAGTAGTCCGTTATAGTAGGTAAAGGCTATAAAGCATAAAAAGGTCGAAGTTAAAATTAAAGTTAACCGGTATTTCCTATATTCTTATTAGCTAAATAGGCTAATCCGGTAACGGTATACTAATAACGTAAACGGTCGATTAGCGCGGTGTTTATAAGAGCTAATAATAGTAACGTGCTTTACTACCGAGCGGGCTATACTACCGAGCGGACTACTTTTACTAAGAACTATACTACTTCTACTTTAATTACGACGGTATCTTAACATAACAACATCCTATAGAATCGTTACTAGGAGGACAATTCCTCTTTAGATTCTTCGCTATCTAGTAAGTCTACTTAATAGGTACGTACGTTATACCCCGACTCGCTATATCGCTTATAGCGTCGTAGCCTTAGTACTAGCCAAACACTATCTAGCGACTCTCTACTCACTTCCTACCTCCTAGTATCCTCTAGAGGTATTAATTACGACGCCTTATCGAAGGTTAGAGACCCTCTAGACTAAATATACTTACGCTTTCGTGCTTTTCGCTATATAAGGGCCTCGTTAGACTTGCGTAGCTCACTAATCTCGCTTTATATAAGAGCTATCTAATACGCTATCTCTCTACTCCCTTTTATAAGCTAATACACCCCTTCCTATAACGAGTTTAGCGATGAACCTGCCCGGGCACGTATTTTGTTCGTTACTAGTGTCGATTAAGAGTCGAATTCTTTTGTAGTTTGTAGTGTCTTCGACTCCTAAGGGGTAGAGTCCGGAGCTAGAGGGGTTAGCGTACGTAGCTTGACATTAAGCTTGTCTATTACTACCTATAGATTAAATAGAACCAAACCAGCGCCTCTAAAGCTCGATAGGATGTTCTCCTGTCTAAATATAGCGTTATAGGCTACCCGGAAGGCGCGTAGGAACTCTACTTTATCGATATAAGTAATACGCTAGCGTACTAAGCCCGAGAGCTAAGCACTATATACCTTCTTCAAAGGCAAATAGTAACCTATATCTAATAGCTAGAGTAAGTACGAGGCGTATGATAGTATATATAGGGCCAAGATCTTATATTCCTTATATAGATTCTAGAATGCCTTCGAGTTGTAGCTCTTATAGCTATCGATAATAAGTAGTCTCTATACCCTAGTCGTACGAGCTATAGTATACTTCTAGAAATGCTCTAGCTACCGTATACCGAACTTATTATTAGTCTAGCCGTTCTCTATTAGCCCGATTGTCTAGTCTAGACTCAAGTTACCGTCTTAGTACTAGGTACTAATATGCTATTTGCCTATAAGGATGACGTAGAGTAGGAGCGCTGTTCCGTCTATATAGATAGTCTTAATCACTATTGCCTATTCTCTACTACCCTATTAAACGACCTTACTCTTTCTACTACGCCTTTCTGAACCCGTAACGACGCTCTAAGACGTAATAATACCTATTATAAACCCTATCTCGTCGAAGTTGTAGGTGTCCTAGTTAAGGATGCTATACTTCTCCTTTATATTACGTACAAGTAAGAACCACCTCTCGATAACGTCTAGATCTTCTATTAGGGCTCGCTAACGATCGTATCTACGTGTTATACGAACCTTTAGCTCACGATGCCGCCTAATAAACCTGTCTATCTAATTGAGACTAGCGGGCTTAAGACCCTTCTCTTATAGTAATAAATCGGCTATTGCTCGTATACTAGCCTTTAATAGCGGGAAACCTCTAAGATCCAGCTCGAGTATATACTCAAGTATCACCCTCTCTTCTAGCCTTATAAGCTTCTTCGAATTAGGCTCGTAGTTACCCCGAGGAGGTTGTCTATTCAATCAATACCCTAGTGTAGTTCGAGACGCGTCGTATACCTTTGTAGCAAGTCGATTCGTAATTGTCGCGTCGCGTTTCGTGACCTAGATAGCTAAGGTCAGTTTGGCCTCGTTTAAGGACAATATACGCTATAATAGTAGTTATATAGCTATATCTATAGAAGTGGTACAGTTCTTAGCAAAAGTAGCCCGCTCGCTAGTATAGCCCGCTCGGTAGTAAAGCACGTTATAGAGAATAGCTAGTAATATATAGATAGATAGATATTTCATTTAAGCTGTTATAGTGCCCTTTGGCCTATATAGCTATACTATCTTACTTTCGTATATATAGAGGGGAAACCGCATTAGTAAAAACCCCTCCTCCTTCCCGCCTATCTTTTCCCCCTTATTATCGTCTTAGATTTCCCTTATTAAGGGTACGCTAGTATTATAGGCCTACCCTAATAACTACCCTATCTATAACCCCCCTAGCTTCCGCTTCTTATCTATCTACTCCTCCGTCTCGCTAGCGAGGCTAAACTACTAGAGGTATCCCTACTATAGTATCTACCTAGCGATTTAGCGAATGTTACCTTTGTCCCTAATAATTGACTTATAGTCTCTCCTTCCCGCTTAGTGCCTCTAATTTCCCCTACTACTCGCCTACTACGGGCATTATAGTAGTATATGTTCTAGGTTTGACGATAGGTAGCTATACTAGTAGGCTAAGCTTTAGATGTCTAGTACGCGTCTTCTAAATAGGTAGGCCCTTAGTCTAATATATTCGGACCTAGATTAGATTGCTATACTTACTTCGGCCCTTATTAGGTCCCTATATAGCTAGTAATTATATCTCTAGAATGCTCGGAGTACTATCGGGCTTATTGTCTTAGGGGGCTTCCTTTTCTAGTCCTACTCCTATAGGTAGCTCGCTATCTATTCCGCTAGACTTTAGGTCTTAGCCTTACTCCCGCCGGCCTAGCGAGTCCTACGCTCCTCCTCTTTTCGTACTAGCTATTCGGTACTTATCTATACGGTCGCGAAGGTAGTAAGGTTATCCTATTTTTAGCTTGTCCTATATCCGGCCCCTCTCCGGTAGCGGCTGCTTATCTTATTCTTTACCTCCTAGATCGTAGTTTATACTAGGTAATCTGTCGTCTTTACCGCGTATTAAACTCTTATTCCCCGGATATATTGGCCGATTAGAGGTGTTCCCGTCTCTATTTCTACCGTACTTATTAACGTTGTCTTATATACCCCTAGTATTCTACGTAGGTTACCTACCTAAGTCCTATTTAGGGGTTGCTCTATCCGTTTCGGGATCGGCTTACCTACGCCTCCTATACCCTAAATCTGTGCCCTATATAATATAGCTAGTCTAACGATTACCTTATATATTACCCTTACCTTATCGAATGTTACTCCCTATATAGACGCCGTGATCCTCTTTATCGAGGCTTTGTTAACTTACGCTCGACTCTAGGCTTTCTTAATCTATACGTTCTAGCTTAGCTTCGGGTCGAGCTAGATCCCTAGTACTCGTAGCTCCGCTAATAGCTTAGTCTCGTAGCCTTAGATTCTTACCGCCGCCTTTATATTATAGTATGTTCTCGCTTTACTAAAGTGTATAAGCTAGTGCTTTTTAGGGGCGAACCGGGCACCGTACTTCTTTATCTACTCCTCGTATTTCTTATGCCTATCTTTAAGGAGTCGACAGTTCTTCTCTATCGAGTCTAACTAGGCTAGAATGTTTATGTCGTCTACGAGTCCTAATACTAAGGTTTACGGAGAGGTGAGTAGGGGAATCAGGTTAGACATAAATATTAGAAATAGGATAGGGGAGAGAGTAGATCCCTAAGATATTCTAGCCTCTACCTTTACCGGGTCGGACGTATACCTCCCTAGGACTAGGTATGTCGTCCGTTTCTAGAGAAAGGAGTAGACAAACTTCGTTACTTACTAGGGGATGCCTTTCTGTTATAGGATATATATTAGCCTTTAGTATAAGACGTTATCGAAGGCCCCTACGATGTTAAGGGATAGTAAGGACGCCGCTCGGTTCCTACCGTAGTACTAGAGGGTCTAAATTTACTCCGTAATTAGCTCTATTACTATTAGTGTCGATCGCTAGCTTCTTGCCCCTATCTATATTACTAGGAGTACGTAGTTGTTCTCGGCTAGCTACGTAAGTCTCTAGGCTACTATCTTCTCTAGAACCTTCCCTATTGTGTTTAGAAGTACAATTGGCCTATACGATTTAGGCTAAGTATAGTCCTCCTTCTATAGCTAACGTAGCACTACTTTTATAGACTCTCTATACGGCCTCGGATGATACCCTAGCCGTAGGTACGCGGTAAATAGGTTTATAAGGCTCGGCGCAATCTCTTCTCTATACTCTTTTAGTATTATATTTAGTATTCTGTCTAGGCCTAGGGCTTTTCGTCCTTTTAGCTTACTTATAACTCCTTTTACTATATTAGAGCTAACCGCCTAATCTATGTCTAGGGGTTCCGGGTATATACTCGGGTCGATGTCCGTAAGGCCTACCTCTACTTACGTAGAAAAGAAATAGTCGGCTAATACTCTTGCCTTACCCCGGGGCGTAGTCTAGGCAATCCCTTCGCGGTCTACGATTAAAGAGAAGTAAGGGGCTTGTTACTCTTTAGGTAGTCGTGCCTATTTAGCTAGTCTCTATATCTATTCCGGGTTTTCTATAACGAGCCCGATCGTTACTCTCTAGTCCTATAGCTTATCGCGTCTTATCTATACCTTCTTCTCTTATGTCGCGTGATAGTATTGCTCCTACGTCTCTTAGGTATACTCCTTCGTCTACTGTCGCCTTGCCCTTCTAGCTTCCTTTACCTTCGTAGAGTATTTAGGGGTCTAGAAGGCCTTCTACTATATTAAGGGCCGGAGTAACGGCGTATATTATTCCGCTACTTACTATATAACCGAGGTAATCTGTTCCGCTACTTAGTCTAGCTAAGCTAACGTCTCGAGTTCCCTATACTACGGTAGGTTCGCTATTAGGAAGTCTCTTATATCGTCCTAGCGTACCTTCTTCTAGTTACGGTATAGTTCGCTTATTAGCTCCTCTATCGCCTTCACCCCTAGCGTCGTTTGAATAGGGATATAGTCTAAGGAGGCCTCTAGCGCGTAGTTCGGTCGATATTAGACTAGTCTCTCTTTAAGTTCTCGTAATAGAAAGTATAGGTCGATTATACTTATACTTATACGGGCCTTCTACGTCTCTATTCCCTTTAGTATTACTAAGACCATTCCGTAGCGTACGGTTATATCTAGTAGCTTTCCCCCTAAAAACGCGTACGGGAGGGTGAAGTCGAATCCCTACTATAGGTAGTAGAGGTTAAAGTCGCTAAGGAGTACTTACTTCGTGTCTTAGCTTAGGGTCCGCTCTAGGTAGGCGAGGGTTCCTAGTTCCCTACTCGTCCGACCCTACGGTAGCAGGTTATAAACGTTATAGATCTAGATAGAGCCTTATGTCGTGTCGATCTAGATTAATATTATGTTTCCTAGGTCGCCCTATTACGGTAGTATAACCTTCTACGACTTAAGGTCTATAGTCTTACTTACGTATATATATGTCCTCGGGATTACGCCTCGTTCGCCTAAGATTACGGTATAGTATCTCCGGTCATTATAAGTAGCTAGGAGTCCTACGTAGAGGTTAATCTATAGTTCCTATACCGTAATAACGTAGTACCGTAGTAGGTCTAGCTCTTATAGAAAGTAGCGCTAGACCTTATCCCTACTTTTATTTACGTTATACTATACGATAGTAATATCGTCGTATAGTATTATTCGTTATCCGAAGATCTAAAACTAAAAACTAATGCTTAAGGAAGGTTACCGGGGCATATAAGTCGATACTAATAAGGATGCTTAAGTACGAGACCGCTATACCGCCGATCGACCTATATATCTAGGGACTACGGACCTCCTACTTAGGCAAGTCGACACAGTACCTAGTATAGAAGGTTATTGCTAGTACAGTCGTAAGGGCCCGCGAATCAGTACTAGCGTATAAGGGCATTCGACCCGGAAACGAGCCGAACTACCGGGTAAGGGACGAATAGCTAGTAATATACTAGGAGAGTAAGAAATTGTTTATAGAGTAACTATAGAAGGAAAGGTAGAACAACTAGGTTATAGGGCATAGTAGACGCCCTTAGCTAGCGGGACAACCTAAGGAATAGTTAGCTACGAAATCCGCGGTTAAGTACCCCCCGAAGCTTATCTACTACCGTCTTACGAGGGTATAGAGTAGTATAGTAACCTAACTACGAAGCGAACACATCGGCCTCTAGGGGTACCTATTATAGAGGAAGGTTCTAGGATACACAAATACTAGCTGCCCCTACGGCTATTACTCCTAGAACGTACGGTACGTACTCCTCGTCTATCCGAGGTGGTCGCTAGGAAGGGGGGAGTAGATAGTAAAGGCGAGGAACCGGACGATTAGGGCACTTCTTAATAACGTTAAGGACCTACGGCGTATTACGAACTAGATACTAGAGAAGGGCTAGCTAGAACAGTACCGCCTAGTAGGAGTAGTATAGGAAGAGAGGATATAGCGTAGCGCGACGAGACCGGCTAGGAGCGGGGGCTAACGGGGTAGTAATATAGACTACGTACGTTTAGAGGGAAAGCTAATTTAGATAAGGAGAAGTCGGGGGCGGGAAGGGTTTTCACCTATTCGGGTTTCCCTTTATATATAACAATAGATATATACCTATATAGGCCGAGTAGGGTCCTAGAATAGGGGAATAACAAATCTATCTATTATTCGTTATCCGTAAGGTCTATTTCCGTGCTAGCCTACTATATCTCCTAAGCCTATATCCCGCTGTTCGGCTAGCCCTAGGGCCGCTAGGGCGCCCTAAAGATTCGTATTTAGCCTAGTTTATTAGTAGCCCGGTTAAGGTGTCGAGGCCTACCGGGAGGTAGATACGTTTAGGGTTAGGTCCCCTTATTTGTCTATTCTACCCTCTTCCTCTTACTCGGCTCGAAGCCCTTATATATAGTAGGTCCCTCCTACTATCGTTAGGGGTACCTAGCTAGTATAGAGATCCTTACCTATCTCGCTCGCTCTTATACTACTATTCTAGCCGGATATTAGTTTAAGTACGCTAGGTGCCTTCTACCGTAGTATATATACCTACTCTTCTTTTTTAGGCATTCCCTTCCCTAGTATAGGCCTACGTAGTAAGGATACCTTAGGGTCTTCTCCCCGTATTTTAGGGCTATATAACCGTACTATTAGTATTAGAAGTACTATAGTACCCTATAGCTACTCTAATAGATCTCCGTGTCTATTCTCTCGTAGTTCTAGAATAGCCTATTATCTAGTATCGAGTTAGCTTGTTCCGCTGTCTCTACCTAGATAATAAGTAATAAATACGTCTTCTCTCGGTCTACTGTCTTATATAACTATACCGCCTTCGTTAGTCGTACTCCTAGGGATATGTTCTAGTTCTATACTTAGAGTTACGGAAGGTCTTCGACCTTAAATATCCTAGGGACCCCGTAGGCAATAACGGTATATTATCAGTAGGAGACTTACGCCGACTTCGCGACTTTAGTAGTCTACTCCTTATAGGTCTCTAGTTTTCGTCTATTAGACTCTTATACGGTAAAGAGTCTTACTACGCCTATTGCCTCTACCTTCGCTCTAACTACCTCCTTTTAGCCAATTCTATCGATAATCTCCTTACTTATAAGGGCTACGATTTCTTATTTCTCCGCCGGATTAGTAATATATAGGCGTACCGTATTACTTACCTTCGTAGGGGGTTAATTCTTACCTACTACTACTATTGCCTATATAGTTAGTCTCTAGGCTACCTTCTATATTACTTATTAGATTCTCTTCGGGATGACTAGCGGCTTGGCGCCCGTATATAACTCTCGCGCCCTCCGCGTCTCTCTTAGATAGAATATCTATTCGACTTGTACCTTACCCGACTACGTGCTTATACCTCCTTATAACAGAGGAGGGAGTGACCTATTAGATTGATCAAATCCTTTAGACTACGTTTCTAAACGTTAATACCCGGGACTAGTTTCGGTATAGTTGCTAGTTTAAGACTACCTTATTTAGGAGAGTAGCAAATACCCCTAATCTATAGTCGAAGCTTACTACCGTCCGTAAGTTAGCTAGCTAAGAAGGGACTTAAGTCCGTACGAGTTATGTCGCTACCTATAAAGACGTAGAAGAAGAGGCTAACGAAGAAGTCTTTTAGGATAATTATTAAGCTCGCTTTATAGGTATGTTCTTGACTATATTATATAGTAAGAATACTATCCCTACCGTCGAGTTATACGAGAACATTAAAAAGATCGGTCTCTCTAGTATACTAGACAATTTTGTAATAGTACCTAGCCCTTAGGTAGTTACCGAGCTTAGAGCTAGTAAAGGTTAGACTCGAGCCTTACTTAACGAGGGATCTAAAGTCAATATTATTAGCCCGAGGATAGTAAATCAGTTTGGCTTACCTATCGTACCTAGCGCCTACCTATCCTTTCGAGGAGCGGGTAGAAGAGCGAAGTTTAAGGGGGTAATTTCAAAGCTTAATACTTAGGTGTTTAGTATATACTACTAGATCGATATGTTTGTCTCCGCTAATCTAGATTCGCCAACGATCCTTAGTCGCCCTTAGTATAGGAAGGTACGACTAATAGGCCGTAACTATAACGGTAGATTATAGGAGGGAACAATCGCTAGTAGGAAAGGTAAAAGTATAATGTTCACAGCTATTATAGGTACTAACAAGTACAAAACTCTTTAAGAACTTCTATAGTCCTCGAAAAAAGCGAACGCGGGTTGATTCACGGTAGTTAACCGGCTATAAGCATCAGAAGTCCGGTTTTAAAACAAGTCCGCTTTTCGAGTCTAGTCGGGGAGACCTTAGTAAATATATTAGGGGCGGAGTGTTCTAACAATACAGCGTATTAATATCGATAAGAAGGTATAACGAAGCTAAACCTAAAGCCTATAGACACGACTATCTTCGACTACTTTAAGAACTACCGCGGCCCCGTATTATAATAAAAAGAAAATGTCCTTAACCTTAGCCCGTATTCGAAGAAATTGCTAGAACTACTCGGGAACCGCTAATACTTAAGCGCTAAGGTGACTACTAACGCTCTAGGAGAGTAGGTTATTATAAATATGTACTCCGTATAGGGCGACTAGTGTACGGAGATACTGAAATAGGGCTAGATCAATAGGTAGGCTTAGAAACGAGACGTAGGGTTATATAGACCCGGTATTAGGATGCCGTATATATTTACTATATATAAGCGAAAAGCTAATAAGAAAAGACCTATTAATACGAGCGTTTACGAGAGGCCTTAATCGAAAGTAGATATTATATAGACTAGAAGCGGAGGGCCCTTTACTAGGAATCTCTAATACTAGTAGGGCAAAGCCCGTTCGATAGGAGGTATCTTATTAAAAAGTTCTCTAGTATAGAGCGCGGCTCGAGGATTATACCTAAAAGGCTTGCTAGTATTAAGGTTAGTATCGCTCTCTTAGCTAAGGAAAGACAGATATTTAATAAAATGCTCTTTAACCGAGAAGGTGTCCTAGCGTAGGATTCTAGCTATATACGGTAGATTAGACATAATATTATGCCTCCTTAGAAGATTATAACGATTACGTATAAACCGTAGTAGGCGCGGAACATTCGGTTATACCTAAGCTTACGAGCGATTATAGAATAGATAATCCGCGCTCGAATTAAGAACAGAATTCTTAAGTATAGTTAAGGTGCTTATACAAATACTTAGTTCTTAGTAGCGAAGAAGGTCGAGCTAAATAGCGAAGCTATACTATATAGGTTGATCAACTCCGCTATACTCTTAAACGAGGTAACGATAAGGGATATAAACATTCCCCTAGATACGGACGGGTTCTCGGAGAACTTTACTAGGTATAGAGTAGCCTCTTTAGTAGACTTGTTTTCGGGGTACGACTAGATCACGCTTAACGAAAGTAGCCGAGATTTAACGGCCTTTATAACGCCTCTTAGGCTTATACGGTATATAAGGTTACTATAGGGTACGACGAACTTAGTTACTCAGTTCGTATAGGTAGTAACTAAGGTGTTAATAGACTACATTTCTTACCGAGCAAAATTATTTCATAACGATATCGGCGTAAAAGGTCCTACTAAGGACTATAGTAACGCTAAGGTAGAGCCTAGCTATTAACGATAGGTCGTAGAATATATTATGTCCCTTAATCTTGTTCTTACGGACCTAGAGAGGGCCGGAGCGGTAGTCGTAGGGGAGAAGTCGTAGTGGCTTTATAAGACCCTAAAGATCGTAGGCTATATTACTAGCCCGAGCGGCCGCTATCTAGATCCGAAGGTAGTAGCTAAGATCTTAAACTAGCTAACCCTAAAGTACGTAAAGGACGTTAGAGTTTATATTAGGATCTATATTTACTTCCGGATTGAGATCCCCTAGTTCGTAATCGTCGCTCGGCTAATATATAGATAGATAGATTTGTTATTCCCCTGTTCTAGGACCCTATTCGGCCTATATAGGTATATATCTATTATTATATACAAAGAGAAACCCGAATAGGTAAAAACCCTTCCCGCCCCCGACTACTCTTTATCTAGATTAGCTTTCCCTCTAAACGTACGTAGTCTATGTCACTACCCCGTTAGCCCCCGCTCCTAGCCGGTCTCGTCGCGCTACGCTATATCCTCTCTTCCTATACTACTCCTACTAGGCGGTACTGTTCTAGCTAGCCCTTCTCTAGTATCTAGTTCGTAATACGCCGTAGGTCCTTAACGTTATTAAGAAGTGCCCTAATCGTCCGGTTCCTCGCCTTTACTATCTACTCCCCCCTTCCTAGCGACCACCTTAGATAGACGAGGAGTACGTACCGTACGTTCTAGGAGTAATAGCCGTAGGGGCAGCTAGTATTTGTGTATCCTAGAACCTTCCTCTATAATAGGTACCCCTAGAGGCCGATATGTTCGCTTCGTAGTTAGGTTACTATACTACTCTATACCCTCGTAAGGCGGTAGTAGATAAGCTTTAGGGGGTGCTTAACCGCGGATTTCGTAGCTAACTATTCCTTAGGTTGTCCCGCTAGCTAAGGGCGTCTACTATACCCTACATCCTAGTTGTTCCACCTCTCTTTCTATAGTTGCTCTATAAACGATTTCTTACCTTCCTATCGTATTACTAGCTATTCGTCTCTTACCCGGTAGTTCGGCTCGTTTCCGGGTCGGATGCCTTTATATGCTAGTACTGATTCGCGGGCCCTTACGACTATACTAGCGATGACCTTCTATACTAGGTACTATACCGACTTGCCTAAGTAGGAGGTCCGTAGTCCCTAGATATATAGGTCGATCGGCGGTATAGCGGTCTCGTACTTAAGTATCCTTATTAGTATCGACTTATATACCCCGGTGACCTTCCTTAGGCATTAGTTTTAGATCTTCGCTAGCGGCGCGACGAGTCCCTTTAATAGGTAGGCCCTCTCGCCTAAGGACTATACTTGGCTACTATAGGTAAGGACTAGCCGTATAATAGCCGTATATAGAAGTCGTAACTACCGGAAGTCCGCCCCCTATATAGACGTAGTGAGCCTCTAGTATAATGCTATATTCTGTTTAGCTTTCCGTAATATTACCTATACGTACTTCCTCTACCGTAGCGCCGGGTCTACCTATAGTCCGAGGATCCTAAGCTAATTTGCTAGGTTAGTCGTATAGCCCTATATCTAGATAGAAGCTTATATATTATAGAACCGTAGCCGGCGCGTAAAGTGTATTAGATTGTACTTTTCTAGGGTAAACCGAGCCCCGTACCTCCTAGCCTAGTCCTCGTAGATCTTGTGCTTCTCTTCTAGTAGCCTATAGTTCTCCTTAGTTAAGAAAGACTACACTAGGATGTTTATGCCGTCTACGAAGCCGCTCGTAGCGGTGTTCTAGGATTCTAGGGCTAGGAGTAGCGTCGCTATAAAGAAGAGGAACAGAATAGATACTAGCGTTAAGCCCTACGGGATTCTAGTATAGACTGCTTAAAATAGGCTTTTATACTAACCGACTAGGATCGACGTACTACGGTTTTAGAGGTAGGACCGTACGAAGTTAATAAGCTACTTAGGGAGTCCTTTCGACCTTAGGATATAGAGTAGCCGCGGGTATAATACGTAGTCGAAGGCTCCCAATATATCTAGACTAAGTAAGGATGCTACCTTGTCCCTATTCTTATACTAGATAGCCTTTACCTAAGAGGTGATAAGTTCTATCGCGGATAGCGTCGATCGCTATAGGCGCGTACCTATCTAGGTGTCCGGGAGTAGGGAGTATTCCTCTACCGCCTCGGAGAGTCTCGTTATAACTAGCTTCTTAAGCGCCTTCCTAAGAGTATTAAGGAGCGTAATTAGGCGGTACGACTTCACCTACGTATAGTCTTCCTTCTACGGCTTGCGTAGGACCACTGTTGTCGATTGTTTAAAAGCTATCGGGTGGTACCCGGTCTGTAGGTAGGCGTTAAAGATCGCTGTAACTGCTAGGGCTAGTTGATCTCTACACTTCTTTAGTAGCTCGTTTGGGATCCTATCCGGCCCCGGGGCTTTCTTCGCCGGTAACTTCCTAAGTATAGCGGCAACTTCTCCCTCGGACACCTCCTATTAGACCGCGATACTAGGGGCTAGGGGAGTAGAGCTATTTATATCGCTTAGATTAGCTTCGACTAGGGGCGGGAAGAACTTGCTAGCTAGTAGACGCGCCTTAGCCTTAGGGTCGCTAACCGGGCTACTAGGCGATTATAGCGCTAGGATAGAGAAGGAGGGGCCCTATATAGGGTCCTATTAGGCCTATTTCGCTAGCTTCTATATCCTCGCTAGCTTACCGGCGATTTCTTCTACTATAGCTCTCTAGCCGACTACTTTCTCCCTCCGTATTATAGCTTTCTTCTATTAGTATACCTCCCTATATACGTTCTAGGCCTCCTCGCTATAGCTACTCGTCTATACCCGGCGGGCTCTCCTTACTTCTCTTACTACTATAGTGTACTTTAGCGTCTAGTATAGTTTAGACTATATCGTTAGTTAGGTAAGCGGAACGTGAAGTAAGGTCGCTTTTCTTATTTCGTCTATTAACCCTTAGACTACCTCGTCTATCTCGTCTTTACTATTATATTACTACTACGCGATCTAGACTAGCCTCTCGGACTCGTCGAAGTACGCCTAGATATTAGCCTAGTAGGCCTTTCCCTAGTTTAGCTTAGGGGTTGTTCGATCCTATAGTAGGTTACTATATAGTAGTAGCTATCTAAGATCTAGGAGAGGTCGATCGTGCCTTAGAGTCCCCCTCTCTTCTAGGTACCTAGGTCCTTCGGGGTATTAAGGGCAATTACGTTACTAGCTATTAAGTCGAGTACTTCGTCGGCTATAGGGTACGGCTATATTAGGCTTTCCTAGGAAGGGTAGTGTATATTAAAGTCTCGGCCGTAAAGTATATATAGTGATCCTAAAAGATAGTAAATCTAAAAATTTTAGATTCCCGTATTTTCGCCTTATAGAGAGATTCTTTATAAATCCTACCTTCCTACTAAGGTCGCCTCCTAACTATATATATCTTAGTAGTACCCCTATATACCCCCGCTACGTAATTAACCGTTAAAGGTTAACGAGATTCGACGCGCAAATTTCAGGGTCTAAAGGGGCCCTTAGCTCGTTAATACTAGGCTAGGGTAATAACCCCGGCGAGGTACCCTATACTAACGCTCGGTAATTCCTAGTATAGAGGAGTTAAGGCCGTAAAGAGGAACAGGATAGACGAAGCGATACAAAATATATAGTAGAGTACTTATCCGCTACCGGGACGCCTAAGGGGGCTATAGAGGGCGGTAAATGAAGCTAGATAGATACGAATCTTCGGGTACCCCCAATAACTAAACGCTAACTAACCTAATAGGATAGCGCGATAAACAAAGGAGCTATATAGCTAACGAGCACCCTAATAGACCTTATCCTAGCTAGTCCGTAATACTAATATAAGCTAACCTTACTATTATATAGTATAACGTTAATAAAAGTAAGGACAAGGTTTAGCTCTACTTCCTCTAGGAACTCGACGACTAAAGGTATTATATCGTAGCGATATAAGAGCTATAGATAAACCTATATACTCGAAGACCTACTACCTATACCGACCTACGGTACTATATAGCTATCGAGGGAGGTATAGGCTATACCCTAAGGATATATATATACGTTAGCAAAGCATTACGTACGGACGCCTAGAAGGTAATCTCGTACCCGGAAGGGAGTTAAGGAGACATTACGACTATCTAAATTACTACGAGTTAAGGACCTATCTAGATATATAACGTCTAAAACCCTCCTCCTTAGGGAAGAACGAGTAGAGACCTCGGTACGCTAGTACGACTTGACTAGGTACTCGACTAAGGGGACATAAACTATATCCTCCTAGGCGACTTCAACCTCTACTACCTAACGTAGGGTCTAGAATTTACCCCCCCCCTTACGTATATCTAGGTAGTAAGCTCCTAGAGATTACGGAAAGTAGGGATATAGAGCTTATAACCCTAAAGGGTATAGAGACGTAGAAGGTAAGAATAAGCGCGAGTACTATCGACCTATACTTCCTATCGAGGGACGTAGTAATAAGGCTAGTAGAGTATAGACCGAACCTTACCCTAGAGGTAGGGTTAGACTACATCCCTATCTAGATAACAATAGCGACGGAGATAGAAGAGGAGCTTCGGGGTAAAAAGCGCCTTAACTAGAAAAAAGCTCCCTAGGAGGAGATCCGGAATCTACTTAAACAGTACTTAAATAATACTAGCCTCGGGGAGACGGAAGCCGAGCTTAATAGTACGGTAGAATAGATAATAACGACGATATAGTAGGCGGCCGAGGAATATATACTAGAACTAAGGCCCTCGAAGCACTAGAAGCCCTTCTAGACCCTAGAGTACTTAGCTAAAGTTAAGGACGTAAGGAGGGTAAGGCGAAAATAGATAAAGGAGTAAAGCTAAGAAGCGTAGGCCGAGTACTAGGAAGCAAGTTAGGCAAAGAAGGCCTAAATATAAAGAGACAAGTAATAAGACTAGAAGGTAATAGTAGGTCTCGTAATAGAGAACCTAGAGTAGATATAGCGGCTTATAAAGTAGGTAAGGGCCGGAGACGGGGATAGGACACTATACTTCCCCCTTATCTAGGATACGATAGGTATAATATAGATAACGCCGGAAGGGAAGGCGAAGGCGTTCGCCGACTACTTCTTTACGATATAGTTAACGGCCGACCTAACGGACATAGAGGGAAAGACCTACCCGGAGCTACTCGATATATACTAGATAGTAGGCAAGGAGGAGATAAAGGAAATTATAGGAAAGCTAAAGGGCCGTAAGGTCCCGGGACCCGACGGTATCCTAAACCTCCTCCTTAGAGAATATAAAGAAGAGGTCGCCCTATACCTCGCCGAACTATTTACGGCTTGCCTACGTAAGGGGTACTACCTACGGCTATTTAGGCGGTCCCTTATAGTCGTCCTAAAGAAGCTATAGAAGGAAGACTATATAAAGCTAAAGTCCTATAGGCCGATCGTACTCCTAAACACAATCGGAAAGATACTAGAGAAGGTAGTAGTAAGAAGAATTATATAGCTCGTCGAGGATAACAACCTACTCCTAGAGATATAGATAGGTAGTAGGAGTAAACAATCTACCCTAACGGCTATAGAGCTTATTACCGAACAGGTTTATACTCTCTAGTACTATAGATAGAATAGGGTTACATCACTATTATCTCTCGATATCTTAGGGGCGTTTAATAACGTCTCCTACGAGCGACTCGTCTATATCCTACGGTAAAAAGGAATCCCGCGGTAGGTAATAAGTTTCGTAAACTCCTTCCTTAAGGAGAGAATAACGTAGATTGTCCTTAGAAAGCGAAAGGAGAGTAACCTTATATATATATAGAATACGGGATCCCCTAGGGCTTAATACTATCCCTAATCCTCTTCTTAATCTTTATAGCGGACCTAATCCTACTACTTATCTTACTATAGATGTCGGCCTCGGGGTTTATCGACGATACGAATATCCTAGCCTAGTTAACGACGACCGAATAAAACTACCGGCTACTTATAGAAAGACACGAGGTATAGGAGGAATAGGCACGTCGATACGGCGCCCGTTTCGCCCCGGAAAAGTACTAGCTTATCTACTTTAGTAAGGCAAGAACCTACTATAATATATAAGTAACGGGATTTCTACCGTACTTATTAACGTTGTCTATAGGGAAAAATGGCGACGACGACGGCAGTAGACGACCGAGAGCAAGGGGGAGACGAGTGGAGGACGCTCTGCAAGAAGGCGGAAGAGATGGTAGCGGCAGAAGAAGGGAGGTTTCCGGAGAGAGCACTGAAAGGAGTAATGAGCGAACTGCTCGGGGGACTGAAGGCGCTCAAACGACAAACAAGCACTACGATCAACATGGCAATCGAGGCAGCAACACGAAACGCAAGAAACAACCCTCAAAGAGACCCGAGACAGACCTAGGGCCTAACGACCTGGGCAACAATCGCGAGCCAACCCACCCCCCCTCAAAGCACAGTACTACGAGTCCATATTACGGACCAGAAAGAGAAGGAAGAGATAGGAAAGATGACCGGGAGGGAGATAGTCGAGAAGATCGGAGTAAAGGGAATAGTAGGGGTAAGGGCAGACAACAAAGGGGTCAAGCTGTTTACAGCACACGTATAGGACAAGAAGGCCCTCGAAATAAACAAGGAGTGGACACTGAAGATCGGGAGCACAGCGAAAGTCTCCCATCAACAGTACATGGTAATTGCGTATGGGGTCCCACGAACCTTTGACACACAAAGGGATACACCAAACCTCTAGAGGCAAAACCAGGTAACAGCACTAGGACTACAGATCACAAAGACAGCGTGGGTCAAGAAGAAGATAGAGGAGGGCAAGAGGGCCTCCTCGCTGATCTTATGGGTTGCAACACCAGAGCAAGCGAACAAGGTCTTAGACCAAGGGTTGTACTAGGACTTTGAGAGGCTGGATGTAGAAATCCATCAGAGCAACCACAGAATCCTTCAATGTTTCAACTGTCAACAGTACGGACATATTGCCCCAAAGTGTAGCAAAGCCACACCAGTCTGCTCACACTGTGCTGGTGATCACGCGACCCAAGAGTGCCAAAAACGGAAGGAGGACACAAGATGCGCAGCATGTAGGAGAAAACACCCGGCATGGTCAAACCAATGCCCAGTTAGACTATCAGCCCAGTGGAGAGCGCGGGAAGCAAGGGTAACAACACCAACCAGGTTCCTAGTAGGTAAACAGAAACAACCAGAGAGAACCACCCACCCGAATAAGAGACCCCGGCCACAAGAGGAGCCACAAATAGTGCTAGCAATAGGGAGACCAACGTTCTTGTACAAGGCAGCGCAGAGCAATGGACAAATGAGAATCAACCAAATGATAGGGAGCCAACCCCAAAGGGAAGAACAGGAGGAGGGACGGGAAAACCAACAGCAAGACTAACAGCAAGACCAAACGGACCCAGACACAAACATGTCCTGATGCCTCACACTAACAGACTATCAATCATTCAGTATAATGTGAACAGAAGCAAAGACAAGGTCCAAAGGAGCTTTCTACAAGCCTTAGACCCGGAGGAACACCACATTATAGCAATACAGGAACTATAGATCAACCCACACTCTAGGATTCCATCAACTGTGCGAGACCCGAGATACCACGTAGTAATAAACAGAACCGAGGGAGTCCCACGAACTTGTATCTATGTCAGTAAGAAGGTACTAGCAGAGGACTGGCAGGCCTGGCCGAGAACCGACAGGGATATCACCACAGTGCAGCTCAAAACAACTCAAGGCCAAGTCCTGATCCATAGCGTATACAACCCACCTCCAGAGTCCAGAAGCAGCACACAACTACACACGCTAGGAAGGCTCCCGGAAGCAATGGACCAACAAAACCATAACATCGTGATAGGAGATTTCAACCTCCACCACCTAAAGTGGGGATCGGACTTCACCCTAGCACACCACTTCTTAGTAGGGAGGCTCATTGGTCAGATGGAAACAGCCCAAATGGACTTGATCACGCCAAAGGGAACAGAAACTTGGGCTAGAAACAACAGTTCTAGCACGCTAGACCTATGCTTCATGTCCTACGCCTTAACACGACGGGTAGAAAGCTACATAGTTAATGACCAACTAGAGTCCTCATCAGACCACTATCCAATCCAAACCGACATCCAACTCACAGTTGAGGAGGAGAGGGAACCTGAGAGGAGGCTCTGCTAGAAGCAGGCCGAGTGGACACTAGTACAGCAGCGGCTAGAAGGCGAACTAGAACAGGTGAACATTGACAACATACACATAACGGAGGGGATTGACTAAGCAGTGGAGCAGCTGATAGAAGCTATACAAAGGGCAGCCCAGGCCCATATACCTGAGAAGAGATGGTCGCTATACCAGAAGCCATACTGGACACCAGAGTGCATAGCCAAAGTCAAGGAGGCAAGGAGAGCAAGAAGGAGATGGGAGCAACGACGCACCCAAGCAAACTGGGAAGCCTATAACAACGCGTGCAAAGCAAAGAAGGCGCAGATCAGAAGAGACAAGACGTAGGAGTGGAGGTCAACTGTAGGGATGATCACAGAACACCCGGAACAAATCTGGAGACTAGCAGAATGGGCTAGGAAACTAGACGAGGAACGAAACTCCCCGCCCCAGTTTCCCTCAATACAGGACCAAGACGGGGAAACGCAAACCACTCCGATAGGGAAAGCGAAAGCATTCGCAGACCACTTCTTCGGGACTTAGGTAGAGGCAGACCTAAGCAACATCCCAGGAACACACATTCCTCCGCTAAGGGAGGCTAACTAGCAAGTGTCTGCTATAGAGATCGGAAACATTATCAAGAAACTAAAGGGCAACAAAGCCCTAGGCCCAGACAAGATCCCTAACTGTTACCTAAAAGCTAGCAGCAGCCTTATTACTCCAGTGCTTGCGCCAATCTTTACCCAGTGCATGAAGTAGGGGTATTGCCCAAAGGCCTTTAGGCAATCACTGACTTGCGTCCTAAGGAAACCCCAAAAGGAAGACTATACCAAGTTGAAGTCATACAGACCAATTGCGTTGCTGAACACACTAGGGAAGCTCCTAGAGAAGGTCGTGGCTATAAGGCTCACCGGAATAGTAGAAGAACACAACCTCCTCCCGGCAACGCAAATGGGGGGGAGACAAAAGAGATCTACCCTCACAGCAGTCGAACTGATCACAGAGCAAATCAGACACATCTAGCACTATAGCAACAACAAGGTAGCCTCACTGCTTTCACTAGACATATCAGGGGCTTTCGACAATGTGTCCCACGCAAGGCTCCTACACATCCTCAGAATGAAAAGCATCCCAGCCTGGATAGTACACTTTGTGTAGTCATTCCTTAAGGACAGAACAACCCAGATCCTCCTAGGGTCCTTCAAAGCCCCGCAGACCCCAATTGCGAACACGGGCATCCCACAGGGCTCTACACTCTCCCCAATTCTGTTCCTCCTCTTTATGGCCGACCTGACCCCACTCCTAGAAACAGCAAACACCTCAGCATCGGGGTTCGTGGATGACACAAATATCCTAGCGTGGTCGGGGTCTATAGAGGAAAACTGCGCACTCCTAGAGGAGAGACATAGACAATGCGAAAAGTGGGCAAGAGAGCATAGGGCAAAATTCGCACCGGACAAGTACCAACTTATCCATTTTAGCAAGGCAAAGACAAAACACAACTTGGCAGCACTAGTAAAAATCCAGGGGTTCGAGACCTATCCTACAAGGGAACTCAGAGTCCTTAGGATATGGCTAGACCCGAAACTCAGCTAGGGACCACAAGTGAAGAAGGCGCAAGCGAGAGCGGACACTAACAGACAATCAATCGAGAGACTCACTGCGTCAACCTGGGGGGCGACCTTCACAAAGGCCTAGACCATGTACAAGGCCATTGTCAAGCCCGCAATGCTATATAGAGCAGCAATTTGGGCAGCGGAAAAACACATCCCGAAGAGAATTGAGGACCCCCTTAACAGAGCGCAGGCAGCCTGCCTAAAGAGAGTACTAGGGGCATACAAGTCAACCCCTCACAGGACAATGGAAATGGAATCAGGTACAGCCCCTATCAGGGAGTACCTCCAGGGCATGAGGTGTCAATACGCAGAGAAGACATCAGCATACCCAGCCTAGGGAACCATCCAAGCAGCTACTCAAAGGATAAGAACCCAGTGGGAGAGGAGGAGAAGACCCAACCGGCCACACATGATCCTACAGAAGGAAGCAGACCTAAAAACATCACAGGAAATCCCAGCAGCCCTTGAACAGAGAGAAGCTCTGAGGGAGCAAGCTAACACAGGGGACAAAGGGAAAAAGAAGCAAAGCCAAGCAGAAAGGATCGCAGGTCACCTATAGGAAACGCGTTGGAACCAAAAACCGGTGAGGCCAGGAGCCCCACCAGCGGCCAGGACCTTCGGGAGGTATAACTACCTTATCTATAAAGACCTGAAGAGGGCGGAAGCAAGCATAGCTATCCAGATTCGCTCTGAGCACATTGGGCTGAGAGCATACTTGCACCAAAGAAGAGTCCTAGGATACGATTCCAAACGTTGCCCCTGTGGCTACCTATCCCAAAACCCGGAGCACATGGTGCTGAACTGTACTAAGTGGGTAAAAGGGAGAAGCCAGTGGAGGGCGAAGGCAAGAGACAGGCAATACCAGGCCATCATCCAGGACAGACAAGATATAAGGAGAGTGACAAGATGGATCCTTAACGAGGACTACCTAGAGCAATTCTCCCTAGCAGTAGAAACGGAAAGGTGGATAGAGAGGAGGGAGAGAGAGAGAGGAGCCGGGGAAACAGAAGGGAGAAAGGGAATTGAGAGGAGGACATCACTAGGGTTACGGGCAAGGTAGTCATAGGGTAACAACCATGACACTAGCGTACCCTGAAGGAAGGAGAACGAAAGGACAAGACAGGAAAGAACGAGGAGGGCAAAGACGAGGAGGTTTTCATCCGTTAATCGGGTTTCCTACCTACACAAATAGACCTAAATAGCGAGAGACCTGCATAGGCCATAGGGCACTAAAACAGGCGAATGAATAATCTATCTATATAAGTAACGGTAACTATCTAGGGTTACGTAACAAAGCCCTCTCCCGAATTACGAGTCCTAGGAATCTAGCTAGACCCTAAGCTTAGCTAGAACCCCTAGATTAGGAAAGCCTAGAATAGAGCCTAGGTTAACAAGGCTATAATAACTAGACTCATGTCGTTAATATAGGGAGCTACGTTTAATAAGGCAAGGATTATATATAAGACGATTGTAAAACTAGTAATACTCTACGGGACCTAGATATAGGGATAGGAGGAGTAGGTAAACCGATCCCGGAGCGGATAGAGGGACTCCTAAACCGGACGTAGGCCGCGAACCTTAGGGGGATATTAGGAGCCTATAAGATAACGCTAACGAGAGTCGCGGAGGTAGAGATAGGGTCCCCCCCGATTAAATATTATATTAAGGGAATGAGGATCTAATACGCTAGGACAACGGCGGATTATCCGGTATAATAAGCTATTCGGGACTCTACGGAGAAGATTACTAGGAGGTACGACCGACTACCTAGCCTTAGGGCACGTTAAAGCTAAAAGTAAGACGACCTATATACGTTTAAAGTTATTAAGCGAACCTAGGAGTGGCTAGAGAGTAAGGAGGAGGAGCAAAAGGCACGGAGGAAAAAGGGTAATAAGGTAAAGACGTAAAGCTTCGTAGAGTAGGTAGCGGGCTACCTTTAGGAATATGAATAGAAAGAGAACCTCCTACTAAATCGAGGACCCCTAGCCTTACGCTCCTTCTAGAGACATAACTACCTACTCTACCGTGACCTAATAAGGGCCGAAGTAAGTATCGCGATATAGATTAGGTCCGAATATATCGGGTTAAGGGCCTACCTATATAGAAGGAAAGTCCCGGACGTATATAGCCTAGTATACTAGTATAACTACCCGTTATAGAACCCGGAGCATATAATACTACGGTGCCCGTAATAGGTAGAAGGACGAGGCTAGTAGAGAGCTAAGGTAGTAAGACGCGACTACTAGTTAATCGTAACGGATAAGCGAGACGTAAGACGGATAGTATAGTAGATACTATAGTAGGGCTTTCTTAAACAGTTTATTACCGTACCGGCGTATATTCACTTGAACCCGCGGGCACGTACCTAGACCTCGCGTCCGCTAACTAATCCGACTAGCGGCTTGGCGCCCGTATATAACTCTCGCGCCCTCCGCGCCTCCCTTAGATAGGACATCTATTCGACTTATACCTTACCCGGCTACGTACTTATACCTACTTATAACACTTCGAATAGATCGTTACTAACGTATAGAGAGACACGAGAAGCTATATTCGGGAGATTATAGAGAAACCGCGATAGTATATAAGGAAGTGCTAAGATTAGGTGTCGTACTCGCTAAGTCGTACCTTAAAGTAGATTATAGCTAATATAGTAACAATAGCGAGACAGACCGGCACCGGCGTACTAGGCGTAAGTATAGAGAACACTAATAGACGCGTTCATTGCGCGTCCCTTAACAGATTATCCTTCTTTACCCTACTATCCGATCTACCCGATAACGATAGCGCGAACCCGGCGATATAGACTTAAGGACGTAAAGAGGATATCGTAAATAGGCTCCTCGACGAGAATAACTAGTACCGTAAGTAGTATAAGAAGGTGTTCGACTAACTTAAGGCGATTGAGGAAGAGGAGGTCGAGATAGAGCTAAACTTAGCTAACCTATATAGGGCGGAGCTTATCGGGAATAAGATAGAAGATAAGGGTACTAAGGCACTAAGGAAGAGGAGGGTTACTATCAATAACTTCTAGGAAGCCTTCGACTCGTTAAACGGGTTAAATATAGACAAGTTTAAGAAGACGGTTAATAACTACCCCTAGTAGATCTATAAGATCCTCTATAACATCGAGTCCGATTACCGACGTACGTATAAACTTAATACTACGCTCGATATAGCTAACCGTATTAACCTCCGTAAGGCGTAAGATACTAATGACTAGATAGACCGACTCGAGGATATAATCGATACGGAATAGGCGACTAGATAGTCCCTAGAAGAGGAGGTCACGCGACTAAAGGAGGAGCTCGCTAAGCGCGATAATACTATCGTTATCGACCTAGACGAGCTTATAAGGGCTAAAGATATAAAGAAGGTATATCGTACGTAGTATAAGGTAGCGGAGAGCAAGCTAGTAGAGACTAAGACTAAGCTCGTAGTAGCCGAGAAGCGTATTACTAAGCTTAAGAAGTAAGAGATAGACCGTAGCCGGTCTAAGGAAAAGCAAGACCTACTACCTTAGCGAACCGAGTCTAAAGAGTTACTAGAGCGTCGGTAAAATAGAGGTAAACCTAACAAGAAGAAGTCGGACCCGGATTTATCGGACTTATCAGACGACGAGGACGACGGTAACAAGTGCCGTGAGAATAGCCGTTAGGACGGTAGTCGGAAGGGTAGGAAGAATTGCCTAAGCACCGACTTAGATAGTAACCCTATCTCCGTATATACGACTTACGACGCCGATATAACTACTAGTATCAAGTCCTCTAACGAGCCAAAGGCCCCTACTAAGTTCGACCTAAAGAGCGACAATATTAAGTTCTAAGAGTAGTAGCGTACTACCGAAGCTAAGCTCTAAGCCTCGAAGTACCGTACTATAAAGGACTCCCTTCAGAACGTCTAGAGCTAGTTAAGGAACGGTGTATAGACCTATATCGACTCAAATATCCCTAGTCTTACTAAGTCTACGGAAGGTACGACTACTTAGTACGTTTCTATAGATAATATAATAGAAGATCTAGCCCGGCGCTACGGTACCCGTAATACCTATACTAATGCTATGACTAAGCTTAATAGTCTATAGTAGGGTAATAAGGAGAAGTTTAGTAAATTCTACCTATTCTTCCGTAAGAACGCCGATATCGTTAACCTTAATAACGGCGCGAAGGAAAAGAAACTCGAGAAGGACTTCCTACTATTATAGTCTCCCTACAGAGTGTACAGAAGGTAGGGACAGAAGAGCCTTAGAGTGCTCAGAAGTCGTTAAGAAGTAACAGTCTAGCTTAGTATATAAGCGCTAAGAATTATATACCCCGTAACATTTACTACGGGACCTAGCCCTCCAAATTCACCCCTCTACCAAACCTTGACAGATTCACTTCGGCTCGTGACTATATGACTCACGGCACTCCCGCGAGTACCCGCGACTACGCTAGACCCTAGAAGAAGCACGTAGAAGACTCGGAACGTAGGGCAGGTTGGAATAAGGTTTTGAGCAAAGCTACTAAGCGCGGCTTCGTACGGGTTAGCCCTATTTATACGGGGACACGTACTCGCGAGGGTCGCGTATAAATATCTAGCCTTCCCTAGGCCTCTCTTACTTTCTTCGTCTTTCGTTTTGTATAGCAATTATACTATACCCTTTTGTATCTATACTTCGTACCTATATTCTCGCTTTTACCCTTACATCTTATAGGCTAGGCTCTCGCCCTAACATTACGAAAGACTAACAAACCGTTAACCACTCGAGTCATCCTTATAGGTGACCACGCCACCGATAGAGGTGTCAACCTTGACAACTAAGACACTCTATTCTACTTTAGAGAGTGGACTGACATCCCCTTCTCGAACGCCGCTACCTTCGGTACCTAGGTAAACGCTAACCCCGATACCGCCTACGCTCTTATTAACCGCACCGTCTCCTCTTTCCGCGAGACCGCCTAGCAGGTCGAGCAAGTAAACAACTAAGCAACATACCTTTAAGGTATTATGAATACCTTCTAGAACCTCGCCCCGTACGCCGACGATAACCGCCGCTAGTACTTCTCTAAGAAGGTTAACGACCTAGACGAGTTCGACGGTAATAAGAGCAAGTTTAAGGCATTTAAGACACAGCTTACTATTAAGCTATTAGCTAATGCCGACCACTTTCCGTAAGAGAAGGACAAAGTTACGTACGTCTTCTCCCTCCTTCGGGGAGACGCCGCGGCTTAGGTATAACACTATATCGACAACGCTACGTAGACTATCGGCTGCCCGGACGTCCTTACCTTAATATAGGACCTCCGTGCTGCCTTTAGTGATCTAGACCGTAGAGCTACCGCCTAGAACGCTATCTACAACCTCCTCTAGAAGAATAAGAGCTTCGCCGAGTACCTCGCGGCCTTTAACCGCGACATCGGGTTTACCGGCTATAACGAAGAGACTAAGAAGAGCACTCTCCGCCGTGGTTTGTTAGTAGAGCTTCTTCGAGCCCTCGAGGACAAGGACGTCGGTACTATAAGCTTCCGTAAGCTCGTCGAGACCTACTAGCGCCTCGACTCTAACATAAAATACACCGCCTCTCTCCTCACTTCCCGTTCTTAAGGTCGTTAGCCTCGTGGTCCCGGAAGCCACTTCGCTACTCTACTAGGCGCCGCCGCTCCTACGGCTCTCCCTCCCGTCTCTATAGGTGACGCTATAGATCTTAGCGCTAGGGCCGCCGTCCCTCGAGTCTAGGGCCTCGTTAACGGTAAGCTTACTCCCGAAGAGAAGCTTCGCCGTCGCTAGGCCGGACTCTATACCTACTACGGCGGTCAAGGCCACATCGTAGCTAACTGTCCGTAGCTCGCTACCCGTAACGCCCGTAACCCGGTTCGCGGCGCTATCGGCGCTATCGAGCCTACTCCTACTACTCCCGCTAAGTAGGAAAAAGCCTAGGTCTTCCTTATCGACGCGATAAAGACTAAGAACAACGTTTACTAAAAGTAAAGAGAGGAAAGAAGTTGAGGATCAATATAGCATAGCTAGACCTATACGACGAGACGGGCAAGGACTACGCTTATAAACCGTTCGTTACGAATGTAAATATCAGCTTAAAGAAACTCTCTTCTTCCAATCTCACTCTTATAGACACTAGCGTACTAGGCGAGTCTTTTATAGACTATAAACTCGCGACCTCTCTTAACCTCGAACCCTAGGAACTGAAGTACCCTCGCACCCTTGAACTCTTTAACGGCACGGAGACTACTACTAGTAAGATTGCTTATGTTATATATACGTTAATCACCCTTAGAGGCAAGCGTATATCGATCACTAGCTTCCTTACGTCCCTACCGTATCAGAAGTTTATCCTCGGCCTCCCCTAGTTTAGACGATACCGACCTATTATCGACTAGACTTCCCTTACTATTAGCTTCCCTCTAGAAGTTCCTCCGGTACCTCCGCCTTCTCCGCCGCCTTAGCGCGGTCCTAAGTATACTAAGATCTTCTAGGTAAACGCCGCTGCCTTTACTACTACTACTAAGTAGCCTAAAGCTTAAGTCTTCGCCGCCTCTCTCCGCGATATCGACATCGCCCTCGAGAAACTCGACAAGAAGCGTACACCTACCGACCCTACTACGAAGGTCCCTCCTTAGGCACAACACATCCTCTACGTATTCGATACTAAAGCCGTAGACGAGCTGCCTCCTTATCGCCCTTACGACTATAAGATTAAGCTAGAAGAAGGTATAGAGACACCGTTCGGACCGCTATATTCTATGTCCCGAGAAGAGCTTATCGTCCTTAAGAGATACCTCGAAGAGAACCTGAAGAAGGGGTTTATTCGAGCGAGCCGTTCTAGCGCTAGCAGTCCCGTTATGTTCGTTAAGAAGCCCGGCGGTAGTCTACGCTTCTACGTAGACTACCGAGGCTTAAACGCTATTATAAAGAAGAACCGCTACCCAATACCGTTAATTTAGGAGACGCTCGAGCGCCTCTCTAAGGCCAAGTACTTCACTAAGCTCGATGTTATCGCTACGTTTAATAAGTTACGAATAGTAGAAGGACACGAGTATCTTATAGCCTTCCGTACTCGCTACGGGCTATTCGAGTCGCTCGTTATGCCCTTCGGCGTTTGTAACGGGCCTAGTACCTTCTAGAACTTTATTAACGACATCCTTTAGGAGTTCCTCGATCAGTTCTACACTGCCTATATCGACGACATCCTAGTCTATAGCAAGACTAAGGAGGAGTACCGCGAGCACGTCTATAAGGTCCTTTAGAAGCTCGTAGACGCCGGCTTATAGCTCGATATCGACAAGTACGAGTTTAAGAAGACCGAAGTCAAGTTCCTTAGTTTGATTATTACCGTAGACGGCATCAAGATAGACTAAGAGAAGATCGACGCTATCGTCGAATAGGATGCTCCTACGAACGTTAAAGAGGTCTAGGGTTTCCTAGGCTTTACTAACTTCTACCGCCGCTTTATCTACGCATTCTCGGGCGTAGTACGCCCTTTAACGAAGCTTACGCGTAAGGGTAAGAAGTTCGCCTAGACCGACGAATGCTAGGAGGCTTTTGACTTGCTCAAAGCGAAGTTTGTTAAGAACCCGCTTCTATAGCACTTCGATTTCGAACTAGAGACCCGTATAGAGACCGACGTATCCGACGGCGTAGTAGGCGGTGTCCTGCTATAACGCCGCTCGCCTAAATCCCCCTAGTTACCTATCGCCTTCCTCTCTAAGAAGATGACCGCTACGGAGTATAACTACGAGATCTACGACAAGGAGCTTCTCGCTATCGTCAAAGCTTTCGAAGAGTAGCGCCCCGAGCTCGAAGGCTCTACTATGCCCGTCTAAGTAAGCTCCGACTATAAGAACCTCGTCTACTTTATAAAGAGTAAGCTACTTAATCGTCGCTAGGCCCGCTAGAGCGAGTTCCTCTCCCGGTTCAACTTTATAATCTCGTATACGCCCGGTAAGGCCAACTCGATAGCCGACGCCCTTACCCGCCGCCCTAGTAACTCTCTAGTTGATCGAAGAGGGGGCTAGTAAATCGTAGAGTAACAAGTTATTAAAGAGCATAACCTCTCTTCCGAGCTTCGAGAGCACCTATCGAACGGCTAGCCTACGCTCGCCGCTTCCTTTACTACTCTCGTGCTCGCTCCTACCTACCTTAACGAGAGTAATAATAAATCCGAGCCTAAAGAATACGCCTCGGACGCTAAGGACTTAAACGACGATAAAGAGGGCTTAGTAACGACCGACGGCTTATCCGGGTTAGACTTTAAGGGGTTTGATAATAAGGAGCAACCTAAAGGCATTATAGCACGAGTACGAATAGCGTACGATGCCGACCTAGACGCCTAAGAGTTAGTTTAGGCCCTTGAATCTAGCGCGAGGATATTCCCGGGTTTCTCGCTATCTAAGTACGAGCTCTAGGAAGGTGTCGTCTACTTCCGTAAGAAGCTTTATATACCGTAGCCCGAAGACTCTAATATCCGAGCTAAGATTCTTTAAATTGTCTACGAATCCGCCTCTAGGGGTTACCTAGGCGTAGCTAAGACCTATAAGCTCCTCGCTAGGTATTACTAGTGGCCGTATTCCTAGAAGGACGTCCGCCGCTACGTACTAAACTACGCTACTTACCGAAGAGCTAAAGCTAACCGCTACCGCCCCTACGGTCTCTTATACCCTCTCCCGGCTCCTAATCGTCCGTAGAAGCACATTACTATAGACATTATTACCGATCTCCCTTACGGTAAGACCTTTAGCGGCGTGAAGGCAAAGGCCCTTCTAGTGATCGCAGACCGTTACTCTAAGGACCGGTATATAGATAGATAGATTTGTCATTCCCCTGTTCTAGGACCCTATCCGGCCTATATAGGTATATATCTATTGTTATGTACAAAGGGAAACCCGAATAGGTGAAAACCCTTCCCGCCCCCGACTACTCCTTATCTAGTTTAGCTTTCCCTCTAAACGTACGTAGTCTATGTCACTACCCCGTTAGCCCCCGCTCCTAGCCGGTCTCGTCGCGCTACGTCGTGTCCTCTCTTCCTATACTGCTCCTACTAGGCGGTACTGTTCTAGCTAGTCCTTCTCTAGTATCTAGTTCGTAATGCGCCGTAGGTCCTTAGCGTTGTTAAGAAGTGCCCTAATCGTCCGGTTCCTCGCCTTTGCTATCCACTCCCCCCTTCCTAGCGACCACCTCGGACAGACGAGGAGTGCGTACCGTACGTTCTAGGAGCGATAGCCGTAGGGGCAGCTAGTATTCGTGTATCCTAGAACCTTCCTCTATAATAGGTACCCCTAGAGGCCGATGTGTTCGCTTCGCAGTTGGGTTGCTATACTACTCTATGCCCTCGTAAGGCGGTAGTAGATAAGCTTCGGGGGGTGCTTGACCGCGGATTTTGTAGCTGACCATTCCTTAGGTTGTCCCGCTAGCTAAGGGCGTCCACTATACCCTATAACCTAGTTGTTCTACCTCTCTTTCTATAGTTGCTCTATAAACGATTTCTCACCTTCCTATTATATTGCTAGCTATTCGTCCCTTGCCCGGTAGTTCGGCTCGTTTCCGGGTCGAATGCCCCTATACGCTAGTACTAATTCGCGGGCCCTTACGACTATACTAGCGATGACCTTCTGTACTAGGTACTGTGCCGACTTGCCTAAGTAGGAGGTCCGTAGTCCCTAGATATATAGGTCGATCGGCGGTATAGCGGTCTCGTGCTTAAGCATCCTCGTTAGTGTCGACTTATATGCCCCGGTGACCTTCCTTAGGCATTGGTTTTGGATCTTCGCTAGCGGCGCGACGAGTCCCTTCGATAGGCAGGCCCTCTCGCCTAAGGACTACACTTGGCTACTATAGGTAAGGACTGGCCGTATAATAGCCGTATATAGAAGTCGTGACTACCGGAAGTCCGCCCCCTATATAGACGTAGTGAGCCTCTAGTATGATGCTATATTCTGTTCAGCTTTCCGTAATATTGCCTATACGTGCTTCCTCTACCGTAGCGCCGGGTCTACCTATAGTCCGAGGATCCTGAGCTAATTTGCCGGGTTAGTCGTATGCCCCTATATCTAGATAGAAGCTTACATATTGTGGAACCGTGGCCGGCGCGTAAAGTGTATCAGATTGTACTTTTCTAGGGCAAACCGAGCCCCGTGCCTCCTAGCCTAGTCCTCGTAGATCTTGTGCTTCTCTTCTAGTAGCCTACAGTTCTCCTTAGTCGAGGAAGACTACGCTAGGATGTTTGTGTCGTCTACGAAGCCGCTCGCAGCGGTGTTCTGGGATTCTAGGGCTGGGAGTAGCGTCGCTATAAAGAAGAGGAATAGAATAGGTACTAGCGTTGAGCCTTACGGGATTCTAGTGTAGACTACTTGAAATGGGCTTCTGTACTAGCCGACTAGGATCGACGTACTACGGTTTTAGAGGTAGGACCGTACGAAGTTGACAAGCCACTCAGGGAGTCCTTTCGACCTTAGGATGTAGAGTAGCCGCGGGTATAACACGTAGTCGAAGGCTCCCGATATGTCTAGGCTAAGTAAGGAAGCCACCTTGTCCCTATTCTTATACTAGATGGCCTTTACCTAAGAGGTGATAAGTTCCATCGCGGATAGCGTCGATCGCTATAGGCGCGCACCTATCTAGGTGTCCGGGAGTAGGGAGTGTTCCTCTGCCGCCTCGGAGAGTCTCGTTATAACCAGCTTCTCAAGCGCCTTCCTAAGAGTGTTAAGGAGCGCAATTAGGCGGTACGACTTCACCTGCGTATAGTCTTCCTTCTGCGGCTTGCGTAGGACTACTGTCGTCGATTGTTTAAAAGCTATCGGGTGGTACCCGGTCTGTAGGCAGGCGTTAAAGATCGCTGCAACTACTAGGGCTAGTTGATCTCTACACTTCTTTAGTAGCTCGTTTGGGATCCCATCCGGCCCCGGGGCTTTCTTCGCCGGCAACATCCTTAGCATAGCGGTAACTTCTCCCTCGGACACCTCCTATTAGACCGCGATGCTAGGGGCTAGGGGAGTAGAGCTGTTTATGTCGCTTAGATCAGCCTCGACTAGGGGCGGGAAGAACTTGCTAGCTAGTAGACGCGCCTTGGCCTCGGGGTCGCCAACCGGGCCACTAGGCGATTGTAGCGCTAGGATAGAGAAGGAGGGGCCCTGTGTAGGGTCCTATCGGGCCCATTTCGCTAGCTTCCACATCCTCTCTAGCTTACCGGCGATTTCTTCTACTATGGCCCTCTAGCCGACTGCTTTCTCCCTTCGTATTATAGCTTTCTTCTGTTAGTATGCCTCCCTATATACGTTCTAGGCCTCCTCACTATAGCTGCTCGTCTACACCCGGCGGGCTCTCCTTACTTCTCTTACTACCGTAGTATACTCCGGCGTCTAGTATAGTTTAGACTATGTCGTTAGTTAGGTAAGCGGAACGTGAAGTAAGGTCGCTTTTCTTATTTCGTCTGTCAACCCCTGGACTGCTTCGTCTATCTCGTCTTTACTATTATATTGCTGCTGCGCGATCTAGACTAGCCTCTTAGAGTCATCGAGGTACGCCTAGATGTTAGCCTAGTAGGCCTTTCCCTAGTTTGGCTTAGGGGTTCTCGCTAGTGTGCGTTATATCTGTGTCGTAATAGAGGTCCTGACTAGCATATAGTCTAACGACGCCTCGAGTTCATGTTCGATCCTATAGTAGGTTACCGTATAGTAGTAGCTATCTGAGATCTAGGAGAGGTCGATCGTGCCTTAGAGTCCCCCTCTCTTCTAGGTGCCCAGGTCCTTCGGGGTATTGAGGGCAATTGCGTTACTCGCCATCAAGTCGAGTACTTCGTCGGCTATAGGGTACGGCTACATAAGGCTTTCCTAGGAAGGGTAGTGTATGTTGAAGTCTCCTACTACGATGTGGCACCCTTGTCTCTTGAGCGCATGTCTAGGTGTCTACAGACCCCTAGGTCGCGGCTAGACCTCGAGGCTAGCGGTTGCATATATAGGTTGTGTATCTAGGTGCTACCTACGTGGAGGGAGGTAATATCGCCCCCGCCTTCTTCGTCTACGTAGTACACTACCTCCCAGTCGGATTCTAGTATGTCCTTGCTGACATAGAAGCACGTGCGGGGTCTGCCGTCGCCTCGTAGGCATTTCGTGTAGCCTAGTGACTTGTAGGTCGTTAGTCTCTTATAGTGCGGGTTAATCTATAGCTCCTAGATTGCAAGGACGTAGTGGACGCGCGGGTCCGCCTCGTATAGGAAATGGTTCTAGACTATATCCTTGCTATAGTTAACGTTATACTAGATGATACTAAGCGTGTCGAGGCTAGTCATCGGCATCGATAATCATTTCCTCTATATCGTCCTATGTCCTACTGCCCTATACGTCCTTGTCTACGCCTATCGGCTATGTACTAAAGGGGAGCCGGGCCTGGTTAGATTCCCTCGCCGTAGCTAGTAGAGCACGTGGCCTCCCGTACGCCCTAGGTTGCGTATCCTTTACATCGTTCTCGGCCCTAGGGCGCTTATGCCCGACCGCCGCTAGTTAGTTCCGGTGTAGGCTAGCCTTACGGTCGCCGTAGAATCTTAGGGCGACGGTTCTGTTGGTGATTGCCTTGTTTTTCGCTAGTTTCCGCTATAGGCATTCCGTACTATACGATAGGTAGTGCCCCGGACAGTTCGCGTACCGTCTCGTAGTTAATGTATAGTCCCTAGACATATAGTCTCCTATATAGTTCGAGTAGGCCTGCTTGTTTGTGTACGTATAGGTTTGGTGTCTATACTGTTAGCATTTGAAGCATTAGAGGACACGAAAGGATAAGGAGTGCTTTTCTACTGTCTTGAGGCTATATTGCTAGACCAGGCCTTGTTCTATCGCTAGATCCGCCGCTTTCGCGTCTTGTAGCTATACTATTAGCGCCGAGGCCTTCTTGCCTTCTGGCCATTTCCTATAGAGCCAAGTCGCCTTCTAGATTAGAGAGTTAAGAGTGACCGGGTTGTCCTCTTAGAGAGCGCGTAGGTGACCCTAGTTAGTTAGGTCAAACTCCTTAGGCATGTCGTGGACTAGGATCGTAAATTGTTTCGTTAAGACCTTCGCTAATGCCGCAACCTTAGATGCCTACTATAGCTATGCCTCTAGGTACCTCCTAGTAGTAGTAGAGCTAGTATAGATCTATAGAGTGCCGTTAGACTATTAGTTCACTACGACCACCCCTAGTTAGTTGATTCGTTAGGCGAGCTCCTTGTTCGATAGCTTCGCAACTTCGGCCTAGTCTTCCTTTGCTACAATGCGGATCGTAACTATATCGTGCGTAAGGCGGGGGCCTAGTATCGATGCCGCGACCGATGCCTAGCTATAGGGGTGTTGATTCCGGGTGGCCTTGCTAATCGCCTAGGACGTCGTCCTTATTTCTTATTGCCCTCGGTAATACGACAGTATAAGCGCCGTACGTAGCTAAGTGATCATTACCTATAGAGACCGGTAAGGGAGCTGATCGTTAGTTTCTATACTTTTTACGTCCTCTATAAGTTACTACTAGTTGTCTTAGGGGGGCTTCGCCTATAGGGCCGTAGGCGCCGTTAGTGCCGTAGCCTAGGCTACTATTGCCTAGGAGTTGCCTAATGTAGCTAGGCACCTCCGCGGCGTTTAGAGCTGAAGAAACAGGGTGAAGAGAGCTTCAAGCTGTCCAGATTAAATAAGGTAGAACTCCCTTAGTCCTAGGGGTAGTGGCCTGCTTTATATATCGTTAGAATGGCCTTGATAAGAGCTTTCGAATGTGTCTTGTTTTGGCGCGGAGATCGATGAGCGTTTTGTACAAAGTTAATTATGTAGCAATTATACTCACCGGTATATAATCCCGTACTAGAGTATAACCGTAAAAGAGACTACTCGCTTATTCTACGAATTCGTCTAGCGCTTTCAAGGCCTCCCGGATAGCATCACCTCTAATAGAGGCTCCTAGTTCATCTCGTACTTCTAGAAGCGTCTATGTGCTATCCTAGGCATTAAGCATAACCTCTCGACTAGTTTTTAGCTATAGACCGACGGCTAGACCGAAATTACGAACGCTATCCTCGAGTAGGTCCTTTATTACTTCGTCGACTACTACTAGAAGGATTGGCCTTAGTATATCCCTACGGTAGAGTTCGCTACTCGTAACTAGGACTCGGAGACTACTAGCTACTCTCCCTTCTATACTACGAGAGGTTACTACCCTCGTATAGGTATAGAACTAGAAGAGCCTCTCCCGCCTACCGAAGACGTAAACGAGTAAGTAGTAGACGAGTTTGCTACTATACTCTTATAGATCTATAAAGAAGTCTATAACGAGATAGTATACGTATAAGCAATCTACGAGGATCAAGCTAATCGTCGTTACTAGCTAGCTCCCGACTACTAAGTAGGCGATATAGTCTACCTTAACTCTAAGAACATTAAGACGGACCGCCCCTCTAAGAAGCTAAGCTAGAAGAACCTAGGTCCTTTTGAGATCACCGAGCGTATTAGTTTATACGCCTACCGTCTAGCTCTTCCTACGAACATAAAGATCCACGACGTCTTCTATCCCGTACGCCTTCGGCCGTCGGCTAAGGACCTATTCCCGAACCAAAACTAAGACATACTAGGTCCTCCCGATAAAGTAGAAGTCGACGAGCCGATTAACCTACCTTCTAACGACTATACCGTCCGTAAGATCCGGAGAATCCGCGTAGAGCCTAACGACATTAAAGGGCTACCGCTGATTAAGTATAAAGTCGAATAGTAAGGTTGCCCTAAGTAGGATACCTTATAGGAACCTATCTAACATATTATCTTTAATTGTTAAGCAATCGAAGAATACTACGCCCGCGTAGATAGCCTAGAGGTCAATATCGGCAGGCTTTTCGAATCTAAGCTCTTCGCCGGTGCTTACTAATAGTGTATCGACTATGACATTAGGCCTAGGCCTAGTACTAAAGCTAAACATCCTCGATATATAGAACTACTACGGCTTCGTAGCAACTTAGCTTTGTTTAGGGGGGCTACTATTATAGTCTCCCTATAGAGTATATAGGAGGTAGGGACAGAAGAGCCTTAGAGTACTTAGAAGTCGTTAAGAAGTGAAAGTCTAGCTTAGTATATAAGCGCTAAGAATTATATACCCCGTAACATTTACTACGGGACCTAGCCCTCCAAATTCACTACTCTACTAAACCTTAACAGATTCACTTCGGCTCGTGACTATATGACTTACGGCACTCCCGCGAGTACCCGCGACTACGCTAGACCCTAGAAGAAGCACGTAGAAGACTCGGAACGTAGGGCAGGTTGGAATAAGGTTTTGAGCAAAGCTACTAAGCGCGGCTTCGTACGGGTTAGCCCTATTTATACGGGGATACGTACTCGCGAGGGTCGCGTATAAGTATCTAGCCTTCCCTAGGCCTCTCTTACTTTCTTCGTCTTTTGTTTTGTATAGTAATTATACTATACCCTTTATATCTACACTTCGTACCTATATTCTCGCTTTTACTCTTACATCTTATAGGCTAGGCTCTCGCCCTAACACTTACTACGTCCGCTAGCTACTACCCGCCGGTAGGGTTGAAACACTTAAGCGCCTAGCGCGTCGAACGAAGAAAGAACTAAAGGTCGAGACTGAGCCGGAGATCGATATCAAGTCTATTAATATAGAAGCACTCCGGCGTATAAGCCGGAGGAAGGGCTATAAAGTATAAAATATAGATGTTTAACCCGAAAGAAAATCCTAATAAGTAAGTCGCGCGAGACCCGCTATCCGCGTATATACTAAAGGCTTTTGGTATAAGAGCGAAGCTAGTACTAGGAGGTAGCGCGGCGATGTTAGTAGATACTAATACTTAAGAAAATATAGACAGATAGGAGGAGCCCCGGGGTGACTATACCTAGCGGTAACTGAACGCCTCTACTATATTAGCTAACGACTATTAACGTTTTATAAACGGTAAGGACAAAGACTAGGATCCTATCCCTTTGTTACTAGTAGAATTTAGGGAAATAGCTAGGCTATTTAGCCGTAAGGAAGTAGACAAGGTCCTACCGCGACGGCCTAGTATAGACTATAAGATTAAGCTAAAGAATAGTTAGACACCGCTATTTCGAAGACTATACTCCTTCTCTATACGAGAGAACGAGGTGATTAAGAAGTAGATCGACGACCAACTTAAGAAAGGTTTCATTTAGAGAAGCGTATTACTAGTAGTAGTATCTGTTCTAATAGTCAAAAGCCGGGTAGAGGGCTACGAGTATACGTAGACTATAGAGCTCTAAACGCGCTTACGACGAAGAGTCGCTACCCGATTCTACTATTTTAAGAGACCTTAGATCGCATTACTAGCGCGTAATAGTTCACTAAGCTAGATGTTATCGCTACGTTCAATCGTATCCGTATTATAGTAGGAGACGAGTAGAAAACGGCCTTTACTACTAGATATAGGTAGTTTAAGTACGTAGTTATGCCTTTTGGACTATATAATACACTAGGAACGTTTCAGTTAGTTATAAACGACATACTAAGGGAGTTTCTAGATGACTTCGTGTTATATTACCTTAATAATGCACTTGTCTTTAGCAAGACAAGAGAAGAATATATCTAATATATCCTTAAGGTTCTACAAAAGCTAGATACCGCCGGGCTCTAGTTAGAGATCAACAAATGCGAGTTCTTTAGACACGAGACTACTTATCTAGGTGTTATTATCACAAATAAGGGCATTAAGATAGACCTAGCTAAGATTAAATACGTTAAGAATTGGCCTAAACCCGCGAATGTCACCGACATCTTATCGTTTATAGCGTTTACTAACTTCTACCGTAGGTTTATTAAGGATTATAGTAAGATCTACTTGCCTATAACGAAGCTTACGAGGAAGAATGTCCTATAGGACTAGTCTCTAGTATATTAATAGGCGTTTGAGGCATTAAAGTAAGCATTTATCGATACGCCTACCTTAAAACACTTCTACCTAGGGTGAGAGACTATTCTAGAAACAGATGCCTTAGATTACGTAATAGTAGTAGTACTCTTATAACGTAACGAGCGAAGAGTATTACATCCTATCGCTTATATATCTAAGAAGATAGATCCCTAGTAATATAACTACGACATCTATAATAAGGAGCTCCTAGCTATTATATAAGCTTTCGAGGAATAGCGACCGGAGCTAACTATTAACAAATATAGTACTAACGATTATAAGAATCTACTAGACCCGGAATCTAAGGACAAGCCGACGCTTATATACTCCGATTATAAGAACCTCGAATAGTTTATAAGCACGAAGCAATTGAGCCGTAGACAAGCTCGCTAGGCCGAGTTTCTCTCGTAGTTCTTCTTTAAGATCGTCTATAGGCTAGGAGTTTAAGGTACTAAGCTAGACAGCTTAACCCGACGTTTATAGGACTTGCCAACGCCTAGAGACCTAGATAACCTCCTACGAAACTAATAGTAGTATTAGGTATTATTAGGCCTAGATCGTATCCTAAACCTATTATCTACTAGAGTGTTATTGGTATATAATAATAACGTTATAACCCCGCTTACGACCGCTATTCGAGGACTCTATACGTAACTAGAGGCTAAGGAAGCCGTTTAATAGCTAGAACGAGATGATCTATATACCTTACTAAGGAAGCACCGTATCGATAACCGTTATATAGTCCTAGTCGGAGGTATAATATATATTAATGTTGAACAGGTACGGGTAGATAGTAGCGGAGTAGAGTAGGAGATCAATCTTTAACTAACTAATAGCACGAGTATATAGCAATATATTAGGAACTAATATGTTGATTGTGTTGGATATCTATCTAAGCTAAAGGGGAGAGAAGGTATCTCCCTATAAGCTGAGTCATCGTAGATGCCTTAGGCTACTAGATCACTTCCTAATTGTTAACTCCCTTTGAGATACTACATCTTAACACTCCTACTTATCTCGTATAGGAGGTTACAGTCTGCTCACTTCCTACTAATAGTACTTAGACCTTTTTATAACAGGTTAAGCTAGCTTATAAACCTCTAGAAGTGTAGACCAGTCTTTGGTTTTATAAACCCGTCTATAACTATCTCAGAGGTTAGGGTGTACTTAACAGCAATAAGCCTCCTCCACTAAAGTTTCCTAACAGCGTTATAGGCAATGTTAATATGCTTCGACTTGTTATAAATATATATATCTTTTACTAGGGTGAGGGTAGCTTGATTGTCACCTCTTAATTGGACTAGTCTCAAATTTGATACAGTCTCCTAGTTTCTAGTGATTCTTAGTTAATAGGAACAGTCTCCTACTAACTCTGGACAATCTACTTCTCTTAGCAGTGAAGCTAGGAATTAGGACTACTTCGTATATACATTTATAGCTATGTATTCAGCCTCTATTGTAGATGTTGCTACAGACTTTTGCTTCTTGCTTATCTAAGAAACTAGTGCCCTACAGAGGAAGAAGACATACCTAAGGATTAAGACTCTGTCTACTTTGTCTATAGTATAATCAGAATCACAGTATCTAATAAGGTGTCCTTTTCTAGACTTTGAGAACTGAAGTCCTAGATCAGGGTATGATCTTAGGTACCTAGTGATCTTCTTCAAAGCCTTTATGTGGTAGGTGGATAGGTCACTCACAAATGAGCTCATCCTTCCTAGGGCAAAAGCAATGTCTAGCCTTATAATTGTTGCTAGCTACATCTAAGTACTATTGATACTCTAGTACTCTGCCTTGTTACACCTCTTATCTATATGGCTTGAAGGTTTGAGGGCCCTATAGCTGTCTATAGGTGAGTGTGTAGGTGCTACCTTCTTATACTTCATTCCTATCTTAGCTAGGCTATCCCTAACAAAGTGTCCTTAGTCAAGTTTCAGGATTCCTCTCTTCCTGTCCCTTGTGACTCTTATGCTAAGGATCTTTTTAGGTTCACCTAGATCTTTGATCTTGAAGATCTTGCCAAGTTCTCTTTTGAACTAGAGAACATCTATTAACTTTGGTATAGTAATTGGAATGTCATCTACATATATAAGGATTATGATCTCCCTCTTCTTATAGATAAGTAGGCATAGATCCACTTCTGACTATATAAATCCAATCTCTCTGAGCTTTGACACACAGAGTTGATTCTAATCTCTAGCTACTTGCTTAAGTCTATATAAGCTTTTGAGGATTTTGAACACTATGTTTGGTGGAAGCTCAACTCCTAGTAGTAGTAACATAAAGATGTCTTCATAGAGGGTGCTTTCTATAAATGCATTGTTCACATCCACTTGGTAAAGATAAAGATCCTTCTTACATACAATAGCTATAAATACCCTAAGGGTGTCCTGTCTTACTGTAGGTACAAATGTCTCTATAAAGTCAATACTAAACTTCTATAAGAAGCCCCTTGTAACTAGTCTAGCCTTGAACTTTTCAATAGCTCTACTAATGCTTCTCTTAATATCAAAGACCTATCTTGATATAACCAGATTTGCTCCTTTTAGTAGAACAGAATTTTCCTAGGTGTTGTTACTCTATAGAGCATCTAGTTCCTTTTGGATTGCTTCCTTCTAAAGATATCCCCATTTCTTGTCATTTATAGTATCCTTATAGGAATTTAGAATTAGGACCTCTTGCTTATATATAATAGCTTCTATAGTTGCTATAAAGGCCATTTCCTTAACTTCTTCTAGGAATTCGCTATCCTATAGTATTGAACTGTCCACTGATTGTATAGCTACAAAGAAAGCTTAGTGAAAAGCAGCAAGGTTCTCTAAGAGGTCCTTTGCTTCTCCTACTTTAGTGGTTAGTTTGGGCTTAGGGACTATAGATTTTAGGGCTTTCTATTTCATGTCATAGCCCTCAACATTATAGTCAGCCTTTCTCTTTCCAAGGGATGATTTAGGGACCGTCACTTGTGACCTAGTAACGTCTATTTTCTAGGGATCTAGGGAGCTTCTCTTAATTAGCTAATTGATTTTCTGAAATTCCCCTACGTTCTCCGGAGGTTAGGGAAGTTGTACAAATAGCTTTCTCGGCTAAGCGACTTTAGGGCTCTTAATTAGCTAATCTATTTCGGGGGTGCTTTAATAGACGCCTGAATAGTAGGTAGATTGTCCTAAGGATACGTTCTTCCTCGGCCTTCCTAAGGGCTTCCTAGCTAGTACGCTACTTAGTAGATTCAATATTAGAACATTAAGACCTATATCACCTCTAGGCTAGTCCTTAAAGAAGTCTATATGTGTGTGTTGTTTAATAGCTCTTATGTCTAGTTCTTAAAAGAGCTAGGCTTTAGCTATGTTTTTAATATACCTAATAAATACTGCTTCTTTACCCCTATTTATTAGCTTGTCACTTCTTGCCTATTAAGGTTGGGATCTTATGTCTATATAGACAACAGCTTTGTATCCCCAAACTTTCAAATAGTTGATGAACGGTTTGATACTATCAAAAGCCTTATCTAGTGAAACCTTAAACCTATCGTAATCTAGGCCATTTAGTAGTTTGTTCCTTATATAAGTTCAGGCCTCTAGTACTTTAGGCCAAAATTCAACCGGCATTTTAGCCTCTTTAAGCATTGCCCTTATAGAGTCCTCTAAGGTTTGTATTAACCTCTCAACTAGTCCATTCTATAGAGAGTTGTATACCTTAGTCGGCTCGAGCCTAATCCCTAAATCCTTCTTCTACTGCTTTACTAATACAATAAGTTCTTTTACATTATTAAGCCTTACTACTTTCAGCTACGCTAATAATTTCCTCTCTACTTTAATCTTCTAGTTCTAGAGAGCAACTGGAGCATCTTCTCTTTTCCTAAGAGGAAAGGTCTACTTCTTCCTAGAGAAGTTGTTAACAATCTTAAGCTAGTATTTGAATCCTAGTCTTAAGATTGGTAGTGGGCTACATATGTTAATAGATATAAGGGCAAGTCTTTTAGGTCTTCTCTCTATAACTTTGCCTTTATACTTCTTCATCTTTGCTATTGAACATACTCTGTACTAGTGAAAGCCATTCTTAGGGATAGGAATAGGTTCTTTTAAGTCTATTACCTTGTGAAGATTCTAGAGCAAATTCTTCCCAAAGTATGCAAATCTTCTATACTAAAGCTCCTACTACTTTAGATCGGTCTCTAATTAAGTAGTTATAAAGGTATTCTCTATTAGTAGTGTATATAATAAGTAATGTGCCCGTTCTTATAGGAGAGGAGAAATCTCATTAATGAATAGAACCCCCTAAGGAGCTTTGTCTAGACAATAGTCTCACTAGAGGGGGAAACAAGAGAAAATGATAGAGTTTAAACACTGAACTGCTTACTAAACTAGTTCTATAAAACCAGGTTTACTCTAAGCTTAGGTACAAGTAGGATATCTTCTAAAACAACTTTTCTACTAGCTCTCCTACTCATCTCTGCATTCCTAATATAAGTGGCTAATAAAAACCTACCTCCCACTTTGATCCATTTCTTCCTTATTAAGGGAGTTATAGATCTAAAGAGGCAGCTTTAGTTAGTTATATAGGATGAAGTATAGGAGTTAAGTAACTACTCTAACGAGGGAAACTTGCCTTAGACTTCTATAGTTGAGTAAGCCACTTCATTATACTCATTATTATTAGACATTGTCTCTAGGGATGAGCTATATAAGTCACGTGACTCTTGGGCGGAAAACCCTTTTCTAGTCTTCTTTACTTTAGAGGTATAAGACTAGGCCTAGTTCTTCTAGAGCGATAGTATATTAGAGCTTAGTTTCTTCACTATGTTCTTAAGTTCTTCTATAGAGGACTTCTCTCTTAGTGTCCTCCTTAAAGTAGGTGGTAGAGTTCTCTTCTTCTTAATATATGTTATATTCTAGGAAGATAGTGGTTAGGAATGAGATCTAAGGACCTTTCTTGCCTTAGGTAGACTAGGGCAGTCCTTGATTAGATGATCCTTCTTATAGAGAAGGCAGGAGAGTGGTCTTACTAGACCTAAGGGCTTGACCTAGGTGGCTACTATACTATACTTAGCCTTAGAGGGATCTAACCTAGCTTCTTAAGCTTTAAGGATCTTTAAGGTCCTTTTATGATCTATCTTTAGCTAAGCCATAATAGTATCCCTAGCTACATAGTAGTCAGGTGGCAGTGAGCTTAAGAGCTAGGTCATCCTTACATTAGCTTTCCTATAATACTGACACTCTAGGTCAACATTAGCAATCCTTTTTCTAAGAGAAACTAGGTATGTCTATACAGATCTAATAGTGAACTCTTCACTTATCTTAAAGGTCACAAATTGCTTTATAAGCTTATATATATAGGTTGGTAGTACCTAGCTATACTTATTCCAGAGATACACCTACTTCTTAGTAGCTCTTCTAGATTTATATAAGCCCTTAAGCTCAAATTCATCTTCTTCTATAATCCTACTAAGGATACTGAAGTTGTATACTACATTATGTCTTGTCTATATTAGCGTATTGAGGATCTCTTTAGTTATAGCCTCTTCTTAGAGTTTCAGAGTCTTGCCCTTAATGTTGTTAAAAGACACTTCTATTAGGTCATCAATTATAAAGAATGCTAATTAGCTCTCTATCTTATATCTCTAAAGGTTGAACTATCTCTTCTAATTGTCCCTCCTAAGAATTAGGATTTTGCCTCCCTTCTCCTCTGTCTTCTCTTAGTATAAATCTATAATAGATTGGATATAATAAAATAAGGTGTGTATGTTCTAACGTAGTAGCTCAGATCCTACTAAGGCTTCTAGTATAGAATAGGAAAGTTCGTAGGTATAGATACTAAGGCCTACTTAGTAAAGTAAAGAAGGAGCGGTATAAGGTCTCGGGGCTAGGACATAGGTCTGTCTCTCCTAGCAGAGCTTCAAATGACTTACTTAAAGTCTTTCTTAATAGTATCTCGATGCAGTTCTACCTATAGAGTATCTTTAAGGTATTGTCTGTAAGTAAGCCGTACAGAGTCCTTGTCTAGGTTACCTATTACTTAGTATCGAACTAAGCTCCTTAATAGGATAGACGGGGTAGACTTCTGATTCCTAGATGTTTTCTACTACGATAGCAAGGGATATAAGTAACCTATACTAATATAGGTTGCTCTTATTCCTATATAAACCCGGGCTTATAACCTGTTGAACAGGTACGGGTAGATAGTAGCGGAGTAGAGTAAGAGATCAATCTTTAACTAACTAATAGCACGAGTATATAGCAATATATTAGGAACCAATATATTGATTGTGTTAGATGTCTATCTAAGCTAAAGGGGAGAGAAGGTATCTCCCTATAAGCTAAGTTATCGTAGATGCCTTAGGCTGCTAGATCACTTCCTAATTATTGACTCCCTTTAAGATACTACATCTTAATAATTAAGAATATATATAGTAGTTATAGCCTATTCGTTCCTCCGGAGTTAGAAGACAATCTAGATAAAGGTAAAATCCCGGTACGTACTTATATCGTATAGGCTTTCTACGACTATATAGTAGCTAGTTACTTAGGGGACGAGAAGACGTATAAATTAGTAGCTCGTAACTATACCTAGCTAGGCATCGTACGATTTATTAAGAGCTATATACGTGCCTACCGCGCTTACCGTACGAATAAGAATACTAACATCTAGTACCTAGGGCTATTAAGACCGCTACTAGTACTATTTAGCGCTTAGGAGGATATCTCTATTGACTTCGTAGTTAAACTACCGAAGGGAACAAGCGTAGTCGACGGATAAACGTACGAGAACATTATAACCGTTATATACCGCTTAACTAAGGAGCGACATATCATCCCTATTACCTCGATAATAGTAGAGCATTACGTACTAGTATTCCTTAAGTACGTGTTTAGTAGACATAGGCTCCTGAAGTCTATTGTCTCGGATCGTAGTACGTAATAGTTTCTATATTCTAGCGTAGGATATACGCGCTACTTAGTATTAGTCGAAAGCTATCTTCGTCGTTCTACCTAGAAACAGATAGACAGTCGGAGAACACGAACAAAGTAATAGAGCAATACCTACGTATCTTTATTAACTATACCTAGGACGACTAGCTAGATTAGACTCTATTAGCTAAGTTTATAGCAAACAATATAGTGTCCGTAACGATAGGCGTCTCGCCGTTCTATACTAATACTAGGCGTAATCTAAGGTTCTCTAAGTTCGACTTAGACTTACCTATACTACTAATACTATATAAATAGAGACTAGACGCCGAGTCCGCGGACAAGTTTACGGCTAAGATATAAGAGATATACTAATACTTACGACAGTAGATAGCCTTAGTATAAGTAGTCTAAGCTAAGTACGTAAACTAGACGCGTATACCTATACTACGGTATACCGAAGGCGACGAAGTATAGGTAAGCACTAAGAACTAGACGATAGAGAGACCTTCTCGTAAGATAGACGTAAAGTAGTCTAGACCGTACGTAATCACGGAGGTACTACCGGGCAATACTTATAAAGTAGAGCTCCTACCTACTTTAAATATTAATAATCGCTTCTACTTATACCTTCTTATACTAGTTTATCCGCCGTTTATAGGACAGACATAACCCGTACTACTACTAATCCGAATTATTAACGACGAACAATACGAAACCGATCCCGCCGAACCCGATTAATAGGAAGTTAAGCATATTCTAGACTATAGGAAGAGATGGCCGCGAGGACTAATACCGGTAGGAGGCAAATAGCTATATTAGGAATACTTAGTAAAATATATTAGATATAATAAGCTATCCTATGAAGCTACGAACTAGGTTATCGAGACCGCCGCCGCCTCCGTAGCCGACTTTCACTATAACTACCCGAGAGCGACTAAGCTACCTAGTTTTTAACTATCTATAGACTAGATACCGAATAAGAATGCTATAGGCATACGTATAGCGCGCTAACTAGCAAAAGTAGCGATGACTCTAATGCCGGTAGAACGAGGCCTCCGGGCTTATAAGAAGGAGAGCGATACGTATAGTCTAATAGATAATAAGGTGTTTACGAAGGTAATAGGAGATGTAATAGATACGAAAGATATAAGAGGAGAGGAGAGTGCTCCGGAGCGCACTCTAAGAGGGGGGGGGTTAGTGTTACTATACCGGCGTATATTCACTTAAACCCGCGGGTACGTACCTAGACCTCGCGTCCGCTAACTAATCCGACTAGCGGCTTAGCGCCCGTATATAACTCTTGCGCCCTCCGCGCCTCCCTTAGATAGAATATCTATTCGACTTATACCTTACCCGACTACGTACTTACACCTACTTATAACACAGCTCGCGCTAGCTAGTAAGACGGAGGAGTAGATAGAGAAGAGGCGGGAGGTCAAGGGGGTATAGATAGGGTAGTTATTAGGGCAGGCCTATAATACTAGTATACCCTTAATAAGGAAAACATAAAAGAAGGTAAGGTTAAGAACGTATAGGAAAGGAGAGGGGGTTTCACTCTATAATACGAGTTTTCCCTTTATAACTAGAGGTAGGTAGTATAGCTATATAGGCTAATAGGCTCTATAATAGTAACTTATAATAAACAATATATATATTCCAGGCACCTCTAGTAGTAGAGAAAGATCAAAGTAGAGTGCTACTATACTAAGGAGATAGTTATAGATAGTTTAACTAAACTACTAGCCGGTCCCTAGTTCTAGACCTTTGTATAATAGCTATAGCTAGTATAGTAGGAACAATTGTTCCCTACCTTACGACCTAAGTAGGAGTGTTATAAATATAGGTCGGTAGGTATGTCGTATTAGTCGAGACACTAGTATAGCGTTAGTACGAGACTACTATAGAGATCGTCGTCGTATAGTAAAACGTAGGTAAAACCGCTAAGGCGTCGGGAAAGGAGTAGGGGCTAGAGATCTAGATTCCCCCTATATAGGTATAAGAGACTACGTCTCTAATCCTAGGGAATAAGATACCTTTATAACGGAAAGCTATTCTACTATATACCGTTAAATACTATATTAGTCTTTCCTCGTTTCCTATTACCTATCTTAACTTCTATACGTATATATACTATACCTATATAATAGAAGTATATATTAAGAACATATAGGCCGTAGGTCAAGTATGTGGGTGTAGGTGTGTTATATAACTAGATCACGTGACTAGGGTTTACTAGATCATAGGCTAGTAAACATCCGGACACCTAGTATCTACCTATACTAACACTAGCGATACTATATATAGATACACGCTATCCTATTAGGTCCTTCTTCGTCTTTCGTATAATCCGCCGTCTTCTACTACTATATACCTCGTACCTATTTAATAAGTTATAAGCCCGGATTAGTAACTCGGTATTTTACCCTCGATAAAGTCGTACTAGAGTTATTCCTCTTTAGAACAAAAGGAAGGCAGACTAGAGGCCGTACCCGCCGTATATAGGAAGCTATAGCCGTACTATAGGTATATATAAGACGTAAAAGAGCCTAGTAAGGCACTATTAGACTCCGAGTTAGGGAGCCTATACTAATACCTTAGACAAGTAGGCGAGCTTACTAAGAAGTGTCGCTCTCCGGACATCGCAATCGTATCGACTAACTATTTATTCTAAGAATCTCGGGTACTAGGACGAGGACCATTCAATCGACAGCCCTTATTAAGACGAGTAATCTACTCAAGCAGTAGCGACCCGCCTGCGCTGGCGGCGGCGCAATTGTGATACAAAAAAACCCCAAAACCGAGGTCCCCTTCCCCTGAAGGCAGACCCTAGAATTGCGGAGTTGCGGAGGACAACTGCCTAATTAGGAAGCGCGACCCCGAACAATAGCGAAGGATAGCAACCAACGAGAGCCACAGCCTTACGAACATTCTGTACCAAGAGTCAAACCGGGGAACAAACCAAGAAAAAACCCAGGACACAAGCCAAGGCCCACTATACAGAAAGCAGAGGCCAACGACAAACAACATAGCGTGGACGACCCTATATACGGAGGCGGAGAACTTACTAGGGGATGACGAACACCCAGCCCGGGCATATAAGAACACTATAGCACAGCTACTAGGAGCGCTAAAAGCGCTATCATACCAAATCCCGAAGACAATCCAACAAGTAACACAGAAGGCAGCCCAGAAACCAACTACATAGGCAACAGTAGCAGCAGGCAAGAATCAACCCCCTCCGAAGGCAAGTAAGGCGGTACGCCTATACATTACTGATCCGGCGGAGAAACAAGAAATCGCAGCCCTAACAAGCAAGGAGATTGTCGACAGAATCGGCCAAAAGGAGGTTAACAGTACGGTCACATAGCCTCAAAATGCGGGGAGAAGACCCCAAGGTGTCTTCACTACGCAGGCCCACACCAGGGAAGGGAATGCCCAAAAAAGGAGAGCAGGTGCGCATGCTACGGCAGAAGGCACCCAGCGTATTCAAGCCAATGCCCGGCTAGAATAGCAGCATAAGAACGAGCGAGACAAGCAAGGATCTCTACACTAGCTAGGTACCCCCAACGACAGCAGGAGGGACCTACCGTGTACAAGGGCTTCGAGCCGAGCAAAAGGAAGAGGGCAGAAGAGACGAACAAGGGAACCTAACCGCAAACGCATCCACCTCCCGGTAGGCCTCGACACCTTAACCGGGCTGCTAACGAACTAGGCCAAATGCGAATCTTTGGGGCGCCCTAGCGGCCCTAGGGCCAGCCGGACAGCGAGATACAGGCTCAGGAGACACAGCAGATCAGCACGGAAATGGACCTCACGGATAACGAATGATACTATACGACGACATCACTATCGTACAGTACAACGTAAACAAAAGTAGGGACAAGGTCCAGCGCCACTTTCTACAAGAGCTAGACCCGCTACGGCACCACGTTATTGCGGTACAGGAACCATGGATCAACCCCTACGTAGGACTCCTAGCCACTTGTAATGACCGGAGATACCACACCGTAATCGCGGGCCAACGAGGCGTCATCCCGAGGACATGTATATACGTAAGCAAGACTATAGACCTTGAGTCGTGGAAGGTTATACTACCGTAGCAGGGCAACCTAGGAGACATAATATCAATCCAGATCGACACGACACAAGGCCCTATCCAGATCTATAACGTTTACAACCCGCCACCGCGGGGTCGGACGAGTAGGGAACTAGGAACCCTCGCCCACCTAGAGCGGACCCTAAGCCAAGACACGAAGCAAGTACTCCTCGGCGACTTCAACCTCCACCACCTATAGTGGGGACTCGAATTCACTCCCCCGCACGCATTTCTAGGGGGGAAGCTACTGGACATAACCGCACGCTACGGAATGGCCTTAGTAACACCAAAGGGAACAGAGACGTGGAAGGCCCGTACTAGTGCAAGCACGATCGACCTATGCTTTCTATCACGAGAACTTGAAGAGAGACTAGTCCAATGCCGACCGAACTACGCGCTAGAAGCCTCCTCAGACCATATCCCTATCCAAACGACGCTAGGGGTGAAGGCGATAGAGGAGCCAGCAAACGAACCACGCCGTAACTAGAAGAAGGCACGCTAGGACGACATAAGAGGCTTCCTAATAGCGAACCTACCACAGCATAGAGAACTCGAGACGACAGCTCAGCTAGATCAAGCAGCGGAACAGATTACCTCGGTCATATGGCAAGCAGCGGAACAATACACGCCGTTACTCCGGCCCTCAACGCAGCAGAAGGCCTTCTGGACCCCTGAATGCTCTACGAAGGTAAGGGAGGCTAGAAGGGCAAGGCGACAGTGGACGAAGGAGCACACCCAAGAGACGTGGGAGCAATACTACTACGCGACACAAGAGAAGAAGGCACAGATAAGACGCGATAAGCTGCAGGACTGGAGAGCGACGATCGGGCTCGTTATAGAAAACCCGGAACAGATGTAGAGACTTGCTAAATGGGCACGACTACCTGAAGAGTAACAAGCCCCTCACTTCCCCCCAATCGTAGACCGCGAAGGGATTGCCCAGGCTACGCCCCGGGGCAAGGCAAAAGCGTTAGCCGACCATTTCTTTTCGACGCAAGTAGAGGCAGACCTTACGAACATCGACCCGAGCACATACCCGGAACCCCTGGACATGGATTGGGCGGTTAGCTCTAACACAGTAACAGGAGTCATAAGTAAGCTAAAGGGACGAAAAGCCCCAGGCCCAGACAGGATACCAAACGTACTACTAAAAGAGTGTAGAGAAGAGATCGCGCCGAGCCTTGCAAACCTATTTACCGCGTGCCTACGGCAAGGGTATCACCCGAAGCCGTATAGAGAGTCTATGACAGTAGTGCTACGTAAGCTATAGAAGGAAGACTATACTCAGCCCAAGTCGTACAGACCAATAGCACTTCTAAATACGATAGGGAAGGTCCTAGAAAAGATAGTAGCCCAGAGACTTACGTAGCTTGCCGAGGACAACCACGTACTCCCAGCAACACAGATGGGGGGAAGAAGCTAGCGATCGACACTAACAGCAATGGAGCTAATTACGGAGCAAATTCAGACCCTCTGGCACTACGGCAGGAACCGAGCGGCGTCCTTACTATCCCTTGACATCGCAGGGGCCTTCGACAACGTCTCACACCAAAGGCTAATACATATCCTACAGCAGAAAGGCATCCCCCAGTGGGCAACGTCGTTCGTCTACTCCTTTCTCTAGGAACGGACGACATACCTAGTCCTAGGAAGGTACACGTCCGACCCGGTGAAGGCAGAGACTGGAATACCTCAGGGATCTACTCTCTCCCCTATCCTGTTTCTGATATTTATGTCGGATCTAATCCCCCTACTCACCTCTCCGCAAACTTCAGCATCGGGGTTCGTAGACGATACAAACATCCTAGCCTAGTCAGACTCGACAGAAGAGAACTGTCGCCTCCTTAAAGATAGGCACAAGAAATGCGAGGAGTGGGCAAAGAAGCATAGTGCCCGGTTCGCCCCTAAAAAGTACCAACTTATACACTTCAGTAAAGCGAGAACACACTATAATATGAAGGCGGCGGTAAGAATCCAAGGCTACGAGACCAAGCTATCAGCGGAGCTACGAGTACTAGGGATCTGGCTCGACCCGAAGCTAAGCTGGAATGTATAGATTAAGAAAGCCCAGAGTCGAGCGCAAGTCAATGAAGCCTCGATAAAGAGGCTTACGGCATCTATATAGGGAGCAACATTCGACAAGGCAAGAGTAATGTATAAGGCGATCGTCAGACCAGCTATGTTGTACGGGGCACAGATTTGGGGAACAGGAGGCGCAGGCAAGCCGATCCCGAAACGGATAGAGCAACCCCTAAACAGGACATAGGCAGGCAACCTACGTAGGGTACTAGGCGCATACAAGACAACGTCAACAAGCACGGTAGAAATGGAGACAGGAATACTACCAATCGGCCAGTACATCCGGGGAATGAGAATTCAATACGCGGCAAAGACGACAGGTTACCTAGCACAAACCACGATCCAGGAGGTAAAGAATAAGATAGAAAGCCGCTACCGGAGAGGGGCAGGATATAGGACAAGCCAAAAAGAGGATGACCTTACTACCTTTACGGCCGTACAGACAAGCACCGAATGGCTAGCACGAAAGGAGGAGGAGCGTAGGACTCGCCAGGCCGGCGGGAGCAAGGCTAAGACCCAAAACCTAGCGGAACAGATAGCGAGCTGCCTATAGGAGCAGGACTGGAAAAGGAAGCCCCCTAAGACAACAGGCCCGATAGCGCTCCGAGCCTTCCAGAGACACAATTACCAGCTATATAGGGACCTGACAAGGGCCGAAGCAAGCATAGCGATCCAAATCAGGTCCGAACACATTGGATTAAGGGCCTACCTGTTCAGGAGACGCGCACTAGACATCTATAGCCCAGCCTGCCAGTGTGGCTACCTATCGCAAAACCCAGAACATATGCTACTACGATGCCCGCAGTGGGCGAGAGGCAGGGGAAATTGGAGGCACCAAGCGGGAAGGAGAGACTACAAGTCAATTATTAGGGACAAAGGCAACATTCGCCGAATCTCTCGGTGGATACTATAGCAGGGATACCTCTAGCAGTTTAGCCTCGCGAGCGAGACGGAGGAGTGGATAGACAAGAGGCGGAAGCGAGGGGGGTTGCAGATAGGGTAGTCATCAGGGCAGGCCCATGACACTAGCGTACCCCTAACAAGGGAAATTTAAGACGTCAACGAGGAGGAAAAGACAGGCGGGAAGGAGGAGGGGTTTTCACCAACACGGTTTCCCCTCTATATATACAAAAACAAGATAGTATAGCTGCATAGGCCAAAGGGCACTACAACAGCTTAATGAAATATCTATCTATCTATTTATTCTAAGAGAGCCGTAGTGTCTTAGAAACCCTCTCTACTAAGAGAGTTACGCTATAGTGTCTTAGTACTAATACAATCCTTACCGACCGACTTTCCTCCTCTTCCCGGCGGATAGCTATCCTCTCCGCTATTAACCTCGCGTTCGGTTTATCCTATCTCGATCCGATCGCGTACGACCGAATATATCCTTTTACCTAAGGGTAGCTAACCTATCCCTTAATATATATAAATAGAGAATAAGACTAGGTTTATAAGAAAGAGAGTAGCACCTGTTCTAATAAGAGAGAACTACGAAATATAGTTCAAGCTAATAAGAATACACCTAGTATTAAAGCAGGTTGACTACGTCCTCGAAGACATTATTACGGACATTCCCGCTACAACCCTATCTATAGCGACACCCTCTATATTATCGGAGTTATTCCTTCCTTTAAATTAAGCGATAAGGAAGGCATCGTATAGACGGCATAATATAACGGCCCTATATAAGATGTATATCTGTCTATCGATAGATAATTAAGAGATAATATACGAGATCCGGTATACGAAGGAGTTATAGGAATAGGCTAAAGCTAAATATAAGAGAAGACTTCTCGCTACTAGAAGAAGTTTGCTTTAGCAATACACCAATTTCGTGATAACAGAGGACTAGTCAATAGATGACGCCGAGTAGGAGCTTAGCTTAATTGTAAGGAGGGCTGTTTTAATCTCGCCTTAGTTCTAAGACATTAAGACTAAGGACAGAAAGATCTAGTAACTCTTAGTAGCTCTGCTAGACTCATTTAGCTCAATTCGCGATGTAATTGATACCTAGGTGAATCTCTTACTATAAGACATTCTTACAATTCTTAGGGAGAAGCAAGAATCAATAATTTATTAAGGGATAGGTATGTTCGCTAAGAAGGGTTTCTAGGGCAAGCTTACGTACTATCTCTACGGTAGTGACTATTTATAAGCAAGTGCCTACACCTTTCTATAGCTTAGTAGGCTATTAGGAACAAGGACAAACTAGCTAGGGTTACCTACCCTACTAAGAGACAACCGTCACTACCTCGTAGGAGGTCATTATTACTAAACCTTTGTGATGTCCTTAAGGTGATAACGGACCTTATAAAGCAGATAAAGGAGAGCCGTAAGCTAAAGGCCTCCTCTAGTAAAAAGCCTACAAGGGCCTATACGACCTAGGAAGACGCATTAGACTCTAAGATACTATTAGAAGATGATAATGTTAATGAGGTTGCCTATTCTACTATAGAAGCTAAAGGTAAGTACTCCTCGTCCGAGTAGTTACTTAACTCTTATGCTTCATTATATGTACCTGACTAAGATTTACTATTTAGGACACTAAAGCCTCTTTAAAAGAGAAGGTGGATCAAGGTTAGGGGTGGCTATCTACAAGCTATATATATAGGAAGTGTAGTAATAGGCAGTCCTTCTAGAAAGTAAATTGTCTTAGAAAATGTCCTGTTTATTCCTAGCCTTAGAGTTAGTCTTGTTTCGTAGAATTAGTTTAGCTAACAGTTTGCTGTCTAACTACCTAGTTTCACCCTAAAATCCTTGTCTAGTAAACCCGTTGTCTAGACCAAACTTTGAGGAGGAGTAGAAATTCTTAAGCTATAGTATACTAGTATACTCTCTTAAGAACGTAACGGCACCACTATAGCTAATACTAAGTCTTAAGATTAGTAGGAGCTATAGTATAGAACATGTACACACCTTAGTAAGGGACTACTAAGAAACCTTTATAGAGTTACTAACAAGAAAGATCCTCTCCCTATTCCTTCTAAACACCTAAGTTGTAAGGTATACTCCCTTACTAATATAAGGGAGTTTAAGGGACCTACTATAGTGTCATGGTCTCCCCACAGAGTGTACAGAAGGTGGGGACAGAAGAGCCTCAGAGTGCTCAGAAGTCGTCAAGAAGTGACAGTCCAGCTTGGTGTGTGAGCGCCAAGAATCACATGCCCCGCAACATTCACTACGGGACCCAGCCCTCCAAATTCACCCCTCTTCCAAACCTTGACAGATTTACTTCGGCTCGTGACTGTGTGACTCACGGCACTCCCGCGAGCACCCGCGACTGCGCTGGACCCTGGAAGAAGCACGTGGAAGACTCGGAACGTAGGGCAGGTTGGAATAAGGTTTTGAGCAAAGCTGCTGAGCGCGGCTTCGCACGGGTTAGCCCTGTTGATGCGGGGACACGCACTCGCGAGGGTCGCGTATAAATATCTGGCCTTCCCCAGGCCTCTCTTGCTTTCTTCGTCTTTTGTTTTGTGTAGCAATCATACCATACCCTTTTGCATCTGCACTTCGCACCTGCATTCTCGCTTTCACCCTTGCATCTCACAGGCCAGGCTCTCGCCCTGACATCACAAAAGACCAACAAACCGTCAACCACTCGAGTCATCCTCATGGGTGACCACGCCACCGATAGAGGTGTCAACCTCGACAACCAAGACACTCCATTCCACTTCAGTGAGTGGACTGACATCCCCTTCTCGAACGCCGCTGCCTTCGGTGCCTGGGCAAACGCCAACCCCGACACCGCCTACGCTCTCATCAACCGCACCGTCTCCTCTTTCCGCGAGACCGCCCAGCAGGTCGAGCAAGCAAACAACCAAGCAACATACCTTCAAGGTATTGTGAACACCTTCCAGAACCTCGCCCCGCACGCCGACGACAACCGCCGCCAGCACTTCTCCAAGAAGGTCAACGACCCAGACGAGTTCGACGGCAACAAGAGCAAGTTTGAGGCATTTGAGACACAGCTCACCATCAAGCTGTTGGCTAATGCCGACCACTTTCCGCAAGAGAAGGACAAAGTCACGTACGTCTTCTCCCTCCTTCGGGGAGACGCCGCGGCTCAGGTACAACACTACATCGACAACGCCACGCAGACTATCGGCTGCCCGGACGTCCTCACCTTGATGCAGGACCTCCGTGCTGCCTTTGGTGATCCAGACCGTAGAGCCACCGCCCAGAACGCCATCCACAACCTCCTCCAGAAGAACAAGAGCTTCGCCGAGTACCTCGCGGCCTTCAACCGCGACATCGGGTTCACCGGCTACAACGAAGAGACCAAGAAGAGCACTCTCCGCCGTGGTTTGTCAGCAGAGCTTCTTCGAGCCCTCGAGGACAAGGACGTCGGTGCTATGAGCTTCCGTGAGCTCGTCGAGACCTGCCAGCGCCTCGACTCCAACATGAAACACACCGCCTCTCTCCTCGCTTCCCGTTCTCAAGGTCGTCAGCCTCGTGGTCCCGGAAGCCACTTCGCTGCTCCACTAGGCGCCGCCGCTCCTACGGCTCTCCCTCCCGTCTCTGTAGGTGACGCTATGGATCTCAGCGCTGGTGCCGCCGTCCCTCGAGTCCAGGGCCTCGTCAACGGTAAGCTCACTCCCGAAGAGAAGCTTCGCCGTCGCCAGGCCGGACTCTGCACCTACTGCGGCGGTCCAGGCCACATCGCAGCCAACTGTCCGCAGCTCGCTGCCCGTAACGCCCGCAACCCGGTTCGCGGCGCTGTCGGCGCTATCGAGCCTGCTCCTGCTGCTCCCGCTGAGCAGGGAAAAGCCTAGGTCTTCCTCATCGACGCGATGAAGACCAAGAACAACGTTTACCGAAAGTGAAGAGAGGAAAGAAGTTGAGGATCAATACAGCACAGCTAGACCTGTACGACGAGACGGGCAAGGACCACGCTTGCAAACCGTTCGTCACGAATGTAAATATCGGCTCAAAGAAACTCTCTTCTTCCAATCTCACTCTCATGGACACTGGCGCACTAGGCGAGTCTTTTATGGACTATAAACTCGCGACCTCTCTCAACCTCGAACCCCAGGAACTGAAGTACCCTCGCACCCTTGAACTCTTTGACGGCACGGAGACTACCACTGGTAAGATTACTCATGTTGTACACACGTCAATCACCCTCGGAGGCAAGCGTATGTCGATCACCAGCTTCCTTACGTCCCTACCGCATCAGAAGTTTATCCTCGGCCTCCCCTGGTTCAGACGACACCGACCTATCATCGACTGGACTTCCCTTACTGTCAGCTTCCCTCCAGAAGTTCCTCCGGCACCTCCGCCTTCTCCGCCGCCTCAGCGCGGTCCTGAGTATACCAAGATCTTCCAGGTGAACGCCGCTGCCTTCACCACTGCTGCTAAGCAGCCCAAAGCTCAAGTCTTCGCCGCCTCTCTCCGCGATATCGACATCGCCCTCGAGAAGCTCGACAAGAAGCGTACACCTACCGACCCTGCTACGAAGGTCCCTCCTTGGGCACACCACATCCTCCACGTATTCGATGCTAAAGCCGCAGACGAGCTGCCTCCTCATCGCCCTCACGACCACAAGATTGAGCTAGAAGAAGGTGCAGAGACACCGTTCGGACCGTTATATTCCATGTCCCGAGAAGAGCTTATCGTCCTCAAGAGATACCTCGAAGAGAACCTAAAGAAGGGGTTCATTCGAGCGAGCCGTTCCAGCGCTGGCAGTCCCGTCATGTTCGTCAAGAAGCCCGGCGGTGGTCTACGCTTCTGCGTAGACTACCGAGGCTTGAACGCTGTTACAAAGAAGAACCGCTACCCAATACCGTTGATTCAGGAGACGCTCGAGCGCCTCTCTAAGGCCAAGTACTTCACCAAGCTCGATGTCATCGCTGCGTTCAACAAGTTACGAATGGCAGAAGGACACGAGTATCTCACAGCCTTCCGTACTCGCTACGGGCTGTTCGAGTCGCTCGTTATGCCCTTCGGCGTTTGTAACGGGCCTAGTACCTTCCAGAACTTCATTAACGACATCCTTCAGGAGTTCCTCGATCAGTTCTGCACTGCCTACATCGACGACATCCTAGTCTACAGCGAGACCAAGGAGGAGCACCGCGAGCACGTCTGTAAGGTCCTTCAGAAGCTCGCAGACGCCGGCTTGCAGCTCGACATCGACAAGTGCGAGTTTGAGAAGACCGAAGTCAAGTTCCTTGGTTTGATCATTACCGCAGACGGCATCAAGATGGACCAAGAGAAGATCGACGCTATCGTCGAATGGGATGCTCCTACGAACGTCAAAGAGGTCCAGGGTTTCCTAGGCTTTGCCAACTTCTACCGCCGCTTCATCCACGCATTTTCGGGCGTGGTACGCCCTTTGACGAAGCTCACGCGCAAGGGTGAGAAGTTCGCCTGGACCGACGAATGCCAGGAGGCTTTTGACTTGCTCAAAGCGAAGTTTGTTGAGAACCCGCTTCTACGGCACTTCGATTTCGAACTGGAGACCCGTGTAGAGACCGACGCATCCGACGGCGTGGTGGGCGGTGTCCTGCTACAACGCCGCTCGCCTGAATCCCCCTGGTTACCTGTCGCCTTCCTCTCCAAGAAGATGACCGCCACGGAGTGTAACTACGAGATCTACGACAAGGAGCTTCTCGCCATCGTCAAAGCTTTCGAAGAGTGGCGCCCCGAGCTCGAAGGCTCTGCTATGCCCGTCCAAGTAAGCTCCGACCATAAGAACCTCGTCTACTTTATGAAGAGCAAGCTGCTCAATCGTCGCCAGGCCCGCTGGAGCGAGTTCCTCTCCCGGTTCAACTTCGTGATCTCGTACACGCCCGGCAAGGCCAACTCGATGGCCGACGCCCTTACCCGCCGCCCTGGTGACTCTCCAGTTGATCGAAGAGGGGGCCGGCAAATCGCAGGGCAACAAGTCATCAAAGAGCACAACCTCTCTTCCGAGCTTCGAGAGTACCTATCGAATGGCCAGCCTACGCTCGCCGCTTCCTTTGCTACTCTCGTGCTCGCTCCTGCCTACCTTGACGAGAGTGACGATGAATCCGAGCCTGAAGAATACGCCTCGGACGCTGAGGACTTGAACGACGATGAAGAGGGCTCAGTAACGACCGACGGCTCATCCGAATCAGACTTTGAGGGGTTTGATAATGAGGAGCAGCCCGAAGGCATTATGGCACGAGTACGAACAGCGTACGATGCCGACATAGACGCCCAAGAGTTAGTTCAGGCCCTTGAATCTGGCGCGAGGACATTCCCGGGCTTCTCGCTGTCCGGGTGCGAGCTCCAGGAAGGTGTCGTCTACTTCCGTAAGAAGCTTTACGTACCGCAGCCCGAAGGCTCTAATATCCGAGCTGAGATTCTTCAAATCATCCACGACTCCGCCTCTGGGGGTCACCCAGGCGTAGCCAAGACCCACAAGCTCCTCGCTAGGTATTACTGGTGGCCGCATTCCTAGAAGGACGTCCGCCGCTACGTGCTGAACTGCGCTGCTTGCCGAAGAGCCAAAGCTAACCGCCACCGTCCCCACGGTCTCTTGCACCCTCTCCCGGCTCCTGATCGTCCGTGGAAGCACATCACTATGGACTTTATCACCGATCTTCCTCACGGCAAGACCTTCAGCGGCGTGAAAGCAAAGGCCCTTCTAGTGATCGTGGACCGTCACTCCAAGGACCGGTACATGATCCCGTGCTGGAGCATGACCGCAAAGGAGACTGCTCGCTTGTTCTACGAATTCGTCTGGCGCTTTCAAGGCCTCCCGGATAGCATCACCTCTGACAGAGGCACCCAGTTCATCTCGCACTTCTGGAAGCGTCTGTGTGCTATCCTGGGCATCAAGCATAACCTCTCGACCAGTTTTCAGCCACAGACCGACGGCCAGACCGAAATTACGAACGCTATCCTCGAGCAGGTCCTTCGTTGCTTCGTCGACTACCACCAGAAGGATTGGCCTCAGCATATCCCTGCGGTGGAGTTCGCTACTCGTAACTGGGACTCGGAGACTACTGGCTACTCTCCCTTCTATACTACGAGAGGTTACCACCCTCGTACAGGCATGGAACCAGAAGAACCTCTCCCGCCTACCGAAGACGCAAACGAGCAAGCAGCAGACGAGTTCGCTACTATGCTCTCACAGATCCATGAAGAAGTTCACGACGAGATGGTGTACGCACAAGCAATCTACGAGGATCAAGCCAATCGTCGTCGCCAGCCAGCTCCCGACTACCAAGTAGGCGATATGGTCTACCTCAACTCCAAGAACATCAAGACAGACCGCCCCTCCAAGAAACTGAACTGGAAGAACCTAGGTCCTTTTGAGATCACCGAGCGTATCAGTTCACACGCCTACCGTCTAGCTCTTCCTGCGAACATAAAGATCCACGACGTCTTCCATCCCGTACGCCTTCGGCCGTCGGCTGAGGACCCATTCCCGAACCAAAACCAAGACATGCCAGGTCCTCCCGATGAAGTAGAAGTCGACGAGCCTGTTAACCTACCTTCTGACGACTATGCCGTCCGCAAGATCCGGGGAATCCGCGTAGAGCCCAACGACGTTGAAGGACTACCGCCGATCAAGTATGAAGTCGAATGGCAAGGTTGCCCTGAGTGGGATACCTCATGGGAACCTATCCAACATATCATCTTCAATCGTCAAGCAATCGAAGAATACCACGCCCGCGCAGACGGCCCAGAAGTCAACATCGGCAGGCTCTTCGAATCTGAGCTTTTCGACGGGGCTTACCAATGGTGTATCGACCATGACATCAGGCCTAGGCCTGGTACTGAAGCTGAACATCCTCGATATGTGGAACTACTACGGCTTCGTAGGAACTCAGCTTTGTTCGGGGGGGCTACTGTCATGGTCTCCCCACAGAGTGTACAGAAGGTGGGGACAGAAGAGCCTCAGAGTGCTCAGAAGTCGTCAAGAAGTGACAGTCCAGCTTGGTGTGTGAGCGCCAAGAATCACATGCCCCGCAACATTCACTACGGGACCCAGCCCTCCAAATTCACCCCTCTACCAAACCTTGACAGATTTACTTCGGCTCGTGACTGTGTGACTCACGGCACTCCCGCGAGCACCCGCGACTGCGCTGGACCCTGGAAGAAGCACGTGGAAGACTCGGAACGTAGGGCAGGTTGGAATAAGGTTTTGAGCAAAGCTGCTGAGCGCGGCTTCGCACGGGTTAGCCCTGTTGATGCGGGGACACGCACTCGCGAGGGTCGCGTATAAATATCTGGCCTTCCCCAGGCCTCTCTTGCTTTCTTCGTCTTTTGTTTTGTGTAGCAATCATACCATACCCTTTTGCATCTGCACTTCGCACCTGCATTCTCGCTTTCACCCTTGCATCTCACAGGCCAGGCTCTCGCCCTGACATATAGAGAGAAAAGAAGAAAGGCTAGCCCTGGTCTCTATTAACATCTATAGGCCTTTTCAGGGCGTAGTCTCTAGGCTAGGATACAAATATTGGCTTGAGATTGTAGATAACTTCTCTAGGAAGAAGTAGGTAATCCCTTTAAAGGCTAGGAGCGACGCTCCTATAGCCCTACGGGATTAGAAGGTCTAGGAAGAACGGTAGTCAAGGTGCTTTCTGTCTACGATCCGTAGTAATAGTGTAAAGAAAATTCTCGCCTTACTAAAAGAGTAGGAGAAGGAGTTTAGTACTTAGATAGACATAACTAATACCTACAACTCTCTCTAAAATAGACCTATAGAAATGTCAATTTAAGCCTCTAAGAATATAGTCTGGGCTTTACTTAAAGACTCTAGTATACTAGTTAAGTTCTAGCTAGAAGCTTTATAAGCATAGACTATAATTAGAAATAGACTGCCTAATAGTCCGATCATTAATAGTATTACTCTTTTAGTAGAAGAAGCCTTTACTAGCTAAGTACCGTCAGTCGACCATTTCCGCGTCTAGGGATATAAAGCTATAGTCTATATAGACCTAAGAGCCTAACCTCAAGGCTTAAGGAGAGACAAGTTAATAAACCGAGGGAAAGAAGCCGTGTTTATAGGCTACTTAGAAAACACTACAAAACAATAGCTGTTCTAGGATCCCGATATAAGAGCTATAAAAGCGTATAGTCACGTCGACTAGTTTAAGAATAAGAAGGGGGGAGATATAGATCTTAGTATCACCTTTACTAACTAGCCGAGTCGAGCGCTATAGCGCAATCCTGTTAGGAGGAAGCCCTTTAGGGAGAAATTTTCCGATAGGGGATTATTAGAGACACCATTACAAAGGCTAGAAGAAAATATTAAGGCGGTTTTAATACTATCGAAGGCCGATAACGGTGGATCTATATAGAACCTACCCAAGTCATTAACACTATAGTAACCGCTATTTATATAACTTCCCCCTCCCCTAAAGGACATTAGGGAATACTAGAAGTTTAGAGATTAGGGTACTCTAATAAAAGAAAAAGAAGATGTCATTTGGTTCGACCTATGCGAACACCTAGCGCTACCTTAGGTTATAGGCAACAAGAGGTTAAGGGGGGACGGAGATAATAACTCTAAAGAGTATAAGGCTAAATACTATAAGGCTCTTATCGCCTAGATGTTCTATCTAGACCCTATAATAAGCTAGGTAGAGGAGATTCTAAACGACGTAGAAGAATATACATTTGCTACTGTTAGGTAGGCTATAGCCTATTAGTAGGAAGTGCTAATCCTAAAGTCCTATAAGGTAGCCGTAGGAGACCCCGAATAGGGACATATATAGAAAGAGGCAATCGAGAACGAACTCATTACCTTAGTAAGCAACAACACCTAGGAAGTAGTTATACCGCTAAAGGGTACGAATCTAATTACTTCTAGGTAGGTCTTTAATAAAAAAAAGAATAATTAGTAGAGCTATTAAGAAGTTTAAGGCAAGACTAGTTATAAGAGGGTTTTTATAGAAATATAGGGTTGACTTCGAAGAGACCTTTATACCTACTGTTAGATATAATACTCTCCGAGTATTTATAGTAGTAGTGTGTAAGAGAGATCTCGAGATATACCTAGTAGATATGAATAATGCTTTTACCTAAAGTAGCCTTCTTAAAGACATCTATATAATCCTACCCCTAGGAGTCTAGGAGTTAAAGCACCTCTAAACATAGTGTTCAAGGTCATACGAAGCCTTTATAGGCTTAAGCAAGTAGCTAGAGACTAGAACAAGCTCTATGTTACGAAGCTAGAGAAGATTAGATTTACCTAGTCCTAGGTAGATCTATACCTACTTATCTATACGGATAGAGACCTTATAGTCCTTACCTATATAGATAATATACCTATTGTAGCTCCGAAGCTGTTAGATGTTTAGTGGTTTAAGGCTAAGCTTAGAAAAGTGTTTAAGATTAAAGATCTTAGTAAACCTACGAAGATCCTTAGAATAAGGATTATAAGAGATAGGTCCTAAGGCACTTTAAAGCTTGATCAAGGACACTATGTCTACGCTAACTTAGCTAAGATAAACATAGCTAGAGAGAAGGCTACGCTAACCTACTTACCTATAGAGAGCTACGAGCATTTAGTACCTACGGCTTCTATAGATAAGAGGTGTAACAAACAGGATTACTAGAGCTATAATAGTACCTAGATATAGCTAATGACAATGACAAGGCTAGACTTAGCATTCCCCCTTAGAAGAATTAGCTTATATGTTACTAATCCCTCGTAGTAGTATATAAAGGCTTTAAAGAAGCTCTCCCGATACCTACGGTCGTACCTAGACCTAGGTCTTATATATAGAAAGGGGTCGACGACGAGAATCACCTGTACGTGGTGTCGGCTACGAACCTCTCGTCTAGCTACGAGAGAGCCAAGTATTCTCACGCTGGAGCGTCGTGGGCGCGACGGGCGCGCAGCGTAGGCGAAGCCGCGGCGAACAGAGGACTACTAGCAAAACGGGTATGAAAACCATCCGACGAGCGTGTACTCGTGTCGGGAGCGAGTCCCTCTTCTTTCTACGTGTAAGAAGGGCGCGGAACCGTGGCCTATACGCTCGACAGGACACCTCTGGTATGAGTGCAGAATTTTCACCTCCGGAGACCGTAAACCGAGCGGGCTATACGACGAACATTGGACGAGCGGACTATAGAACAACAACTGAGCGGACTATACAACGGCGTCGAGCGGACTACGAAACAATCTGGTGTTTGCTAGCGGGCAATGCGGTGGGTAGGTGGACACGCGACGAAGCCTGTAAGGGCCTGTTGAACACCCGGTATAGGAACGAGGGTTTTGCCTAAGGCACTGCCTGTCCCGCTATACAACGCACCTAGTCTGACATAGTAGATTGCGACGAGGAAAAGACGATAGCCTAAGCAAGGAAAAGACGGCTATTAGGACGGGGAAAAGACGTATAATGCAAGTGGATTAGTTCTGTGATCGGGGAGGATCGAGGGCAGGGTGATAAGGAACTTCATATTAGTTAGTAGGTGGAAACGCAAGGAGTACGCTGCCCGGCGTGGTGTGTGCCCCGAGCAAACCTACGAGGCATAGACGGCCGCTTTCTAGAGATAGGCTGCGGTAACGCGAAGGGCGTCAAAACCTAGGGCGTGGTATACACTAGTAGCGACGGCTGACACTGTCTGTACAGCCCGAGAGGACGGATGCGTATGTCGGTCAATAGAGAGCACTAAAGGGCTCAGGCCTATAGAGGTGGATATTGGCTTAAGGAGCAAACAGGGAGGGAGGGCGTAGAGGGAAGCTTTTGCTCCGGGCTAACCTCTCGAAACGAGGCTACACGGTGGTGCTAGATGAGTAGGAAAGCGCGGTTAAGACTTGTCACCTTATCTCGTAGCTAGCTTGCTAAATACGATTCCTTCCTTGCTACGAGGACTAGGCTAGGAGGCACGGGGCTCGGTTTGCCCCAGAAAAGTACAATCTGATACACTTTACGCGCCGGCCACGGTTCCACAATATGCAAGCTTCTATCCAGATATAGGGGCACACGACTAACCCGGCAAATCAGCTTAGGATCCTCGGACTATAGGTGGACCCGGCGCTACGGTGGAGGAAGCACGTATAGGCAATATTACGGAAAGCTGAACAGAATATAGCATCATGCCAGAGGCTCACTGCGTCTATATAGGGGGCGGACTTCCGGCAGTCACGACTTCTATATACGGCTATTGTACGGCCAGTTCTTACCTATGGCAGCCAAGTGTGGTCCTTAGGCGAGAGGGCCTGCCCATCGAAGGGACTCGTCGCGCCGCTAGCGAAGATCCAAAACCAATGCCTAAGGAAGGTCACCGGGGTATATAAGTCGACACTAACGAGGATGCTTAAGCACGAGACCGCTATACCGCCGATCGACCTATACATCTAGGGACTACGGACCTCCTACTTAGGCAAGTCGGCACAGTACCTAGTATAGAAGGTCATCGCCAGTGTAGTCGTAAGGGCCCGCGAATCAGTACTAGCGTATAGGGGCATTCGACCCGGAAACGAGCCGAACTACCGGGCAAGGGACGAACAGCTAGCAACACAATAGGAAGGTGAGAAATCGTTTATAGAGCAACTATGGAAAGAGAGGTGGAACAACCAGGTTATAGGGCATAGTAGACGCCCTTAGCCAGCGGGACAACCTAAGGAATGGTCAGCTACAAAATCCGCGGTCAAGCACCCCCCGAAGCTCATCCACTACCGCCTTACGAGGGCACAGAGTAGCATAGCAACCCAACTGCGAAGCGAACACATCGGCCTCCAGGGGTACCTATCATAGAGGAAGGTTCTAGGATACACGAATACTAGCTGCCCCTGCGGCTATCGCTCCCAGAACGTACGGCACGCACTCCTCGTCTGTCCGAGGTGGTCGCTAGGAAGGGGGGAGTGGATGGCAAAGGCGAGGAACCGGACGATTGGGGCACTTCTTAACAACGCTGAGGACCTACGGCGCATTACGAACTGGATACTAGAGAAGGGCTGGCTAGAACAGTACCGCCTAGTAGGAGCATTGCAGGAAGAGAGGACACGACGTAGCGCGACGAGACCGGCTGGGAGCGGGGGCTAACGGGGTAGTGACATGGACTACGTACGTTCAGAGGGAAAGCTAAACTAGACAAGGAGTAGTCGGGGGCGGGAAGGGTTTTCACCTATTCGGGTTTCCCTTTGTACATAACAATAGATATATACCTGCATAGGCCGGATAGGGTCCTAGAACAGGGGAATGACAAATCTATCTATCTATCTATATATAGAAAGGGAGGGGGCAATCTCTAGGGATACTTGGACTCTAACTACGCTATAGACAAAGTGGATAGAGTCTCAATTCTAGGATACGTATAGTTTCTTTATAGATCACCTATGTCCTAGATAAGTAGGAAGCAGAAGTCTGTTATAATATTAATAATAAAAGCTGAGTTTATAGCTATAAACGTAGCCGTAAAGTAGTCACAATTTCTTGCTACTGTCCTTAGGGAAATGGGGTGCCTAGAACTAGTGGGAAAGAGCTCTTTCTAGCCGAGTATAAGGGCAAGTAAGGGCACTATTAACGAGCTAAGGCTAGTCAAGCTTATAGGTAATAACTAAGCCGCTTTGACACTTGTTAAAGATGCCTATATATATAAAAGGTCAAAGTATATTGATGTTTTATATAACTATATTAGACATCTCTAGTAGTAGAAGAAGATTATAGTAGACTACTACTATATAAAGGATATACAAGCTAGAATATATAGATTAAAGGAGGGGGCGACCTTCACAAAGGCCTAGACTATATACAAGGCTAAAAACGGCGTGACACGATGATAGCGATCGCAGGAAACGACTAGGAGCAGGAGAGTAACGAGTGGAAGGAGGTCTGCAGGAAGGCAGAAACAATGGCAATGGCAGGAGATGGCGAGCACCTAGAAAGAGCACTTAAGGGGATGATTTTGGAGCTCCTTGGAGGGCTAAAGGCACTAAGGAGCCAAACAGGACAGATCATTAACAGGACAGTAGCAGCAGCAGCAAAGAAGAGGACACAGGAAGGCCAGAAACTAAGCTAACCAACCTGGGCAGCAGTTGCATCCCAAAACCCTCCCCCCTAGAAAACAGCTATTAAGGTCTACATTTCCGACCAGCAAGAGCTAAAAGAGATTGAGGGCCTGTTAGGCAAGGAGATCATACAGAAGATTGGGATACAAGGCATCATTAGAGCTAGGAAAGAGAAGGGAGGTGTCCTTAAGCTGTTCACAGCACAGGAGCAAGACAGGAAGAGGCTAGAGACACAGAAGGAGTGGACAGTCAAACTAGGCAAGACGGCTAAGGTCTCACACTAACAAAATATGGTTATTGCCTATAGGATGACTACAAAGTTTGACATTGAAGGAGACCTTAAGAGGCTACAGGACTAGAACCAGGCTGTATGCCCAGGGCTACAGATCACAAAAGCAGCATAGGTCAACAGAAAGACAAAGGACACAAAGAGAGAGTCTTCTCTAGTGCTCTCGATAGGCACTGTAGAACAGGCAAACACCGTGCTTGACAAGGGCATCTTCTAGGAATGCGAAAGAATGGACACAGAAATCTATAGAAGCACCCACAGACTACTGCAATGTTTCAAGTGCTAACAGTATAGTCATATCTCTACTAGATGCCCAAGCCAAAAGGACACTTGTTCCCACTATGCTAGTAGCCACAAAGTACAGAATTGCACAGCCCTAAAGAGTGAAGCCAGATGTGCATGCTGTGGAAAGAAACACCCTTCCTGGTCCCAAGACTGCACAGCTAGGATTGAGGCAAAGAGGAGGGCAAGAGAAGCCAGGATCAACACCCCTATCAGATTCCAGACAGGGACAATCACCCAAGAACCCCTAAGGACTGTCTACAACCCTCTGAAAAGAGGCAGAACAGAAGAGACCACACAGGCCCAAGGCCACCCTGCTATAGGTAGACCAAAATCAATTGTGGTTGCAGGAAGAGACCCGTCACAAAGCAGGCTCAACCTTACCACAATCCTAAATAGCAGCTAGCAGCAGGAAGCACGAGAAGACTAGCAGGAGACCAGCATAGATGAGTCATGATTGAGACACCTAATCTTACCACTATCTAGTACAATGTCAACAAAAGCCAGCACAAGGTCCAGAGAAGCTTTCTCTAAGCACTGGACCCAAAGAAACACCTAGTCATTGCAGTCTAGGAACCTTAGATCAATAGCAAATCTAACAGACCATCTACTACTAACGACCTAAGGTATCACACACTCCTAGCCAAACAAGGCACCCCTAGAACATGCATGTACATCAGCAAAGAGATGGCAACAGACAGCTGGGAACAAATCCAATAGGAAGGGGGAGACATCACCTTAGTCAGACTCAACACTAACCAAGGTAGCATCCACATCCATAGTGTATACAATCCACCCCCCAGCTCCAGAAGTAGCACCTAGCTAGGCATACTACAACAGCTGCTAGACATCCTACAGAGTGACTCCCAACACATCGTGCTAGGAGACTTCAACTTGCACCATCCTACATAGGGATCAGACTTTGCACCTGCCTATCACTTCCTAGCTAACAGACTCCTCTCCACTACCCAAAGCAACAACATGCACCTAGTTACCCCAAAGGGCCTAACTACCTGGTCATAGAGAGCAAGCTCAAGCACCATTGACCTGTGCTTTGTATCACATGACCTGCAGCAGAAGGTCACCAGATGCTGGGTTAACCAGGACTTGGAGTCCTCATCAGATCACCTCCCAATTCAGGTGGAGTTTGAAACACAGACACAGCAGGAAGGAGACCTAGAACCTCAGCTGGCCTGGAAGGCAGCCAACTGGGAACAGATCAGACAAGACCTGGAACAGAAGCTAGCTGGACTAGAGACTAGGAGACTGGAAACAGCCTTAGACATAGACCAAGCAGTGGCAGAACTGGTTAGAACAATGCAGGAAACTGCGGCAGCCTACACTAGAGTAAAGAAACAGTCACTGTACTAGAAGCCATTCTGGACAAAGGAATGCTCAGAGAAGGTCAAGGCAGCCAGGCAGGCCAGGAGAGCCCTTACCTAGAGTCACTCCTAGGAAGCATAGGACAGATACAACCAGGCAACTAGAGACAAGAAGGCCCAGATCAAGAGGGACAAGATGCTGGAGTGGAGGTCAACAGTTGGATCCATTACCCAGAATCCTGAGAAGATGTGGAAACTAGCAAAGTGGGCAAGACAACCCACACAGGACAGAAACATGCTGCCCTAGTTTCCAAACATTGAAGACCAGGAAGGAGTAATCTAACACACTCTCCCAGGAAAGGCACAGGCATTAGGAAAACATTTCTTTGGCACACAGGTAGAAGCTGACCTGCAGGATCTGGAGGGCAGTGTGTATCCAACATCACTAGAGCAATCCTGCATAGTAGGAGAGGGAGAGATCAAGAGCATCATTAAGACACTCTCAGGAAACAAGGCCCTAGGACTAGATAGGATTCCAAACTTGTTCATTAAGACATACAAGGACCAGATCTCCCCTGCACTGTCAAACATCTTTTCACAGTGTATGGCCTAAGGACACTGCCCTAAACACTTCAAGGAGTCACTGACTGTGGTCTTGAGAAAACTATAGAAAGAGGACTACACAAAGCTAAAGGCATACAGACCTATTGCCTTGCTCAACACACTAGGCAAACTCCTAGAAAAGATCATAGCAGAAAGGCTGACAAACCTAGCTGAAGAACATAGAATCCTTCCTAAAGAACAGATAGGAGGCAGGAAACAAAGATCAACACTAACAGCTGTAGAACTTATCATAGAGCAGATCAAGACCCTATAGCACTTTAGGAACAACAAAGCAGCCACACTCCTCTTACTAGACATATCAGGAGCCTTTGACAATATCTCACACTAGAGGCTAATCCACATCCTGAAACAGAAGGCTATCCCCAACTAGACAGTCCAGTTCATCCAGTCCTTCCTTAGAGGCAGAACCACAAGACTAAGACTAGGCAGATACAAATCTGACAGCATGCCTACAGAGACGGGAATCCTACAGGGATCAACAATGTCTCTAATCCTGTTTCTCCTCTTTATAGCAGACCTGCTAGCAAAGCTAAACTCTAGAAACATATCAGCCTCAGGGTTTGTAGATGACACAAACATCCTAGCCTGGTTAGACAGCACAGAAGAGAACTGCAGAATCTTGCAGAAGAAACACAAGGAATGTGAGGAATAGGCCAGGAAACATGGAGCCAGATTTGCCCTAGAGAAGTATCAACTCATCCACTTCAGTAGAGCTAGAAACAGACACAATATGCAAGCCCCAATCACTATTCAGGGACACACAACAGAACCCTTAAGTGAATTAAGGGTGCTAGGAATATGGATAGATCCAAAGCTCAGCTAGGGACCATAGGTCAAGAAAGCACAGGCAAGAGCAGACAACAACAGGCAATCAATTGACAGGCTTACAGCCTCCATATAGGGAGCCACATTTGCGAAAGCAAAGGTTATGTACAAGGCCATTGTGAAGCCAGCCATGCTATATGGAGCCTAGATCTGGTTAGCCTAAGACAAGATCCTAAAGAGAATTGTAGATCCTATTAGCAGAGCCCAAGCCTCCTGTCTGAAAAAGGTGCTTGGAGCATACAAGTCAACTCCAACAAGGGTGGTCGAAATGGAGTCTGGCTCCCCACCAGCCAAGCTCTACCTTCAAGGGTTGAGATACCAGTATACAGGAAAGACGTCTGCATACCCAGCCTAGCTAGTAATCCAGAAGGCAGTCAACAAAATCAGGAGCTAGTGCACAAGAAGGCATAGACAAGCAAGACCCAATCCAGCCCTACAGAAGCAGCAGGACCTGCAGAAGTTCAAAGAACTAACAGAACAGCTGCACCTAGCCTAGCAGGAACAGGACAGAAGGGCTCAAGGGAGAGGATCAGCAGCCAGCCAAGGGAAGAAGCAACAGTCTCTAGCTAAAAGGATGGCAGGACTCCTCTGGAAGACTAAATAGACAAGAACCCTATAGAGGCCAGGAACCCTAAAGGCACTCTAACAGTTTTGTAGCCACAACTACCTACTGTACTCAGACCTGACCAGGTCAGAAGCAAGCATAGCAATACAAATCCGCTCTGAACACATCGGAGTCAGGGCATACCTACATCAGAGAAAAGTCCTAGGTATCGAAGACAGGAGTTGCCTATACGGCTACCTGTCCCAGAATGTCGAACATAGACTTCTGGTTTGCAAAGAATGGAGTACAGGGAGAGGTGAATGGAGGGCAAGGGCAAGGAACAGAAACTTCTAAGCTATAATCAGCAATAAGGGAGACCTCTAGAGAATTACAAGGTGGATCATCCACCAAGGATTTTTGGAGCAGTTCTCTCTTACTAGGGAAACAGAGAGATGGATTGAGGAGAGAAAGAAGGAGGAGGAGGAGAGCAGGAAGAGGGGGACAACTCTAGGGTTGCAGACAAGGTAGTCAGAGGCTAACCACCATGACACTAGTGCACCCTAATGGAAGGAAAACTGAGAACTCATAGCAAGGAAGCTATTAGAGAAGGAGAGGAGGTTTTTACCTAGGAATAGGTTTCCTACCTTATGCAGTAACATATATAGACATAAACCCGCATAGGCCGGAGGGCACCACAACGGGTAAATGAATCATCTATCTATCTACATAAAGGATATAGCTACTAATAGGTTAATAAAGCCCCTTAATAGCTAGTAGTTCCAAAGCTTTATAAGGTAGCTCTAGCTTACGTAAAGGGATTGTAGGAGACCATATGGCCTAAGTAGGAGTGTTAAGAACATATAGGCCGTAGGTCAAGTATATAGGTATAGGTGTGTTATATAACTAGATCACGTAACTAGGGTTTACTAGCCTATAGGCTAGTAAACATCTAGACACCTAGTATCTACCTATACTAATACTAGCGATACTATATATAAATATACGCTATCCTATTAGGTCCTTCTTCGTCTTTCGTATAATCTGCTGTCTTCTACTACTACGTAACTCGTACCTATTTAATAATATATAATCGCCGGTCTATAACGATACGTATACTTAAACTAAAGTCCGATCTCTAGTAGAGGATTGCTAACGTATAGCTATAATAATAGAAGATCGCCGTATTAGATTACGAAATTATCGCGGATCAACTATACGTCGATAAAGCCTTATATATCCTAGCCTTTTAGAACCTCCGTACCCGGATAGTACGTAAATACTATAATAGTAGAGTAGCTAGCTACTAAGGTATAGTAAGGACTTTTAATCTACTATAGAGGCAAAACCTCTTCTAGCCTAGTATAGTAAGTAACGTCGTAAGATACGTACGATACTACCTTAATATAGGCGCTCGACTCTATTAAGACTAATAAAGTAAGGCACCCATCCCTATACTATACGCCCGGTTATAAATAGAAGTATATCGCCGTAGACTTTATTGTCGACCTACCCGCTAGTAAAGATCCCGATACTGATGAACAGGTACGGGTAGATGGCAGCGGAGTGGAGTAAGAGATCAATCTTCAACTGACTAATAGCACGAGCATGCAGCAATATATCAGGAACCAATATGTTGATTGTGTTAGATGTCTATCTAAGCTAAAGGGGAGAGAAGGTATCTCCCTACAAGCTGAGTCATTGTGGATGCCTCAGGCTGCCAGATCACTTCCTGATTGTTGACTCCCTTTGAGATGCTACATCTTAACACTCCCACTCATCTCGTATGGGAGGTTACAGTCTGCTCACTTCCTGTCAATAGTACTTGGACCTTTTTATGACAGGTTCAGCTGGCTTACAAACCTCTGGAAGTGTGGACCAGTCTTTGGTTTTGTAAACCCGTCTGCAACCATCTCAGAGGTTGGGGTGTACTCAACAGCAATAAGCCTCCTCCACCAAAGTTTCCTAACAGCGTTATAGGCAATGTCAATGTGCTTCGACTTGTCATGAACATGTGCATCTTTCACTAGGGTGAGGGCAGCTTGATTGTCACCTCTTAATTGGACTGGTCTCAAATTTGATACAGTCTCCTGGTTTCCAGTGATTCTTGGTTGATGGGAACAGTCTCCCACTAACTCTGGACAATCCATTTCCCTCAGCAGTGAAGCTAGGAATTGGGACTGCTTCGCACATGCATTCATAGCCATGTATTCAGCCTCCATTGTGGATGTTGCTACAGACTTTTGCTTCTTGCTCATCCAAGAAACTGGTGCCCCACAGAGGAAGAAGACATACCCAAGGATTGAGACTCTGTCTGCTTTGTCCATTGCATAATCAGAATCACAGTATCCAATAAGGTGTCCTTTTCCAGACTTTGAGAACTGAAGTCCTAGATCAGGGTATGATCTTAGGTACCTAGTGATCTTCTTCAAAGCCTTCATGTGGTAGGTGGATGGGTCACTCACAAATGAGCTCATCCTTCCTAGGGCAAAAGCAATGTCTGGCCTTGTGATTGTTGCTGGCCACATCCAAGTACCATTAATACTCTGGTACTCTGCCTTGTCACACCTCTCATCCATGTGGCTTGAAGGTTTGAGGGCCTCATAGCTGTCCATGGGTGAGTGTGTAGGTGCTGCCTTCTCATGGTTCATTCCCATCTTGGCTAGGCTGTCCCTAACAAAGTGTCCTTGGTCAAGTTTCAGGATTCCTCTCTTCCTGTCCCTTGTGACTCTCATGCCAAGGATCTTTTCAGGTTCACCTAGATCTTTGATCTTGAAGATCTTGCCAAGTTCTCTTTTGAACCAGAGAACATCTGTCAACTTTGGTGCAGCAATTGGAATGTCATCCACATGTATAAGGATTATGATCTCCCTCTTCTTATGGATAAGTAGGCATGGATCCACTTCTGACTGTGTGAATCCAATCTCTCTGAGCTTTGACACACAGAGTTGATTCCAATCTCTAGCTGCTTGCTTAAGTCCATACAAGCTTTTGAGGATTTTGAACACCATGTTTGGTGGAAGCTCAACTCCTGGTGGTGGTAACATGAAGATGTCTTCATGGAGGGTGCTTTCTGTGAATGCATTGTTCACATCCACTTGGTGAAGATGAAGATCCTTCTTACACACAATAGCCATAAACACCCTAAGGGTGTCCTGTCTTACTGTAGGTGCAAATGTCTCCATAAAGTCAACACCAAACTTCTGTGAGAAGCCCCTTGCAACTAGTCTAGCCTTGAACTTTTCAATAGCTCCACTAATGCTTCTCTTAATATCAAAGACCCATCTTGATGTAACCAGATTTGCTCCTTTTGGTGGAACAGAATTTTCCCAGGTGTTGTTACTCTGTAGAGCATCTAGTTCCTTTTGGATTGCTTCCTTCCAAAGATGTCCCCATTTCTTGTCATTCACAGCATCCTTGTAGGATTTTGGAATTGGGACCTCTTGCTTGTATGCAATGGCTTCTACAGTTGCTGCAAAGGCCATTTCCTCAACTTCTTCCAGGAATTCGCTATCCCATGGTATTGAACTGTCCACTGATTGCATGGCTGCAAAGAAAGCTTGGTGAAAAGCAGCAAGGTTCTCTGAGAGGTCCATTGCTTCTCCCACTTCAGTGGTTAGTTCGGGCTTAGGGACTATGGATCTTGGGGCTTTCTGTTTCATGTCATAGCCCTCAACATCATAGTCAGCCTTTCTCTTTCCAAGGGATGATTTAGGGACCGTCACTTGTGACCTGGTAACGTCTATTTTCTAGGGATCTAGGGAGCTTCTCTTAATTAGCTAATTGATTTTCTGAAATTCCCCTACGTTCTCCGGAGGTTAGGGAAGTTGTACAAATAGCTTTCTCGGCTAAGCGACTTTAGGGCTCTTAATTAGCTAATCTATTTCGGGGGTGCTTTAATAGACGCCTGAATAGTAGGTAGATTGTCCTAAGGATACGTTCTTCCTCGGCCTTCCTAAGGGCTTCCTAGCTAGTACGCTACTTAGTAGATTCAATATTAGAACATTAAGACCTATATCACCTCTAGGCTAGTCCTTAAAGAAGTCTATATGTGTGTGTTGTTTAATAGCTCTTATGTCTGGTTCCCAAAAGAGCCAGGCTTTAGCTGTGTTTTCAACATACCCAATAAACACTGCTTCTTTACCCCTATTCATTAGCTTGTCACTTCTTGCCCATTGAGGTTGGGATCTTGTGTCCATATAGACAACAGCTTTGCATCCCCAAACTTTCAAATGGTTGATGGTCGGTTTGATACCATCAAAAGCCTCATCTGGTGAAACCTTGAACCCATCGTAATCTGGGCCATTTGGCAGTTTGTTCCTCATATAAGTTTGGGCCTCTAGTGCTTCAGGCCAAAATTCAACCGGCATCTTAGCCTCTTCAAGCATTGCCCTTATAGAGTCCTCTGAGGTTTGTATTGACCTCTCAACTGGTCCATTCTGTAGAGAGTTGTATGCCTCAGTCGGCTCGAGCCCAATCCCCAAATCCTTCTCCCACTGCTTCACTAATGCAATAAGTTCTTTTGCATTGTCAAGTCTTACTGCTTTCAGCTGCGCTGATGATTTCCTCTCTGCTTTGATCTTCCAATTCTGGAGAGCAACTGGAGCATCTTCTCTTTTCCTAAGAGGAAAGGTCCACTTCTTCCTAGAGAAGTTGTCAACAATCTCAAGCCAGTATTTGAATCCTAGTCTTGAGATTGGTAGTGGGCCACATATGTCAATAGATACAAGGGCAAGTCTTTCAGGTCTTCTCTCTGTAACTTTGCCTTTGTACTTCTTCATCTTTGCTATTGAGCATACTCTGCACTGGTGAAAGCCATCCTTAGGGATAGGAATGGGTTCTTTCAAGTCTGTTACCTTGTGAAGATTCTGGAGCAAATTCTTCCCAAAGTGTGCAAATCTTCTATGCCAAAGCTCCCACTGCTTCAGGTCGGTCTCTGATTGAGCAGTCACAAAGGCATTCTCCATTGGTGGTGCACATGATGAGTAATGTGCCCGTTCTTGTAGGAGAGGAGAAATCTCATCAATGAATGGAACCCCCCCAAGGAGCTTTGTCTGGACAACAGTCTCACCAGAGGGGGAAACAAGAGAAAATGATGGAGGTTGCACACCAAACTGCTTGCTAAACTGGTTCCATGAAACCAGGTTCACTCCTAGCTTGGGTACAAGCAGGACATCTTCCAAAACAACTTTTCTGCCAGCTCTCCCACTCATCTCTGCATTCCCAATATGAGTGGCCAATAAAAACCCACCTCCCACTTTGATCCATTTCTTCCTTGTCAAGGGAGTCATAGATCTAAAGAGGCAGCTTTGGTCAGTCATATGGGATGAAGCACAGGAGTCAAGTAACCACTCTGACGAGGGGAACTTGCCTTGGACTTCTGCAGTTGAGTGAGCCACTTCATCATACTCATCATCATCAGACATTGTCTCTGGGGATGAGCTGCATAGTGACTCTTGGGCGGAGAAACCTTTTCCAGTCTTCTTTGCTTTAGAGGTATAAGACTGGGCCTGGTTCTTCTGGAGTGACAGCATGTCAGAGCTGAGTTTCTTCACCATTTTCTTAAGTTCTTCCATAGAGGACTTCTCTCTTGGTGTCCTCCTTGAAGTGGGTGGTGGAGTTCTCTTCTTCTTGACATGTGTTGTATTCTGGGAAGATGGTGGTTGGGAATGAGATCTAAGGACCTTTCTTGCCTCAGGCAAACTAGGGCAGTCCTTGATCAGATGATCCTTCTCACAGAGAAGGCAGGAGAGTGGTCTTGCTAGACCTGAGGGCTTGACCCAGGTGGCTGCCATGCCATACTCAGCCTTAGAGGGATCCAACCTGGCTTCTTGAGCTTCAAGGATCTTTAAGGTCCTTTCATGATCCATCTTTGGCTGAGCCATGATAGTATCCCTGGCTACATGGTAGTCAGGTGGCAGTGAGCTTAAGAGCTGGGTCATCCTCACATCAGCTTTCCTGTAATGCTGACCCTCTGGGTCAACATCAGCAATCCTTTTTCCAAGAGAAACCAGGTGTGTCCATGCAGATCTGATGGTGAACTCTTCACTCATCTCAAAGGTCACAAATTGCTTTGTGAGCTCATGTGCATGGGTTGGTAGCACCTGGCTATACTTGTTCCAGAGATACACCCACTTCTCAGCAGCTCTTCCAGATTCACATGAGCCCTCAAGCTCAAATTCATCTTCTTCTGTGATCCTACTAAGGATACTGAAGTTGCATACTGCATTGTGTCTTGTCCATGTTGGCGTATTGAGGATCTCTTTGGTTGTAGCCTCTTCTTGGAGTTTCAGAGTCTTGCCCTTGATGTTGTCAAAAGACACTTCCATTAGGTCATCAATTGCAAAGAATGCTGATTGGCTCTCCATCTTGTATCTCTGAAGGTTGAACCATCTCTTCCAATTGTCCCTCCCAAGAATTGGGATTTTGCCTCCCTTCTCCTCTGTCTTCTCTTGGTATGAATCCATAATAAATTGGATGTAATGAAACAAGGTGTGTATGTTCCAAGGTGGTGGCTCAGATCCTGCTGAGGCTTCTGGTGTAGAATGGGAAAGTTCGTAGGTGTGGATACCAAGGCCTGCTTGGTAAAGTAAAGAAGGAGCGGTGTGAGGTCTCGAGGCTAGGACACAGGTCTGTCTCTCCTAGCAGAGCTTCAAATGACTTACTTGAAGTCCTTCTTGATAGTATCTCGATGCAGTTCTGCCTACAGAGTATCTTCAAGGTATTGGCTTTGAGTAAGCCGCACAGAGTCCTTGTCTGGGTTACCTATCACTTAGTATCGAACTAAGCTCCTTGATAGGATAGACGGGGTAGACTTCTGATTCCCAGATGTTTTCTGCTACGATAGCAAGGGATACAAGTAACCTGTACTGATATAGGTTGCTCTTATTCCTGCACAAACCCGGGCTCATAACCTGATGAACAGGTACGGGTAGATGGCAGCGGAGTGGAGTAAGAGATCAATCTTCAACTGACTAATAGCACGAGCATGCAGCAATATATCAGGAACCAATATGTTGATTGTGTTAGATGTCTATCTAAGCTAAAGGGGAGAGAAGGTATCTCCCTACAAGCTGAGTCATTGTGGATGCCTCAGGCTGCCAGATCACTTCCTGATTATTGACTCCCTTTGAGATGCTACATCTTAACAGATACTAGACTAATCTATAAATATATTATAATAGTTACCGATATACTAACTAAACGCGTACGGCTACTCCCTACTAATAATTTGAACGCTAAGCACGCCGCCACCTTGTTCTATAAGTATATATTCCCCGTATACGGCCTACCGTAGGTAGTCGTAAGCGATAGAGGTACGTAATTCGTTAGCGCGCTCTTCCGTAGACTCTACGTAAGGCTTAGTATCTACTAAAATCTTTCTATAGCCTTCTATCTAGAAACGGATAGGTAATTAGAACGTACAAACTAAGTACTCAAATAGTATATCCGCGCCTATACGATCTATTAATAAGATAACTAGGTCGAGTTGCTACCCGACGCCGAGTTCGCCCTTAATAATTACGAGTCTATAAGTACCGGAATGACTCTATTCTTCGCCGACTCTAGCCGCTACCCGCGGATAGAGTTTAGTAGCCTAGCTAAACTATAAGTTATAGCTCGGGAAGTACCTAACGTCGAGGCCGCTAACGCGTTAGTTAATAATATTTAAGACACTTAAGTATAAATACGGCGGATACTCGAGTCTATACGCCGCGACCGCCTAGACGAGCTACGCGACGTATATACTTTTACGTAAGTACGAACGGCCGACGCCGTAAACACTCGGCGAGCGCTAGCGCCTACCTACTAGCCTAATAATATAGTTCTACTAGATGCCCGTAATTCTAGGACTATACGCCTAAGTAAGAAACTCGATTATAAGTTCCTTAGGCCGTTTCGAGTCGTTAAGGCCGTAGGTAGACGCTCGTATAAACTCGAACTTAGCGATAGGATACAAATTTATAACGTGTTCTATACGAGTAAGTTATACCGCGTAGTAACCGAAGGGATGCCTAGATAACGTAAACTACTACTAGCGCCCGTAATTGTCAAACGCGAAGGCTAGGTATCGGAGGAACACGAAGTAGAGGATTTAGTAGATTGCAAGATTAGGTATAACAATATATAGTATATAGTCATTTAGAAGGATCGTACGCGGAGCTAGGCTAAGTAGTTAGCTATACTACCTAGATATAAAGAACTCGCGATCGCGTTCTACTAGCGATACCTAGATAAACCTAAGCCTACCTTTAACGGACTCGATTAGCCGGTAACTTAATACGGGCTAGCGCTAATCCTCGGACCGTATACACAAACGCGGTATAACTATAGCTTCTTTAATAAAGCTCTCGAAACTAGTACCGGTATTAGTACTAGCGATAGCCCTCTATACGCTCCGAGTATTAAACGTAGAAACGACGTAGGAGCTCCTTATTCGAGGAGGGGGGGGGTACTGTTACGAGACAGTCCTTTTTACAAACTGCCTCGTAATATAGTATCGTTAGCCGTACGCCTACGCGCTAGTAGCCGCTAGTACCCGCTAGCTCGATTCGCGCAACTTTATCTTCTAGCGCTTCTCGCGCTCTCTTAGATAGCTCGCGTAACTATATATGTCTTTGCCCGACCCTATTATAGTACTCTCGCCCGTAATGAGAGGTTTAGAGTAGTTAGGAAGCTTTACGCTTAAGGTACTAGTATAATCTCGACCTATCTATTGTTTCCGAAGCGTAGGGATTTTTATATCCTTATTAAATAGAATCGGGCTATAGTGTTCCTTACATTACGGAAGCATATAAAGGAGCTTAGGCTTACTATAGTCCCGTCGGAAGTTAAACTTAGGGGGATTTAGATCGGTCTTCTTTCCTAGGTACTACTAGTTATTCGTCGCTAAAAAGACATACCCTTATAAGATAAGGAACAGTATCGCGGGGTACCTATTAGCCTAATATTCCGTACTACTATAGTTATAATAGCACCTATTAAGCGCTTTAGACTGCTCGCGGTTCTATAACTACGGGCGCTATATTAAGTAAACCTACGGTTTAGGCACTTAATCGGGGTTCTCTAGTTATATAGACCTTTAATTTTTACTAGGGTTGAAGGACCTAACCTCTATTACGATCCGAGCGTATATATAGGTAACATCCTATTATTAAAACTTAAGGCTACGTACGCTAAGAATTAGGTAACTAATTAGTTACCTATAGCCTCTTTAAGAGTAACACTTGTCTATTCTAGATAGATATATATAATATATAACCTGCTTTTAAAACACCCTATATAAGCCCGTATAATAACTTCCTACACTTCTAACGTAATAGTTGTAAGCCCGGTTAGCGCTTACTAATATTCGCTACGATAAGGAAGCCCTAAAGTAGAGTTTATATCGTTATAGCACGACTACTATAACTAGTACAGTAGTACCCTCTAGGCCTAGTAAACCCGCGTAGAACTTTCACTAGCCTATAACCTATTTTGTAGTTATAGCTACTATCGAGACGCCGGTAACTACCGGTACCCTACCTTAGGGTACCGTAGTTCTAAAGAGCTATAACTAATAGGACAAGTTTAACCGTTAGCTAGAGCTCTACGTAGAGTCTTTGAATGTCTAGAAGTATATAGATCCTTACTAACTAAGTAGCGAGCTAATAGAGCCTACTTACTTAACGTTTAAGGAAATCTAATAAGCATATACGGTAGGAGACGCTATATTAAGAGACTTTATCAAGCTACGACAAATAGACGTAGACCGAAGGTAACGGATATACGACATCTTTACTACTACGCGATTAAAGCTCATTACCTACCTTATCCGTACGACGATAGAGCTAGGGCAAGAGCTAATATACGGCTAGAACACCCTTAGAGCAAAATACCAGACTCTTAAGGATTAGTATAGTCTAGATGATATACTACGTAAGCGGCAGCTTACGCTTAAGCTATCTAGGCTTTAGAAGGCTAGCGTACGTAGAATCGATAACTAGTACTTAGACTAGTTAGTTTTATAGACTAAGATACTTAAGTATAACTACGCCGAGTACGACGACCTTAGTAGACACTTCCTACTTACTATTTAGTAGAAGTAGGCTCTAGCCTACGGTGCTTCTCTATATAACGAGTAGAAGCGTAACAAAATGTTACTATAAAAGCTTACTAAGCGTTACCTCGAATAGATACGTAATGCCGTACTAGTAATAACTAACGGTCGATTAGTCTTCGAAACCTTCTCCGGAGAAACCTTAGTAGAGGATGAAACAGTACCTATAGGTGCTAGTTAAGAGGAGGGTGACCGTAGTAGTAGCCGTAGTAATAATAACCGTAGTAATAGCCGCGGTAATAAGGGTCGTAGTAGTAGCCGCGGCGATAAGAACAAAGACAAGGATAACAATAGGCTAAGCGGCTACTAGAACAATACCGGCGAGTCTAAGAACACCTATTACAAGGGCCTGTTCTTATATGATATAATTAACTCTAATAAGCGCGTAGTAAAGGATTAGCGCTTAGAGTAGTAGAAGAAGTACTAGAAAAACTTTATTAACTACTACTTAAGCGACGACGGCGAGCGTCTACTTAGCGTGTTAAATCGTAATAATCGTAAGGACTAGGAACGTAACAAGGCTATTACTAATACGAAGAAGGTATTACTAAGCAATAAGGGCTTTATTAGCCTTACTGTGCTTTCTAGCTTAATTAGCAAGTTAAGCGTTAACTTTAGAGATTGCTAGGTATATAATAACTGTTTAGACACTTATATAATCAGTTATTATGACTAGGAGGGTATAGAGTTTTCTATAGAGCGCCTTACTACCTTAAAAATATAGGCTAGAATAACTACCTTTCTAATTATAGCGTTAGGGCGTATTTATATATCAATTAGGGGCTATTTATTTACCCTACTAGATATAGCTTACTACCTAGGCTTTTGTATTAACGTCATCTCTTATATACGTATAGAAATAGCCGGACTCTAGTAGTACGGACGTAGCAATTCAATATAGTATAACGACACTAAATTGATAGACCTATACCGCCCTACTAGTATAATTTCTTTCTTTAAGGTAGTTATGCTACCTAAGTCACCTATTATTTACTAATAGCCTATAAAAGAGGGCCTAGTACTACCGAAGGTCACTAAAAAGATACGTAACGCGCATTTTATTAGCACTATTAGTAGGGGTACAAACATCGGCGATAAACCTACTAATAGCGTAGTATCTCTAACTACTTAAGAGGATAGTAACCATACCGTTCTCGTAGTTATAAACAGTACTAGGGGCACTAAAGGTATAGCTACGTCTAGTAGGACTCCTATTAAATACCGAAAGCTCTCTAGCCGCTAGTAGTATCAAATCTTTAGTTATATTAGCGCTAAACGTATTAAGTAGTTACCGCTTAGAGTTAAGGGGGTGATTATTGACGATAGTCTAAGCGCACCCCTTACTACACATTATAGAGTATATAGGCTTAGTAAAGCTTATAAGGTATATAATCGGTCTTAGCCTATTAGGGTAATGACTCTATACGGCTATATAGCTATAGACTTAGTAGAATTCACTGTCGCCTATAACGGTAATAGGTACCTTGTCTACTTCTACGATCTAGATACTTATAGACACTTCTAGTTTACTATTAAGAATAGGGATTAGTAATCGGTGTTAGCTTACTTTAATAGCCTACTAAGCTTTATTAACTTTATTAGTCGTAGGTTTATATACTTCTATAGCGATAACGAGCCCGCTATTAGGAAGGTGTTTCGCTTAGTTATTAATAACAATAAGATTAAATAGTACGTAACCGTAGAATACGCGCCTACGTAGGACCTAGTAGAAAGAGCTAGAGCTCTAATTATCACTATAAGTAGAACTATTCGTATCTACGTACGATTACCGGAAAAGCTTTAGCTAGAATATACTATAGTAGCGGTATATATCCTCTAGCGATCCCCTATCTAGTTAAAGGGCTAGAAGACCCTATTCGAATTAGTAATAGAACGAATTCTAAACGTAGGTTATATAGTAGTATAAATCGCTCATCGATCTCTACGCCAAAACAAGACACATTCGAAAGCTCTTATTAAGGCCATTCTAACGATATATAAAGCAGGCCACTGCCCCTAGGACTAAGGGAGTTCTACCTCATTCAATCTAGACAGCTTGAAGCTCTCTTCACCCTGTTTCTTTAGCTCTAAACGCCGCGGAGGTACCTAGCTACATTAGGCAACTCCTAGGCAATGGCAGCCTAGGCTACGGCACTAACGGCGCCTACGGCCCTATAGGCGAAGCCCCCCTAAGACAACTGGCAGCAACTTATAGAGGACGCAAAAAGTATAGAAACTAACGATCAGCTCCCTTACCGGTCTCTACAGGTAATGATCACTTAGCTACGCACGGCGCTTGTACTGTCGTATCACCGAGGGCAACAAGAAATGAGGACGACGTCCTAGGCGATTAGCAAGGCCACCCGGAATCAACACCCCTATAGCTAGGCATCGGTCGCGGCATCGATACTAGGCCCCCGCCTAACGCACGATGTAGTTACGATCCGTATTGCAGCAAAGGAAGACTAGGCCGAAGTTGCGAAGCTATCGAATAAGGAGCTCGCCTAACGAATTAACCAACTAGGGGTGGTCGTAGTGAACTAATAGTCTAACGGCACTCTATAGATCTATACTAGCTCTACTACTGCTAGGAGGTACCTAGAGGCACAGCTATAGTGGGCATCTAGGGTTGCGGCATTAGCGAAGGTCTTAACGAAACAATTCACGATCCTAGTCCACGACATGCCTAAGGAGTTTGACCTAACTAACCAGGGTCACCTACGCGCTCTCTAAGAGGACAACCCGGTCACTCTTAACTCTCTAATCCAGAAGGCGACTTGGCTCTATAGGAAATGGCTAGAAGGCAAGAAGGCCTCGGCGCTAATAGTATAGCTATAAGACGCGAAAGCGGCGGATCTAGCGATAGAACAAGGCCTGGTCTAGCAATATAGCCTTAAGACAGTAGAAAAGCACTCCTCATCCTTTCGTGTCCTCTAATGCTTCAAATACCAATAGTATAGATACCAAACCTATACGTATATAAACAAGCAGGCCTGCTCGAACTGTATAGGAGACTATATGTCTAGGGACTGTACATCGACTACAAGACGGTGCGCGAAATGTCCGGGGCACTACCTATCGTATAGTGCGGAATGCCTATAGCGGAAACTAGCGAAAAACAAGGCAATTACAAACAGAACCGTCGCCCCAAGATTCTACGGCGACCGTAAGGCTAGCCTACACCGGAACTAACTAGCGGCGGTCGGGCACAAGCGCCCTAGGGCCGAGAACGATATAAAGGATACGCAACCTAGGGCGTACGGGAGGCCACGTGCTCTACTAGCTACGGCGAGGGAATCTAACTAGGCCCGGCTCCCCTTTAGTATATAGCCGATAGGCGTAGACCAGGACGTATAGGGCAGTAGGACATAGGACGATATAGAGGAAATGATTGTCGATGCCGATGACTAGCCTCGACACGCTTAGCATTATCTAGTATAACGTTAACCATAGCAAGGATATAGTCTAGAACCATTTCCTACACGAGGCGGACCCGCGCGTCTACTACGTCCTTACAATCTAGGAGCTATAGATTAACCCGCACTATAAGAGACCAACGACCTACAAGTCACTAGGCTACACGACATGCCTACGAGGCGACGGCAGACCCCGCACGTACTTCTATGTCAGCAAGGACATACTAGAATCCGACTGGGAGGTAGTGTACTACGTAGACGAAGAAGGCGGGGGCGATATTACCTCCCTCCACGTAGGTAGCACCTAGATACACAACCTATATATACAACCGCTAGCCTCGAGGTCTAGCCGCGACCTAGGGGTCTGTAGACACCTAGACAGTGCGCTCAAGAGACAAGGGTGCCACATCGTAGTAGGAGACTTCAACATACACTACCCTTCCTAGGAAAGCCTTATATAGCCGCACCCTATAGCCGACGAAGTACTCGACTTGATAGCGAGCAACGCAATTGCCCTTAATACCCCGAAGGACCTAGGCACCTAGAAGAGAGGGGGACTCCAAGGCACGATCGACCTCTCCTAGATCTTAGATAGCCACTACTATACGGTAACCTACTATAGGATCGAACATAAACTCGAGGCGTCGTCAGACCACATGCTAGTCAGGACCTCTATTGCGACACAGATACAACGCACACTAGCGAGAACCCCTAAGCCAAACTAGGGAAAGGCCTACTAGGCTAACATCTAGGCGTACCTCGATAACTCTAAGAGGCTAGTCCAGATCGCGTAGCAGCAATATAACAGTAAAGACGAGATAGACGAAGTAGTCTAGGGGTTGACAGACGAAATAAGAAAAGCGACCTCACTTCACGTTCCGCTTGCCTAACTAACGATATGGTCCAAACTATACTGGACGCCGGAGTGCACTACGGTAGTAAGAGAAGCAAGGAGAGCCCGCCGGGTATAGACGAGCAGCTATAGCGAGGAGGCCTAGAACGTATATAGGGAGGCATACCAACAGAAGAAAGCCATAATACGAAGGGAGAAAGCAGTCGGCTAGAGGGCTATAGTGGAAGAAATCGCCGGCAAGCCAGAGAGGATGTGGAAGCTAGCGAAATGGGCCCGACAGGACCCTATACAGGGCCCCTCCTTCTCTATCCTAGCGCTACAATCGCCTAGTGGCCCGGTTAGCGACCCCGAGGCCAAGGCGCGTCTACTGGCTAGCAAGTTCTTCCCGCCCCTAGTCGAGGCTAATCTAAGCGACATAAACAGCTCTACTCCCCTAGCCCCTAGCATCGCGGTCTAATAGGAGGTGTCCGAGGGAGAAGTTACCGCTATGCTAAGGATGTTGCCGGCGAAGAAAGCCCCGGGGCCGGATGGGATCCCAAACGAGCTACTAAAGAAGTGTAGAGATCAACTAGCCCTAGTAGTTGCAGCGATCTTTAACGCCTGCCTACAGACCGGGTACCACCCGATAGCTTTTAAACAATCGACGACAGTAGTCCTACGCAAGCCGCAGAAGGAAGACTATACGCAGGTGAAGTCGTACCGCCTAATTGCGCTCCTTAACACTCTTAGGAAGGCGCTTGAGAAGCTGGTTATAACGAGACTCTCCGAGGCGGCAGAGGAACACTCCCTACTCCCGGACACCTAGATAGGTGCGCGCCTATAGCGATCGACGCTATCCGCGATGGAACTTATCACCTCTTAGGTAAAGGCCATCTAGTATAAGAATAGGGACAAGGTGGCTTCCTTACTTAGCCTAGACATATCGGGAGCCTTCGACTACGTGTCACACCCGCGGCTACTCTACATCCTAAGGTCGAAGGGACTCCCTGAGTGGCTTGTCAACTTCGTACGGTCCTACCTCTAAAACCGTAGTACGTCGATCCTGGTCGGCTAGTACAGAAGCCCATTTCAAGCAGTCTATACTAGAATCCCGTAAGGCTTAACGCTAGCACCTATTCTGTTCCTCTTCTTTATAGCGACGCTGCTCCCAGCCCTAGAATCCTAGAACACCGCTGCGAGCGGCTTCGTAGACGACACAAACATCCTAGCGTGGTCTTCCTCGACTAAGGAGAACTGTAGGCTACTAGAAGAGAAGCACAAGATCTACGAGGACTGGGCTAGGAGGCATAGGGCTCGGTTTGCCCTAGAAAAGTACAATCTGATACACTTTACGCGCCGGCTACGGTTCCACAATATACAAGCTTCTATCTAGATATAGGGGCACACGACTAACCCGGCAAATCAGCTCAGGATCCTCGGACTATAGGTAGACCCGGCGCTACGGTAGAGGAAGCACGTATAGGCAATATTACGGAAAGCTGAACAGAATATAGCATCATGCCAGAGGCTCACTACGTCTATATAGGGGGCGGACTTCCGGCAGTCACGACTTCTATATACGGCTATTATACGGCCAGTCCTTACCTATAGCAGCTAAGTGTGGTCCTTAGGCGAGAGGGCCTGCCTGTCGAAGGGACTCGTCGCGCCGCTAGCGAAGATCCAAAACCAATGCCTAAGGAAGGTCACCGGGGTATATAAGTCGATACTAACGAGGATACTTAAGCACGAGACCGCTATACCGCCGATCGACCTATACATCTAGGGACTACGGACCTCCTACTTAGGCAAGTCGGCACAGTACCTAGTACAGAAGGTCATCGCCAGTGCAGTCGCAAGGGCCCGCGAATCAGTACTAGCGTATAGGGGCATTCGACCCGGAAACGAGCCGAACTACCGGGCAAGGGACGAACAGCTAGCAACACAATAGGAAGGTGAGAAATCGTTTATAGAGCAACTATGGAAAGAGAGGTGGAACAACCAGGTTATAGGGCATAGTAGACGCCCTTAGCCAGCGGGACAACCTAAGGAATGGTCAGCTACAAAATCCGCGGTCAAGCACCCCCCGAAGCTCATCCACTACCGCCTTACGAGGGCACAGAGTAGCATAGCAACCCAACTGCGAAGCGAACACATCGGCCTCCAGGGGTACCTATTATAGAGGAAGGTTATAGGATACACGAATACTAGCTACCCCTACGGCTATCGCTCCTAGAACGTACGGCACGCACTCCTCGTCTGTCCGAGGTGGTCGCTAGGAAGGGGGGAGTGGATGGCAAAGGCGAGGAACCGGACGATTGGGGCACTTCTTAACAACGCTGAGGACCTACGGCGTATTACGAACTAGATACTAGAGAAGGGCTGGCTAGAACAGTACCGCCTAGTAGGAGCATTGCAGGAAGAGAGGACACGACGTAGCGCGACGAGACCGGCTAGGAGCGGGGGCTAACGGGGTAGTGACATAGACTACGTACGTTCAGAGGGAAAGCTAAACTAGACAAGGAGTAGTCGGGGGCGGGAAGGGTTTTCACCTATTCGGGTTTCCCTTTGTACATAACAATAGATATATACCTACATAGGCCGGATAGGGTCCTAGAACAGGGGAATGACAAATCTATCTATCTATCTATATAGTAGTATATAGCTCCCTTATATACGTATTTATCTATAGACTAGATTAGACTAGTAAGAGCGAGAAACTCTAAGAGAGAGCGCTTATAGGCTATCTTATAGGATACGACTCTACTAACATCTACCGCGTATAGAACCTATTAAAAGATAGAGTTATACGAGTTAAGGACGTCCTCTTCGATAAGACTACGTTCTATAACCTATTCCGCCTTATAGTAGGGTATACGACCCCTATCGAGAACATCGTAATAGCGGAACCGGCTAAAGAGCCTAAACAATACTACGACCTATATATTGCTTATTACGAGCAAGATATAGTATAGGCCGAGGGGGTAGAAGAATAGGCTTAGTAGCTATATACCTAATAACCTCGAGACGCCTACTCAAAGCTCCTTAGGTAAGAACTATACTAGCCGTAATACCCCGAGTTAGTAATATATAACTAAAAGGACCGGCAAATCGAGTACGTAACAGATCACGTGACTCAAGACAATATATAGTAGTTAGTATATAACACTACTAACTACTACGATACCCTATAGTAGTAGATAATAGATACCCTTACCGTAGAAGACCGTAAGGAGATTATAGGTAATACGGACCCTAATCGCGAGCTATATCTATTTATATTTATACTACTAGAAGACGCGTTAATATATAACGCGTCTAATATACTACTCTTCCCCCTAGAGCTAGAGCTGTATACACTAGAGGAGTCTAACTATATAGTTATAGAGAATAGAAAGCGCCTACGAACGGCCTACTTCTACTATATACTATACTAGATTATAGTCGCTAATATAATTATCGGCTAGATGTCCGGTATACGACCTAGAACACGCGCCTATCGCGATAAGAGCGATCGAAGCCCTATACGAAGAGGCAATAGCCCTCTAAGGCGTATTAATATTACTACCTCTATATACCGCGATAACCTTCCGCCCGAACCTTCTAACTACCGAGCCGCTATAAAACACCGCTTCTACTTATGTCCCGTACCTATAATTAACGCACCCGAATAGCTAACAGCTCCTCCGTTGATCTAATAGATCCCTATTTATAGTTCGTCTATATCGGGTATCCTACCTCGATCGGGAGAATAGTACGATAGCTATATAGGACCTCCGCCGGAGTTATACCCGTAATTCTAGATACCGTAGTTCTATTAGCCTAAAGCACCGTAGTAATCTATCGTTCCTAGGACTTATAGGTGTTCTTAGTAAGCTTAGCTAATATAGCTAGAACAGGTCGATATCCTACTTCTATAGTTATATTTAACTACGGATAGTAGGGTAAGATCTAGATATACTTAATACCTATACTAATAAGCATCCTCTCTACCTCCCCTTTATTAATACTAGCGTTATTAAGCACAATCTTATAGTAGTATCTATACTGGCTAAACACTATCTCGTATAAGAACTTAGTAATCGCCCGCGAATTTAGAGGCTTCCGTACGACCTTCGCCTTAATCTACCTACTTAGAGCTTCTCGGGCGATAAGTAAGTACCCGTTTCTATACACGTAGACGGGATCGTAGTACTACCTCTCTCCTATAACCTACTAAGTCGATAAGTACATTTCTCCTACTCTCTAGTTACCTTCGCGAAAGTTATAAGGAGTATAAGTCCTTACCTAATTCGATACGTCGGAGAAGTAGCCCTCCTAGTAATACTAGCTAGTAACAAGATTATATACTAGCTCTACACTCCGATAACTATGCTTTTTATAACAGTGTATTACGATCTCTTTCTAAGCATCATTATCGTCTACTACTAGCTATATTGGTGTACCCCTTCGCCGCTAATAAATCAAGAGCTTGTCTCTTAAGTAGTACCGAGGACTCTTCTTAACGAGGTTTCGATACTTAGCCCGGGTAACCCCTTCCGGTCGTGTTCGATATTCTAGAATATAAGCTATAAGCTCGGAATTGTTACTATACTAGGGTTAGAGGAGTCGTTTACGCTCTAGAATAACGGGGAAAGTGTTAACTAGCTCGGCGTAACGGAAAAATTTGTCGTTAATTATCTTATTAATATTATCGTTAGGTTCCGTAAGCTCCTTAGCTATAGGTAGTTTACGAGATAGTATATCCGGTTCGGAGTACTTCTTCCTATCGACATGCCTTACTTCAAAGGTAAATAGCCGGATCTAAGTAACCTACCTTACTATTATAGAGTTTAGAATGTCGGATATTAGCCGATTTAACTACTATACTAGCGTTTTAGTATTAACTTCGAGGATAAAGTCTACTCCTACGAGGTAGCGCTATACCTTCTTAAGGCCCTTTAGTACTCCGAGGCACTCCCGCTTTCCTATATCGTACTTAGCCTCGTTTACGTTCTAGGGACCGCTCTTATACCTTACTGGGTGTCTTCGTCGAGTGTTATCTAGTAATTCCTACGATATTATATAACCCTACCTAATACTACTCGCGTTAATAGAAACGAAGATCCTACTAGCTCCTAGGGCGTAGGAGATAGTTACTAACGCCGGTGTTATTACTAAGAATCTTACTAGATTCTCTTTCGAGAACTACTTATTCTAAGTCTAGATAAACTCGACGTCCTTCCTTAAAAGCTTATATATTAGCCGAAATGTCGCAACCTGACGCGACTAGAAGGTGATTTTCGCCTTATATTGCTAAACACGACACATTCGAAAGCTCTTATTAAGGCTATTCTAACGATCTATAAAGTAGGCCACTACCCCTAGAATTAAGGGAGTTCTACCTTATTTAATTTGGATAGCTTAAAGTTCTCTTCACCCTATTTCTTTAGCTCTAAACGCCGCGGAGGTGCCTAGCTACATTAGGTAACTCCTAGGTAATAGTAGCCTAGGCTACGGTACTACCGGCGCCTACGGCTCTATAGGCGAAGCTCCCCTAAGACAACTAGTAGCAACTTATAGAGGACGTAAAAAGTATAGAAACTAAAGATTAGCTCCTATACCGGTCTCTATAGGTAATAATTACTTAGCTACGTACGGCGCTTATACTGTCGTATTACCGAGGGCAATAAGAAATAAGGACGACGTCTTAGGCAATTAGTAAGGCTATCCGGAATCAATATCCCTATAGCTAGGCATTGGTCGCGGCTTCAATACTAGGCCCCCGCCTAACGTACGATATAGTTACGATCCGTATTATAGCAAAGGAAGACTAGGCCGAAGTTACGAAGCTATCAAACAAGGAGCTCGCCCAACGAATTAGTTAACTAGGGGTAGTCGTAGTGAACTAATAGTCTAACGGTACTCTATAAATCTATACTAGCTCTACTACTACTATAAGGCACCTAGAGGTATAGCTATAGTAGGTATCTAAGGTTGCGGCATTAGCAAAGGTCTTAACGAAGCAATTCACGATCCTAGTCCACGATATACCTAAGGAGTTCGACCTAACTAACTAAGGTCACCTACGTACTCTCTAAGAGGACAACCCGGTCACTCCTAACTCTCTAATCCAGAAGGCGACTTGGCTCTATAGGAAATGGCTAGAAGGCAAGAAGGCCTCGGCGCTAATAGTATAGCTATAAGACGCGAAAGCGGCGGATCTAGCGATAGAACAAGGCCTAATCTAGTAATATAGCCTTAAGATAGTAGAAAAGTACTCCTTATCCTTTTGTGTCCTCTAATACTTCAAATACTAATAGTATAGACACCAAACCTATACGTATATAAACAAGTAGGCCTACTCGAACTATATAGGAGACTATATGTCTAGGGACTATATATCGGCTACGAGACGGTACGCGAACTGTCCGGGGTACTACCTATCGTATAGCGCGGAATGCCTATAGCGGAAACTAGCGAAAAACAAGGCAATCACAAACAGAACCGTCGCCCTAAGATTCTACGGCGACCGTAAGGCTAGCCTATACCGGAACTAGCTAGCGGCGGTAGGGTATAAGCGCCCTAGGGCCAAGAACGATATAAAGGATACGTAACCTAGGGCGTACGGGAGGCCACGTGCTCTACTAGCTACGGCGAGGGAATCTAACTAGGCCCGGCTCCCCTTTAGTATATAGCCGATAGGCGTAGACCAGGACGTATAGGGCAGTAGGACACAGGACGCTATAGAGGAAATGATTGTCGATACCGATAACTAGCCTCGACACGCTTAGCATCATCTAGTATAACGTTAACTATAGTAAGGATATAGTCTAGAACCATTTCCTATACGAGGCGGACCCGTACGTCTACTACGTCCTAGTAATCTAGGAGCTATAGATTAACCCGTACTATAAGAGACTAACGACCTATAAGTTACTAGGCTATACGACATGCCTACGAGGCGACGGTAGACCTCGTACGTACTTCTATGTTAGTAAGGACATACTAGAATCCGACTAGGAGGTAGTGTACTACGTAGACGAAGAAGGCGGGGGCGATATTACCTCCTTCTACGTAGGTAGCACCTAGATACACAACCTATATATACAACCGCTAGCCTCGAGGTCTAGCCGCGACCTTAGGGTCTATAGAAACCTAGACAGTACGCTTAAGAGACAAGGGTGCCATATCGTAGTAGGAGACTTTAATATACACTACCCTTCCTAGGAAAGCCTTATATAGCCGCACCCTATAGCCGACGAAGTAGTCGACTTGATAGCGAGTAACGTAATTACCCTTAATACCCCGAAGGACCTAGGCACCTAGAAGAGAGGGGGACTCTAAGGCACGATCGACCTCTTCTAGATCTTAGATAGCTACTACTATACGGTAACCTACTATAGGATCGAACATAAACTCGAGGCGTCGTTAGACCACATACTAGTTAGGACCTTTATTACGACATAGATATAACGTATACTAGCGAGAACCCCTAAGCTAAACTAGGGAAAGGCCTACTAGGCCAACATCTAGGCGTACCTCGATAACTCCGAGAGGCTAGTCTAGATCGCGTAGCAGCAATACAATAGTAAAGACGAGATAGACAAGGTAGTCTAAGGGTTAATAGACGAAATAAGAAAAGCGACCTTACTTTACGTTCCGCTTACCTAACTAACGACATAGTCTAAACTATACTAGACGCCGAAGTGTACTACGGTAGTAAGAGAAGTAAGGAGAGCCCGCCGGGTGTAGACGAGCAGCTATAGCGAGGAGGCCTAGAACGTATATAGGGAGGCATACTAATAGAAGAAAGCTATAATACGGAGGGAGAAAGTAGTCGGCTAGAGGGCTATAGTAGAAGAAATCGCTAGCAAGCTAGCGAAATGGGCCCGATAGGACCCTATATAGATAGATAGATGATTCATTTACCCGTTGTGGTGCCCTCCGGCCTATGCGGGTTTATGTCTATATATGTTACTGCATAAGGTAGGAAACCTATTCCTAGGTAAAAACCTCCTCTCCTTCTCTAATAGCTTCCTTGCTATGAGTTCTCAGTTTTCCTTCCATTAGGGTGCACTAGTGTCATGGTGGTTAGCCTCTGACTACCTTGTCTGCAACCCTAGAGTTGTCCCCCTCTTCCTGCTCTCCTCCTCCTCCTTCTTTCTCTCCTCAATCCATCTCTCTGTTTCCCTAGTAAGAGAGAACTGCTCCAAAAATCCTTGGTGGATGATCCACCTTGTAATTCTCTAGAGGTCTCCCTTATTGCTGATTATAGCTTAGAAGTTTCTGTTCCTTGCCCTTGCCCTCCATTCACCTCTCCCTGTACTCCATTCTTTGCAAACCAGAAGTCTATGTTCGACATTCTGGGACAGGTAGCCGTATAGGCAACTCCTGTCTTCGATACCTAGGACTTTTCTCTGATGTAGGTATGCCCTGACTCCGATGTGTTCAGAGCGGATTTGTATTGCTATGCTTGCTTCTGACCTGGTCAGGTCTGAGTACAGTAGGTAGTTATGGCTACAAAACTGTTAGAGTGCCTTTAGGGTTCCTGGCCTCTATAGGGTTCTTGTCTATTTAGTCTTCCAGAGGAGTCCTACCATCCTTTCAGCTAGAGACTGTTGCTTCTTCCCTTGGCTGGCTGCTGATCCTCTCCCTTGAGCCCTTCTGTCCTGTTCCTGCTAGGCTAGGTGCAGCTGTTCTGTTAGTTCTTTGAACTTCTGCAGGTCCTGCTGCTTCTGTGGGGCTGGATTGGGTCTTGCTTGTCTATGCCTTCTTGTGCACTAGCTCCTGATTTTGTTGACTGCCTTCTGGATTACTAGCTAGGCTGGGTATGCAGACGTCTTTCCTGTATACTGGTATCTCAACCCTTGAAGGTAGAGCTTGGCTGGTGGGGAGCCAGACTCCATTTCGACCACCCTTGTTGGAGTTGACTTGTATGCTCCAAGCACCTTTTTCAGACAGGAGGCTTGGGCTCTGCTAATAGGATCTACAATTCTCTTTAGGATCTTGTCTTAGGCTAACCAGATCTAGGCTCCATATAGCATGGCTGGCTTCACAATGGCCTTGTACATAACCTTTGCTTTCGCAAATGTGGCTCCCTATATAGAGGCTGTAAGCCTGTCAATTGATTGCCTGTTGTTGTCTGCTCTTGCCTGTGCTTTCTTGACCTATGGTCCCTAGCTGAGCTTTGGATCTATCCATATTCCTAGCACCCTTAATTCACTTGAGGGTTCTGTTGTGTGTCCCTGAATAGTGATTGGGGCTTGCATATTGTGTCTGTTTCTAGCTCTACTGAAGTGGATGAGTTGATACTTCTCTAGGGCAAATCTGGCTCCATGTTTCCTGGCCTATTCCTCACATTCCTTGTGTTTCTTCTGCAAGATTCTGCAGTTCTCTTCTGTGCTGTCTAACCAGGCTAGGATGTTTGTGTCATCTACAAACCCTGAGGCTGATATGTTTCTAGAGTTTAGCTTTGCTAGCAGGTCTGCTATAAAGAGGAGAAACAGGATTAGAGACATTGTTGATCCCTGTAGGATTCCCGTCTCTGTAGGCATGCTGTCAGATTTGTATCTGCCTAGTCTTAGTCTTGTGGTTCTGCCTCTAAGGAAGGACTGGATGAACTGGACTGTCTAGTTGGGGATAGCCTTCTGTTTCAGGATGTGGATTAGCCTCTAGTGTGAGATATTGTCAAAGGCTCCTGATATGTCTAGTAAGAGGAGTGTGGCTGCTTTGTTGTTCCTAAAGTGCTATAGGGTCTTGATCTGCTCTATGATAAGTTCTACAGCTGTTAGTGTTGATCTTTGTTTCCTGCCTCCTATCTGTTCTTTAGGAAGGATTCTATGTTCTTCAGCTAGGTTTGTCAGCCTTTCTGCTATGATCTTTTCTAGGAGTTTGCCTAGTGTGTTGAGCAAGGCAATAGGTCTGTATGCCTTTAGCTTTGTGTAGTCCTCTTTCTATAGTTTTCTCAAGACCACAGTCAGTGACTCCTTGAAGTGTTTAGGGCAGTGTCCTTAGGCCATACACTGTGAAAAGATGTTTGACAGTGCAGGGGAGATCTGGTCCTTGTATGTCTTAATGAACAAGTTTGGAATCCTATCTAGTCCTAGGGCCTTGTTTCCTGAGAGTGTCTTAATGATGCTCTTGATCTCTCCCTCTCCTACTATGCAGGATTGCTCTAGTGGTGTTGGATACACACTGCCCTCCAGATCCTGCAGGTCAGCTTCTACCTGTGTGCCAAAGAAATGTTTTCCTAATGCCTGTGCCTTTCCTGGGAGAGTGTGTTAGATTACTCCTTCCTGGTCTTCAATGTTTGGAAACTAGGGCAGCATGTTTCTGTCCTGTGTGGGTTGTCTTGCCCACTTTGCTAGTTTCCACATCTTCTCAGGATTCTGGGTAATGGATCCAACTGTTGACCTCCACTCCAGCATCTTGTCCCTCTTGATCTGGGCCTTCTTGTCTCTAGTTGCCTGGTTGTATCTGTCCTATGCTTCCTAGGAGTGACTCTAGGTAAGGGCTCTCCTGGCCTGCCTGGCTGCCTTGACCTTCTCTGAGCATTCCTTTGTCCAGAATGGCTTCTAGTACAGTGACTGTTTCTTTACTCTAGTGTAGGCTGCCGCAGTTTCCTGCATTGTTCTAACCAGTTCTGCCACTGCTTGGTCTATGTCTAAGGCTGTTTCCAGTCTCCTAGTCTCTAGTCCAGCTAGCTTCTGTTCCAGGTCTTGTCTGATCTGTTCCCAGTTGGCTGCCTTCCAGGCCAGCTGAGGTTCTAGGTCTCCTTCCTGCTGTGTCTGTGTTTCAAACTCCACCTGAATTGGGAGGTGATCTGATGAGGACTCCAAGTCCTGGTTAACCCAGCATCTGGTGACCTTCTGCTGCAGGTCATGTGATACAAAGCACAGGTCAATGGTGCTTGAGCTTGCTCTCTATGACCAGGTAGTTAGGCCCTTTGGGGTAACTAGGTGCATGTTGTTGCTTTGGGTAGTGGAGAGGAGTCTGTTAGCTAGGAAGTGATAGGCAGGTGCAAAGTCTGATCCCTATGTAGGATGGTGCAAGTTGAAGTCTCCTAGCACGATGTGTTGGGAGTCACTCTGTAGGATGTCTAGCAGCTGTTGTAGTATGCCTAGCTAGGTGCTACTTCTGGAGCTGGGGGGTGGATTGTATACACTATGGATGTGGATGCTACCTTGGTTAGTGTTGAGTCTGACTAAGGTGATGTCTCCCCCTTCCTATTGGATTTGTTCCCAGCTGTCTGTTGCCATCTCTTTGCTGATGTACATGCATGTTCTAGGGGTGCCTTGTTTGGCTAGGAGTGTGTGATACCTTAGGTCGTTAGTAGTAGATGGTCTGTTAGATTTGCTATTGATCTAAGGTTCCTAGACTGCAATGACTAGGTGTTTCTTTGGGTCCAGTGCTTAGAGAAAGCTTCTCTGGACCTTGTGCTGGCTTTTGTTGACATTGTACTAGATAGTGGTAAGATTAGGTGTCTCAATCATGACTCATCTATGCTGGTCTCCTGCTAGTCTTCTCGTGCTTCCTGCTGCTAGCTGCTATTTAGGATTGTGGTAAGGTTGAGCCTGCTTTGTGACGGGTCTCTTCCTGCAACCACAATTGATTTTGGTCTACCTATAGCAGGGTGGCCTTGGGCCTGTGTGGTCTCTTCTGTTCTGCCTCTTTTCAGAGGGTTGTAGACAGTCCTTAGGGGTTCTTGGGTGATTGTCCCTGTCTGGAATCTGATAGGGGTGTTGATCCTGGCTTCTCTTGCCCTCCTCTTTGCCTCAATCCTAGCTGTGCAGTCTTGGGACCAGGAAGGGTGTTTCTTTCCACAGCATGCACATCTGGCTTCACTCTTTAGGGCTGTGCAATTCTGTACTTTGTGGCTACTAGCATAGTGGGAACAAGTGTCCTTTTGGCTTGGGCATCTAGTAGAGATATGACTATACTGTTAGCACTTGAAACATTGCAGTAGTCTGTGGGTGCTTCTATAGATTTCTGTGTCCATTCTTTCGCATTCCTAGAAGATGCCCTTGTCAAGCACGGTGTTTGCCTGTTCTACAGTGCCTATCGAGAGCACTAGAGAAGACTCTCTCTTTGTGTCCTTTGTCTTTCTGTTGACCTATGCTGCTTTTGTGATCTGTAGCCCTGGGCATACAGCCTGGTTCTAGTCCTGTAGCCTCTTAAGGTCTCCTTCAATGTCAAACTTTGTAGTCATCCTATAGGCAATAACCATATTTTGTTAGTGTGAGACCTTAGCCGTCTTGCCTAGTTTGACTGTCCACTCCTTCTGTGTCTCTAGCCTCTTCCTGTCTTGCTCCTGTGCTGTGAACAGCTTAAGGACACCTCCCTTCTCTTTCCTAGCTCTAATGATGCCTTGTATCCCAATCTTCTGTATGATCTCCTTGCCTAACAGGCCCTCAATCTCTTTTAGCTCTTGCTGGTCGGAAATGTAGACCTTAATAGCTGTTTTCTAGGGGGGAGGGTTTTAGGATGCAACTGCTGCCCAGGTTGGTTAGCTTAGTTTCTGGCCTTCCTATGTCCTCTTCTTTGCTGCTGCTGCTACTGTCCTGTTAATGATCTGTCCTGTTTGGCTCCTTAGTGCCTTTAGCCCTCCAAGGAGCTCCAAAATCATCCCCTTAAGTGCTCTTTCTAGGTGCTCGCCATCTCCTGCCATTGCCATTGTTTCTGCCTTCCTACAGACCTCCTTCCACTCGTTACTCTCCTGCTCCTGGTCGTTTCCTGCGATCGCTATCATCGTGTCACATAGGACCCTATATAGGGCCCCTCCTTCTCTATCCTAGCGCTACAATCGCCTAGTAGCCTAGTTAGCGACCCCGAGGCTAAGGCGCGTCTACTAGCTAGCAAGTTCTTCCCGCCCCTAGTCGAGGCTAATCTATACCATATGAATAGCTCTACTCCCCTAGCCCCTAGTATCGCGGTCTAATAGGAGGTGTCCGAGGGAGAAGTTGCCGCTATACTTAGGAAGTTACCGGCGAAGAAAGCCCCGGGGCCGGATAGGATCCTAAACGAGCTACTAAAGAAGTGTAGAGATTGACTAGCCCTAGTAGTCGTAGCGATCTTTAACGCCTGCCTATAGACCGGATACTACTCGATAGTATTTAAACAATCGACGATAGTAGTCCTACGTAAGCCGCAAAAGGATGACTATACGTAGGTGAAGTCGTACCGCCTAATTACGCTCCTTAATACTCTTAGGAAGGCGCTTAAGAAGCTAGTTATAACGAGACTCTCCGAGGCGGTAGAGGAATACTCCCTACTCCCGGACACCTAGATAGGTACGCGCCTATAGCGATCGACGCTATCCGCGATAGAACTTATCACCTCTTAGGTAAAGGCTATCTAGTATAAGAATAGGGACAAGGTAGCATCCTTACTTAGTCTAGATATATTGGGAGCCTTCGACTACGTATTATACCCGCGGCTACTCTATATCCTAAGGTCGAAAGGACTCCCTAAGTAGCTTATTAACTTCGTACGGTCCTACCTCCAAAACCGTAGTACGTCGATCCTAGTCGGTTAGTATAAAAGCCTATTTTAAGCAGTCTATACTAGAATCCCGTAGGGCTTAACGCTAGTATCTATTCTGTTCCTCTTCTTTATAGCGATGCTACTCCTAGCCCTAGAATCCTAGAACACCGCTACGAGCGGCTTCGTAGACGACATAAACATCCTAGCGTAGTCTTTCTTAACTAAGGAGAACTATAGGCTACTAGAAGAGAAGCACAAGATCTACGAGGACTAGGCTAGGAGGTACGGGGCTCGGTTTACCCTAGAAAAGTACAATCTAATACACTTTATACGCCGGCTACGGTTCTATAATATATAAGCTTCTATCTAGATATAGGGCTATACGACTAACCTAGCAAATAAGCTTAGGATCCTCGGACTATAGGTAGACCCGGCGCTACGGTAGAGGAAGTACGTATAGGCAATATTACGGAAAGCTAAATAGAATATAGCATTATACTAGAGGCTCACTACGTCTATATAGGGGGCGGACCTCCGGTAGTTACGACTTCTATATACGGCTATTATACGGCTAGTCCTTACCTATAGTAGCTAAGTATAGTCCTTAGGCGAGAGGGCCTACCTATTAAAGGGACTCGTCGCGCCGCTAGCGAAGATCTAACACTAATGCCTAAGGAAGGTCACCGGGGCATATAAGTCGACACTAATAAGGATACTTAAGTATAAGACCGCTATACCGCCGATCGACCTATATATCTAGGGACTACGGACCTCCTACTTAGGCAAGTCGGCATAGTACCTAGTATAGAAGGTCATCGCTAGTGTAGTTATAAGGGCCCGCGAATTAGTACTAGCGTATAAGGGCATTCGACCCGGAAACGAGCCGAACTACCGGGTAAGGGACGAATAGCTAGTAATACGATAGGAAGGTAAGAAGTTGTTTATAGAGCAACTATAGAAGGAGAGGTAGAACGACTAGGGTGTAGGGCATAGTGGACGCCTATAGCTAGCGGGACAACCTAAGGAATAGTTAGCTACGAAGTCCGCGGTCAAGTACCCCTAAAGCTTATCTACTACCGCCTTACGAGGGTATAGAGTAGTATAGCAACCTAACTACGAAGCGAACACATCGGCCTCTAGGGGTACCTATTATAGAGGAAGGTTCTAGGATACACAAATACTAGCTGCCCCTACGGCTATTACTCCTAGAACGTACGGTACGTACTCCTCGTCTATCCGAGGTGGTCGCTAGGAAGGGGGGAGTAGATAGTAAAGGCGAGGAACCGGACGATTAGGGCACTTCTTAATAACGTTAAGGACCTACGGCGTATTACGAACTAGATACTAGAGAAGGGCTAGCTAGAACAGTACCGCCTAGTAGGAGTAGTATAGGAAGAGAGGATATAGCGTAGCGCGACGAGACTAGCTAGGAGCGGGGGCTAACGGGGTAGTAATATAGACTACGTACGTTTAGAGGGAAAGCTAATCTAGATAAGGAGTAGTCGGGGGCGGGAAGGGTTTTCACCTATTAGGGTTTCCCTTTATATATAATAATAGATATATACCTATATAGGCCGAATAGGGTCCTAGAACAGGGGAATAATAATCTATCTATCTATCTATTTCACGGCCCGTAGACCGGTAAGTATATACACCTATACGTAAGCTATCCTAGGGTTACTAGGCGCGCCCTTACTTACTAGGGTGGTTAGTCGTCTATATTTTAGTAGCTAATAAGGGGGGGGGTTCAAGTATATACCCGGTAGTATTATTAGTACATTTTAGTAAAATTAAGGTTAAGGTCGACTCGAAGTCGAAATCTCAAGGTATTAAGGCACCTAAGGTTAAGGTTCTTAGTATTAAGCAAAGTAAGTATAACGTTACGAGTAAGGTTACGGTTATAAATAAGGTTATAAGTTTTAGTTATATCTTTATCGAGGTTCGAGTCGTTTACTAGTATTAGAGCTAGCTAAGAGTTACTAGAAAGTCTAACAAAGGTATATAGGCCTTATAGGAGGCTATAATCCTAGAAGGGATAGAAGACTTAGATAGCGACGAAGATAACACCCTGGAGGCTTTAAGCTCTAATAAGGGTAAGGAAAGGGTACGACGAAATGACTAAGAAGAGGATAACTTAAATAAGGGTACTATAACGTTAGGAATGCCCTATAGTCCGGATACGATAGTAGCCTTGTTTAGCCGTCTTACTATTACTATAGAAAATGTAGGATCTCGCTTCCCTACTCTAGAGAGTCCGGAAAACCCCCTCTTTAATAGTAGGAACGCTACTAAGTTCTAGGAGAAGTTCAATAATCTTATAGACTAGTATCTACTAAGGCTATTAATCAAGAAAGACAACTTCTAGGGTCGTTTCGAGCGTAACTACGAGACCACTATCCGACGTTTAGTAATAAGGTTAGAGGGATAGTAAGTAAGGCGGAGTACCTTTAGGAGGTCCTTCTTAGCTAAATTTTCGAGATTCGATACCTATTCGATATTAGGAAGTCGAGAATATCTTAAAGAGATAGTCCGGGCCGAGAAAGGGAAAAGCCCTAAGGAATACGATATAAAGGAGTTTATTTGTCTCTTCGTAGCCTCGAGTGACCTAATTAATCCCGAAGACCTCGATAATAGCTCCCGTAGCCGTCTTCTACTTTAGGAGCTCCTAGAGTTAGTTACTAAGGCAGTTTATAAGAAATGTAGACTCTATCCGAAGTAGCCTAAGAAGTTTCGGCGCTTTTAAAAGATACTAGACGAGGCGATAAGTATCGCTAATAGTAAAGAAGGATAGAAGGCCGTATTATTACGAGATAGCCCTTTTTACGAACTACCTCGTAATATAGTATCGTCGGCCGTACGCCCGCGCGCTAGCGGCCGCTAGTACCCGCTAGCTCGATTCGCGCGACTTTATCTTCTCGCGCTTCTCGCGCTCTCTTAGATAGCTCGCGTAACTATATATATCTTTACCCGACCCTATTATAGTACTCTCGCCCGTAATAGTTAGTTACGCCTACCTACGAGTAGAGAGCTAACCTCTACGTACGACACTAAGACCGTACGAGACAATACGATAGTACTAGACCGTACGATTAATTCGTAATAATAGAGAACGCTAACGAGGCCTCTCGACGCCCTCCCCTACGACCTTTAAGTATACGACCTACCGCCGCTACTTAGCGATAGTAGTACCTATATTGTACGCCCTCTATCCTAGCCGAGTTACTAACCGGAGACCCCTAGAACCTAGAACTTCATAACTAGCTCAACTTAATCCTTAGCGATAGTATATATCCGGTTCGCGTAAGTAGGATATAGTATAAGTAAGGAAATAAATAAATAAATAAATAAATACATTTGGAATGCCTATCTAGCTCCTAAAAGGTCTACGAGGCCGGGGGCTATTAAGGAAGAGAGAGGGGAAAACCGTCGTACGGGGAAAAACCCTCTTTAGGTATTAGTAAATTCTCTCTATTACTTATCGGTTAATCTGTCGTACTAGAAGCGGTAAGTACTAGGTAGTTAGCCGCCCCGGAGTACTAATCTGCCCGGTACCTAGGAACGAGTGTTAGTAGCTAGCCGACTATCGAGTAGACGACAGGTCGACTATAAGTAGAGGCGGGTCGCCTATCGAGTAGGAGACAGGTCGACCGTCGAGCAGAGAACGAGCTAGCCGTCGAGTAGACGACGAGTCGACCCTTCCGGGCTCCTATACTCTATTAGTACCCCTATCGCTATTCCTCCTATCTCGGGGTCGCTATAGGCTACGGTCTACCCGTATACGTAGTCGTCGGTACCGCCGGAGTCCTACTACGTCTATAGATAGGGCGCCTTCGAAGGCTTCCTAGAGCTCTCCCTCCTAGGCTATCTCCCCTATTCTTACTACTATCTCACCCGCTATCTAGAACTACTATAGTAGGCCGGTCCGTATTACTATTCGTACCGCTACTCGTATCCTACGCGCTATACCTATTATATATTAGAAGTCTATAGCCCTAGTCTCGAGGCGTATTACCTACCGGGCTTCTATAAAGCGTAGGTAGAATAGTACGACGTGTTTCGGCGTCTAGACACGTCTATATTCGTATAGGCTACTATCTACTTCCGGTACCTTTCGGCGGTATAGATAGTCCTTAAACCTAATATATTCCGAGCGGAGTAGTATCGCGACTGTTACCTATAGGCGGGTAAGGGCTCGAAAGAGCATTACCCTATCTCGGCTAATAGGTCCTGTCTTCGCCGCTACCTCGTCTTCTCGTCGGTATACTCGTCGCCGTAGTAGTTACCCGTTCGGGTGCCGTTCGCCTTTCTTCTAGCGCTCGTTCTAGATTCCCTATATCTATCTACGGACCGCGTTTACTATAGCCTTCCGTTCTTCGCGTCCCTATCCCGCTCCTATTACTAGTATACTACTAGCTAGGGCCTATACGCGGAACTTTACTATCGGGGTTTATTACGTATCTAGCTACCGCTAGGCCTATAATCCTATCTTCTTTTTAGGCGCTATAGATCGAAGGCTTGTCGTAATCGCCTAGTACGCCGCGCGGATATCGCTCCCTACCTTACTATTAGCCGTCTAGAGCGTATAGCCTATAGCGAGCTATTAGAGTGTTACGGTCTAAAAGGTAGGAGAAGCTTATTTGTCAGACAAGCGAAGAACGAGGGGAGATCACTAGGCAGCCAGTGTATTGGAGTCACTTAGGTCACTCGTGAACGAGGTGACTTAGGGTCACTCGTGAACGAGGTGACTCAGGGTCACTTAGGTCACTCGTGAGCGAGGTGACCGCGCCAAGACATAGTACTATATAGACGACGCTCCTTTGTAAGTAGATAGGAGCCTCGTGCTCAACTCATTTTAAGTATATACTATATACTGTTTGGGACCACTACCTTCTTAACGAGTCAGAGACATCACTGCAAAGATCCAAGCCCGGTTGGGATAACGTACAGCGGTTCCTAACATAGAGGTAGAGGTCTCGTAGCGTAATCTACGTATCCGCTTCTAGGACCTACGTCGGTATAGTACGGTATACCCCGGTCGCCCTACGTAAACATTCGTTTTATACGTTTTGAATCTACTTTATCTAGCTAGTCGCGTAGGATAGATACTAGACTAGTACCCTAAAGGTGATCGCCTGTCGGACGATAGAGCTATATAGCTAGCGTACCTTTATAAAGGCTACGCCCTATATAGAGGCCGCGAGGCGTATAACTAAGGCTTTGTTCTAGTCCCCCCGCTACCGGAGCTACTTTAGGTAGGCGTACTACCGGAGTTACGTATCTACTTAGAATCCTAGGACCCGGATAGATAGCTATAGAGTAATCTAGCTTACGCCGGTCCCGGCCTCGATCGTAGCTTAGAGGTTATACTTCTTCGGGGTCCTCGTAAGGTAGATTATCTAGTACTTCTTAGGTACGAAGACTACCCCGTATCGCGCTACCTATTCGTTATATACCTCGAGCGCCGCTTCGAGTTAGCGGTAGTTAGTCTCGGTTAAGTCGCTATATATTAGGATGTTTATATTATCGACAAAGCCTATATAGGAGTTAGTACCGTCGGCGCTTCCCCTAAGTAGCGGGAGGAGCGTAGAGGCGAAGAAAAGGAAGGGGATTAGAGAGAGCGATAAGCCCTACGGGATCCCCGTTTCCGTAGGCCGTATCTAAGGTTTACGCTACTTCCCTAGAACGAGCTACGTAGACCGGTTACTAAGGAAGGACTTAACGAACGCGACGAGCTAGCTAGGCAGACCTTTCGCCCGGAGGTTATAGAGTAGTCGGGCGTAGGAAACTTTGTCGAACGCCCCCGAGATATCGAGGGATAGTAGGGTAGCGACCTATTATCGGCGTATTACCTAGATTATATAAACCTATTCCGTAACGAGTTCTAGGGCGGTCGTCGTAGACCGCCCTAGTCGGGCTCCTATCTACTCGGCTAGGAGGAGCTAGTACTCCTCGGCTAGCTTAGAGATACGATTAGCTACGATACGCTCTAGCGCCTTACCGATTATACTAAGTAGGGCTATCGGGCGGTAGGCCTTCCTTAACGTCGTATCTAGCCTTACCCTCCTTACGGAGGACGACTATACTCGAGTACCGGAAGGGGGTCGGTACGTATAACTACTAGAGGTATACCGTAAATAGCCCCGCGAGGTATAGGGCGAGCGTCTAGCGGTAGTACTTAAGGAATCGGTTAGGGATCTTATCTAGTCCTAGGGCCTTATCTAGTAGCGCCGCTTTTAGTAGTATTAGTACCTCCGCCTCCGTTACTTCTTAGCTAGTCTCGAGCTCCGTTAGGTATACGAAGCCTTCGATATCGTCGAGTCGGGTAGTAACCGGAGGAGGGAAGAACGCCTCTACTAGCGCGTCGGCTCTACCTTACTAGGCTTCCTAGAGGACCCCTTACCTATTACGGATAGGTAGGAACTATAGTAGTAGTAGCGGCGTCTCCGGCTTCCTCGTACGCTTCTACTTAACGGGCTTCTAGACCTTACTTCGGTCTCCTATAACTTCACGGACGGCGTTACGCTACGTAATATTACCCTAGCGCCTAATAATCCTACCCTTCTCGTTATCTAGTCGGCGGTATCGGGCGTATATAGCGTCCTATTTTGTCTCGTTCTACCGGCGCCGCGCCGCTACTATAATATAGACTATGTCTACGCATTCCTACGACTAGGCTAGCGTCGCGTACTTCGAGGGTCGGGTATAGGGGATCTTGTCCCGGATTACTCTTACTATATACTACTATAGGCTCCCTATCGCCGTATCGATTTCCGCCTCTACGCGGAGGGGTACCGGCGGTACGAGGGCCGTTATTCGTTCTTTTAGTACCTAATTAATCCCCTTCTAGTCCGCTCTCTTCTACTAAGGCCGTAGTTCTAGGGCTAGTAGCGCCTATAGGTATATTACGTCGAACGTCGTACGGATAGCTAGGTAGTCTAGATAGCCGCTATCGAGTTCTAGGTCCGTATCGTAGAAGATAGTCCGCTAGGCTATCTACTATATTACGAAGGTTAGGTTAAGCGTCTAGGTCGTATTTTTCTACTAATACGTAGCCGTGCCTACGGAAAGTACTAGGCTAATACCGGATCCCTCTACTAGACCGATAAGCGCGTCTACGGCGCTATAGGCCGAGAGTACGCTATTGCCTCCCTATCTTAGGTAGTAGAGGTTGAGGTCGCCGACTAGGATATATATATTAGCTTGCTCTTAGAGAGCTTCTTAGAGCTAGTAGAGGGTAGCCGACTAGCTATCGTCTTCTATCGAGCCTAGTACTAAGTACGGGTTATAGGCGTTATAGATAGCTATTGTCTTGCCTTCGGTAAGGCGTAGCTATAGAGAGGCTATGTCGCTAGAGTAGGTATAGGTCGTCTACGTTATTATCGCGATTTCTTTACTTACGTAGAAGTAGACCCGCGCTACCGGCTAGTCGCCTTAGGGTACTATAAGGTAGTATCTCGGGTCTATAAGTATCGTCTTTCCGTTTGTCTACTACTCTTAGATAGCAACTTTATAGTGCCGGCTAGGGTGTAGTAGGCTAAGGAGTAGCTTCTAGGCCTTGTCCTTACTCTTATTAGCGTTATACTATACGATAGTTAGCTAGGTAAGCGTACTATTTATAGTTAGACTATTATGTTAGCTATAGTTCTCCCTTCTACCTCCGTAGGTTTAGTACTATATTGTCGTCCTCGTCGCCCTCGCCCTCGCCTTCGTTATCCTATCGCGGGGCCGGCGTCGCTAGCGTAGCTACCGGTAAGGGCGCGCTACCTCCGTAGGGGCGGAATATCGTCGTATCGAGGCGCGTCTGTCCGAGGCCCTAAGCCCGGGGGTCGGTAAGCGCTAGTCGGCCTACTCCGTATATTAAGCGTCTATCGCTATTTAGCCTCCTCTTCTTACTCCTATATATAACCGGCTAGAAGCCGTCGGCGTTAACTCTTAGACGGTATAGTACTATCGCTATTCCTCCTCTTTCCTACCGTATACCTAGGCGCGCTCCTACCGCCTATTCCGCTACCTACCTCTTTACTCTATATCCGCCTATCTACGCCTTATAGTCCCCGCCGTAGTTAGCGTACTTACTTATCTTAGGGTAGGGGTATTCGCGGGTATTATATACCTTCGCGTAGTAGCTATAGTAGGTCTCCTACCTATAATACTTTATAGTGTGCCCAAATCCCTAGTACCGGAAGCACTAGGTTACTATATAGGTATAGTCGTACTTTTTAACGTAGTAGTACGAGTAGGCTAGGACTAGTCCCTTCTCTATAGCCTAGATCCTCTAGCTATTATACTTAAACGCGAGTACGAGCGACGAGTGTTTCCGCTCTATTCGTTCCGGCTTCTTTAGCTAGTACGCCCGGGTAATAATAAGGCCTAGGATAGTAGCCTAGTTGTCCTTTACGATAGCCTCTCCTATCGCTACCGGACTAGTATCTACTAGGAAGGTATTAACTCGGACACCGTATATAAGGGCCTAGTATACTAGCGCGACCGGCGCTACGCTCTTCGCGTTTAGTACCTCGACCGCCTAGGCTACGCTCTATAGTAGCGTCGGTCTCCCCGCTATAGTTACGAGCGTATAGCGTACATCTCTACTCTTTAGCTTCTAGGCTATAATAATGTCTTGTTTACTAGCCTATCGCGCCTACTCTACGAGGCTTTAGTACAATAGTACCGCTACCCGCTCTCTTTCTTTAGGGTTGTCTATATATATCGTGGCCTTATACTAAACTAGCCTAACGCGGTACGTTAGTTACTCTACGGCTACTATAGCCGCTTAGGTATATATCGCCGGCCTAGCTCTTCCTAGCGCCTAGATCTCCCGTAGGAGGTCCGCGTTCGTTACTTTCTTTACTAGCGCTAGCGCCTTCGTCGCCCGTAGTAGCTCCTAGATCGCTTTAGCTAAGCTCTCGAGGAGGCTACTGATCGCGCGTTCGTAGGGCAGATTAGCGCTCGCGAGGGTAGCTATAATTTCGTATATAATCGCGGTATATTCTACCGTATCTATACCGTGTTTCGTATACTAGTTCTTCTAGTTAGTAGCTTACGGTTATTATAGTCGTTATAGTAAATAGTCTCCGTGTTTCGTTTCTCCCGGGCGCGTCGTCGCTCCGCGCGTTTCCCTTCGTTTGCCGCCTTTCGAGGGCGCTCTTTACTTTTACGACGCTATCGCCCCTTCGTTTATTATCGTCTATATTTTACGTTAAGTAAGGAAATAGAATAGATAGGGACATACCGCCGGTCGGTATAGGTAGGTCTACTCTCTCTTATCTTTATATACCCGATTTATAAATTCCTATAACTAATAATACGCCTTAGTCTTTAATACGACACGAGGGTAGTAGGGTAGAGGGTAAGAAGCTAGTACGACTAGATGTCGAAGACACTCGTCTCTCGTCTTACGAGGACGATAGTAAAGGTATCGACTTTATATAGTTTATTAATAGTATATTGCCTCCTCGTATAGACTAGATCGACTTCGACGATATAGACTTCGAGTACGATCTAATAAACTATAAGATCGCCGATACCGAAGTATTTAAGAAGGTAGTTACCTTACGGCCTAATACTATATATCTTAAGGTTAAGAGCACTATAGATAGGTACGCCTACTAGAAGGTTATACTCGACTACTCCCGAGCCTAGGTACGACGCTATCGCGAGGAACGCGATCAAGTCGACACTAAACTCGCGAAGCTCTAAGAAGAATATAATATCGTCTTCGAAGACCGATAGGATATAGCGACCGAGCGAGATAAGATATAAGCCGATACTATAATATATTAGACATCCTAGGAAGATGCTAAGGCCCGTATCTAGACACTATAAATAGCCTTAGATAACGCCGTAACTAAGGAACACTATAAGAAGATTACCGATAAGCTAGTAGGCCGTATTAATACTACTAATAGCTATCTCGAGCAAGTAGAGGACGAAGTCGACTAACTTAAGGCCAAGATTATATAGTAGGACACTAAGATCTCGTAACTTAAGATATAAGCCCGGCTTACCGCCTTACTAAGCGAGCGAGACCGCCCGCTCACTTTCCCTAAGTAGTTACGACCCTAGTAATAGCCGTAGTAGTAGGAATAGTAGACTACTAGTCTAGAGGGATTCCTATAAGCCGGCACCCGTCGTTCTTAGACTCTAGTAGGTAGCGGCTATCGGGCCCGTACCTATAACCGTACTACCCGCGCCGGTTCTCTCGTACCCTTAGTAGCCCGTACTAATAACACTACGATATTTACCGCCTAAACCGACTAACGTTTCCTCTATCCTAAAGAGTTCGACAACTTAGGCGAGCTCTCCTATATCGACTAGAAAGAGAGCTATAAGGACTCTATCGTAGTACGATATACTATATAAACACCTTGCCTTAATATCTTTAACTACGTTAAGCGTTATACTCTCGGTACCCCTAGGGATATTATCCCTACGGCTATTAAGAACGACGAATAGGTAAGCCTCGAGGACATATAGGACGAGTTAGACGACAACTTTGGTAAGAATCCTCGAGATATTAAGCTTAAGGCTAGACGCGACCTATACTAGCTAAACTAAAAGTACGGCTAGGAGTTTAGTAAATATATCGTCGAATACCGCCGCTTTAGCGCTAAGGCCGGTAAGCCTATAGTATCGTACGAGCTATAGATTAGCCTAAACAAGTTCTAGATAAAGAAGATTGTTACGGCGGTACTTAGGGTAGTCTATTATCCGAAGTGAGCCTAGATAAGGCTCCGCTAGTATAAAGCTTACGAGCTTTACGACCTCGTCTTTTACCTATTTAGGTAAGCCGGTAGTACGGGTCTAAGCGGGCCGCTTACGTAGCCGTAATAAAGATAGAGGACTACTAGCTTATAGACCCCGTTAGCTAGTTTATTCGTATTACTAAAGACAAGGAAGAGGTATATAATACTATAAAGAGTATATATAGTAAGAGGGATAAGGATAAGGACACCTAGTAAGGCGGTAACGGGCGTCGTAGTAGTTAAGGACAAGGCTAATAGGGCTTTAGATAATAGAGCGCTAGTATAGTACTACGAGCCGCGCCGCCTACTATAAACAATACGCTTACGGTCTCTACGCGTACCTAGAACGCTAGCCCGGCCGTACGCCTTATCCCCTAGCGTTATACTATACTACCTAAGCTTACTAACGAACTCCGCAACTAGCTACGCTAGTAAGGCCGCTACTTCCGCTATCGTAAACCTAGATATACCGGCCTCGACCCTATATATATTCTTTATAACTCCCGCGGTAAGTAGCGTACCGGTAACGTCGACCGCGAGACACCTATTACTCTTAACGCTATAACCGACGCGCTAGCCCTCTAGATCGAAGTACTACCCGTTTAGGGAAATGCCTAGCTCCTTAGTACCGTCGCGCTAAAGGAGTAATATACAAATCTACGAATTATAAACACGAAGAATAAGACTACGAGATATATACCTAAGAGGAAGAATACCTATATATAGTAATAGCTAAGGGTAACACCTATACGCCTAAATATATATATAACTAACGTATAGAAAGTATATAGTATGTACTAGCACTATAACTAGTATATTAGGTAGAAGAGCAAACGTACTCACCCTCTCTAATACTAGCGCCTCCTCTAAGTTTATTAACCTAAGATTCGTTCGCGTAAATAAAGTCCCTACCTTTAAGCTAGAAAGGCTAAGACGCCTACGTATAGCTAACGGAGCGGCTATACGACTACTCGAAGTAGTACTAATAGACGTTACTATCGGTAGCTATACTAGTTAAGAGCTATACTACGTTACTAACCTCGATAAGTACGACCTAGTACTAGGCATCTCCTAGCTCGAAGAACAGGACCCTTCGTGTAGCTTTAAATATAAGACACTTAGCTTCAATAAGCCTACCTACTACTAACATTATTACTAGAACGGCATAGCTTATACAATTATAATAGAAGCCGATAATAGTAAGCCTAAGGCGCCGAAACTAGTATTACCCGAGCTAGAACCCGATATCTATTTTATTAGCGCGGACGCCTATTATCGTATAGTGAAGCGAGCCTAGAAGCGATAAGACTAGCTAGACGCTAATAAGCTCTTCGTACTATAGCCGGAGGATTTCGACGACGAGGAGCATACCTCTACCTTCGCTATATCGTTAGATAATTTAGAAATCTTTATAAATAAGAACAAGGTATAGGACCCGAAGGCTAAGCTACCGCCCGAATATCACGACCTAGCCGACGCCTTTAGGTATAAGAGCGAGTTTAAGCTACCTAAGTATAGCCCGTCCGACTATACGATCAACTTGAAACTAGGATTAGAAGCGTAGCGACCCTATAAGAAGGCCTTTAGTATAAACCCGGATTAGCTAGTAGTCGTTAAGAAATTTATTAATAATAGTATAGCTAACGGTACGGTCGAACTATCTAAATTAGACATATCGTCTCCCGTATTAATTATTAAAAAGCTAGGAGGCGAACTCCGCGTCTACGTCGACTACCGCGCCCTAAATACTATTATAGTTAAGGACCGATACTTAATACCTCTATTAAGGGAGACACTTAAGCGAGTTTCTAAGGCTAAGTAGTTTACTAAGCTTAATATCGTCGCCGTATTTAATAATATACGTATCCGTAAGGGGGACAAATAGATAACCGCCTTTATTACTAGGTATAGATCGTACTAGTTTAAGGTCCTTCCGTTCGGCCTCTATAATAGCCCTAGTAGTTAGTAGCGTAAGATTAACAATATCCTCCGAGAATTCCTAGACGACTTCGCTATAGTATACCTCGATAACGTCCTAATTTATACGGACGGCTCCTTAGATAATTATAGAGCTTACGTACGAAAGGTCCTATATAGACTACGGGATATAGGGCTACTAGTAGACATCGATAAGTGTGAATTCTACGTCAAACGAATCAAATACCTAGGCCTTATCATTACGACGGAGGACGTTAAGATAGACCCTATAGAGATTGAAGCTATTATAAACTAGGAGGTGCCTTGTAACGTTAAGGACGTTCTTACGTTCCTTAGCTTTACTAGATTCTATAGGAAGTTTATCTACGGCTTCTCTAAAGTAACCGCGTACCTTATAGACCTTACGAAGACAGGTAAAAAGAGCAAAGTCGACGGCAAGGTAGTTAAGAAGCTACCCTTTATATAGACCTAATAGTACGATATAGCCTTTAAGGAACTTAAGTAGCGCTTTAGCTAAGTAGGTATACTGGCCTATTATTAACTAGGCGAGCAGATTTAGGTAAAAATAGACTCTAGCGACTAGGTTAATATAGGGGTACTATTATAGATAATTAACGGCGTCCTTAGACCCGTAGCGTTCTACTCGAAGAAGCTTAGTCCGTAAGAATATAACTACGACATTTACGACAAAGAGCTACTAGCTATCGTTAAGGCGTTCGAGGAATAGTAACCGGAACTTATCGGCGCTATAGACGATAAGCTAGTTCGGGTACTTACCGATCACCCTAATCTTAAGTACTTTATAACTACTAAGTAGCTTAACCGGCGCTAGGCACGCTAGGCTAAGTTCCTATCCCAGTTTAACTTTAAGATTACCTATCGCCCGGGCGCCTAAGGAACGAAACTAGATAGTCTTACCTATTGCTCTTAGGACATACCGGCGGGGGTAGACGATACTAGAACGTAGTATTAATAATAGACTATTCTAAAACCCTATAACCTAGATATCGTTACTTAGTTCGCTATATAAGTATAGGACAACCTACTAATAAACTATTAAGTACTATTAATTTACGACTCGGACGATAAACAAGAAGACTACTATACTAGCGATATCGCTACCCCCCGGCAATTAACCCGCCCCGCCTAGCGAGACGGGATATAGCCGTTACTCGAACTAAACGACGCCGAGGTACGTAGTAACGTCGACTCGGAACTAGATAATAGAGTCCTAGTCGAAGAGATACCTAGTAACGAGCAACCTGTCGAAGGAAGTATAGAGCCGTTAGACGAACCTACGCTACTAGAGGAACGGGAGCAAACGGAGTTATATAAAGAAGAACTATATATAGAAGTATATAGATAGATAGATTTGTTATTCCCCTGTTCTAGGACCCTATTCGGTCTATATAGGTATATATCTATTGTTATATATAAAGGGAAACCCGAATAGGTGAAAACCCTTCCCGCCCCCGACTACTCCTTATCTAGATTAGCTTTCCCTCTAAACGTGCGTAGTCTATATCACTACCCCCGGTCGACGACGAGAATCACCTGTACGTAGTGTCGGCTACGAACCTCTCGTCTAGCTACGAGAGAGCCAAGTATTCTCACGCTAGAGCGTCGTAGGCGCGACGGGCGCGCGACGTAGGCGAAGCCGCGGCGAATAGAGGACTACTAGCAAAACGGGTATGAAAACCATCCGACGAGCGTGTCCTCGTGTCGGGAGCGAGTCCCTCTTCTTTCTACGTGTAAGAAGGGCGCGGAACCGTAGCCTATACGCTCGACAGGACACCTCTAGTATAAGTACAGAATTTTCACCTCCGGAGACCGTAAACCGAGCGGGCTAAGCGACGAACATTAGACGAGCGGACTATAGAACAACAACTGAGCGGACTATGTAACGGCGTCGAGCGGACTACGAAACAATCTAGTGTTTGCTAGCGGGCAATGCGGTAGGTAGGTGGACACGCGACGAAGCCTATAAGGGCCTGTTGAACACCCGGTATAGGAACGAGGGTTTTGCCTAAGGCACTGCCTGTCCCGCTACACAACGCACCTAGTCTAACATAGTAGATTACGACGAGGAAAAGACGACAGCCTAAGCAAGGAAAAGACGGCTATTAGGACGGGGAAAAGACGTACAATGCAAGTAGATTAGTTCTATAATCGGGGAGGATCGAGGGCAGGGTAATAAGGAACTTTATATTGGTTAGTAGGTGGAAACGTAAGGAGTACGCTGCCCGGCGTAGTGTGTGCCCCGAGCAAACCTACGAGGCATAGACGGCCGCTTTCTAGAGATAGGCTACGGTAACGCGAAGGGCGTCAAAACCTAGGGCGTGGTGTATACTAGTAGCGACGGCTGACACTGTCTATATAGCCCGAGAGGACGGATGCGCATGTCGGTCAATAGAGAGCACTAAAGGGCTTAGGCCTATAGAGGTAGATATTGGCTTAAGGAGCAAACAGGGAGGGAGGGCGTAGAGGGAAGCTTTTGCTCCGGGCTAACCTCTCGAAACGAGGCTACACGGTAGTGCTAGATAAGTAGGAAAGCGCGGTTAAGACTTGTCACCTTATCTCGTAGCTAGCTTACTAAATACGATTCCTTCCTTGCCCTAGACATGGATTGGGCGGTTAGCTCTAACACAGTAATAGGAGTCATAAGTAAGCTAAAAGGACGGAAAGCCCTAGGCCTAGACAGGATACCAAACATACTACTAAAAGAGTATAGAGAAGAGATCGCGCCGAGCCTAGCAAACCTGTTTACCGCGTGCCTACGGCTAGGGTATCACCCGAAGCCGTATAGAGAGTCTATAACAGTAGTACTACGTAAGCTATAGAAAGAGGACTATACTCAGCCCAAGTCGTACAGACTAATCGCACTTCTAAACACGATAGGGAAGGTCCTAGAAAAGATAGTAGCCTAGAGACTTACGCAGCTAGCCGAGGACAACCACGTACTCCTAGTAACACAGATAGGGGGAAGAAGCTAGCGATCGACACTAATAGTAATAGAGCTAATTACGGAGCAAATTCAGACCCTCTAGCACTACGGCAGGAACCGAGCGGCGTCCTTACTATCCCTCGACATCGTAGGAGCCTTCGACAACGTCTTATACCAAAGGCTAATACATATCCTACAGTAGAAAGGCATCCCCTAGTAGGCAACGACGTTCGTCTACTCCTTTCTCTAGGAACGGACGACATACCTAGTCCTAGGAAGGTACACGTCCGACCCGGTAAAGGCAGAGACTGGAATACCTTAGGGATCTACTCTCTCCCCTATCCTGTTTCTGATATTTATGTCTGATCTAATCCCCCTACTCACCTCTCCGCAAACCTTAGCATCGGGGTTCGTGGACGACACAAACATCCTAGCCTAGTCAGACTCGACAGAAGAGAACTGTCGCCTCCTCGAAGATAGGCACAAGAAATGCGAGGAGTAGGCAAAGAAGCATAGTGCTAAGTTCGCCCCTAAAAAGTACCAACTTATACACTTTAGTAAAGCGAGAACATACTATAATATGAAGGCGGCGGTAAGAATCTAAGGCTACGAGACAAAGCTATTAGCGGAGCTACGAGTACTAGGGATCTGGCTCGACCCGAAGCTAAGCTAGAATGTATAGGTTAAGAAAGCCTAGAGTCGAGTACAAGTCAACGAAGCCTCGATAAAGAGACTTACGGCATCTATATAGGGAGCAACATTCGATAAGGCAAGAGTAATGTATAAGGCGATCGTCAGACTAGCTATGCTATACGGGGCACAGATTTGGGGAACAGGAGGCGTAGGCAAGCCGATCCCGAAACGGATAGAGCAACCCCTAAACAGGACATAGGCAGGCAACCTACGTAGGGTACTAGGCGTATATAAGACAACGTTAACAAGCACGGTAGAAATGGAGACAGGAACACCACTAATCGGCTAGTATATCCGGGGAATAAGAATTCAATACGCGGCAAGGACGACAGGTTACCTAGTACAAACTACGATCTAGGAGGCAAAGAATAAGATAGAAAGCCACTACCGGAGAGGGGCCGGACATAGGACAAGCCAAAAAGAGGATGACCTTACTACCTTTGCGGCTATATAGACAAGCACCGAATAGCTAGCACGAAAAGAGGAGGAGCGTAGGACTCGCTAGGCCGGCGGGAGCAAGGCTAAGACCTAAAGCCTAGCGGAACAGATAGCGAGCTACCTATAGGAGCAGGACTAGAAAAAGAAGCCCCCTAAGACAACAGGCCCGATAGCGCTCCGAGCCTTCCAGAGACACAATTACCAGCTATATAGGGACCTGACAAGGGCCGAGGCAAGCATAGCGATCCAAATCAGGTCCGAACACATTGGGTTAAGGGCCTACCTGTTTAGAAGACGCGTACTAGACATCTATAGCCCAGCCTACCAGTGTGGCTACCTATCGCAAAACCCAGAATATATGCTACTACGATGCCCGCAGTGGGCGAGAGGCAGGGGAAATTGGAGGCACCAAGCGGGAAGGAGAGACTGCAAGTTAATCATTAGGGACAAAGGCAACATTCGCCGAATCTCTCGGTAGATACTATAGTAGGGATACCTCTAGTAGTTTAGCCTCGCTAGCGAGACGGAGGAGTAGATAGACAAGAGGCGGAAGCTAGGGGGTGGCAGATAGGGTAGTTATTAGGGCAGGCCTATGACACTAGCGTACCCCTAACAAGGGAAAATTAAGATAATAACTAGGAGGAAAAGACAGGCGGGAAGGAGGAGGGGTTTTCACTAATACGGTTTCCCCTCTATATATACGAAAACAAGATAGTATAGCTGCATAGGCCAAAGGGCACTACAACAGCTTAATGAAATATCTATCTATCTATATCACTACCCCGTTAGCCCCCGCTCCTAGCCGGTCTCGTCGCGCTACGTCGTGTCCTCTCTTCCTATACTGCTCCTACTAGGCGGTACTGTTCTAGCTAGCCCTTCTCTAGTATCTAGTTCGTAATACGCCGTAGGTCCTTAGCGTTATTAAGAAGTGCCCTAATCGTCCGGTTCCTCGCCTTTACTATCTACTCCCCCCTTCCTAGCGACCACCTCGGATAGACGAGGAGTACGTACCGTACGTTCTAGGAGTAATAGCCGTAGGGGCAGCTAGTATTTGTGTATCCTAGAACCTTCCTCTATAATAGGTACCCCTAGAGGCCGATGTGTTCGCTTCGTAGTTAGGTTGCTATACTACTCTATACCCTCGTAAGGCGGTAGTAGATAAGCTTTAGGGGGTACTTAACCGCGGATTTCGTAGCTAACTATTCCTTAGGTTGTCCCGCTAGCTATAGGCGTCCACTATGCCCTACACCCTAGTCGTTCTACCTCTCTTTCTATAGTTGCTCTATAAACAACTTCTTACCTTCCTATCGTATTACTAGCTATTCGTCCCTTACCCGGTAGTTCGGCTCGTTTCCGGGTCGAATGCCCTTATACGCTAGTACTAATTCGCGGGCCCTTATAACTACATTAGCGATGACCTTCTATACTAGGTACTATGCCGACTTGCCTAAGTAGGAGGTCCGTAGTCCCTAGATATATAGGTCGATCGGCGGTATAGCGGTCTTGTACTTAAGTATCCTTATTAGTATCGACTTATATGCCCCGGTGACCTTCCTTAGGCATTAGTTTTAGATCTTCGCTAGCGGCGCGACGAGTCCCTTTAATAGGTAGGCCCTCTCGCCTAAGGACTATACTTGGCTACTATAGGTAAGGACTAGCCGTATAATAGCCGTATATAGAAGTCGTGACTACCGGAAGTCCGCCCCCTATATAGACGTAGTGAGCCTCTAGTATAATGCTATATTCTGTTTAGCTTTCCGTAATATTACCTATACGTACTTCCTCTACCGTAGCGCCGGGTCTACCTATAGTCCGAGGATTCTAAGCTAATTTACCGGGTTAGTCGTATACCCCTACATCTAGATAGAAGCTTATATATTATAGAACCGTGGCCGGCGCGTAAAGTGTATTAGATTGTACTTTTCTAGGGTAAACCGAGCCCTATACCTCCTAGCCTAGTCCTCGTAGATCTTATACTTCTCTTCTAGTAGCCTATAGTTCTCCTTAGTCGAGGAAGACTACGCTAGGATGTTCGTATCGTCTACGAAGCCGCTCGTAGCGGTGTTCTAGGATTCTAGGGCTAGGAGTAGCGTCGCTATAAAGAAGAGGAATAGAATAGGTACTAGCGTTAAGCCTTACGGGATTCTAGTATAGACTGCTTAAAATAGGCTTCTATACTAGCCTACTAGGCTCGACGTACTACGGTTTTGGAGGTAGGACCGTACGAAGTTAATAAGCCACTTAGGGAGTCCTTTCGACCTTAGGATATAGAGTAGCCGCGGGTATAATACGTAGTCGAAGGCTCCTAATATTTCTAGGCTAAGTAAGGATACCACCTTGTCCCTATTCTTATACTAGATAGCCTTTACCTAAGAGGTAATAAGTTCTATCGCGGATAGCGTCGATCGCTATAGGCGCGCACCTATCTAGGTGTCCGGGAGTAGGGAGTATTCCTCTACCGCCTCGGAGAGTCTCGTTATAACTAGCTTCTTAAGCGCCTTCCTAAGAGTGTTAAGGAGCGCAATTAGGCGGTACTACTTCACCTACGTATAGTCGTCCTTTTACGGCTTACGTAGGACTACTGTCGTCGATTGTTTAAATACTATCGGGTAGTATCCGGTCTGTAGGTAGGCGTTAAAGATCACTATAACTGCTAGGGCTAGTTAATCTCTACACTTCTTTAGTAGCTCGTTTGGGATCCTATCCGGCCCCGGGGCTTTCTTCGCCGGTAACTTCCTAAGTATAGCGGCAACTTCTCCCTCGGACACCTCCTATTAGACCGCGATGCTAGGGGCTAGGGGAGTAGAGTAGCTAGTAGACGCGCCTTAGCCTCGGGGTTACTAACCGGGCTACTAGGCGATTATAGCGCTAGGATAGAGAAGGAGGGGCCCTATATAGGGTCCTATCGGGCCCATTTCGCTAGCTTCTACATCCTCGCTAGCTTGCTAGCGATTTCTTCTACTATAGCCCTCTAGCCGACTACTTTCTCCCTCCGTATTATAGCTTTCTTCTATTAGTATGCCTCCCTATATACGTTCTAGGCCTCCTCGCTATAGCTGCTCGTCTACACCCGGCGGGCTCTCCTTACTTCTCTTACTACCGTAGTACACTTCGGCGTCTAGTATAGTTTAGACTATGTCGTTAGTTAGGTAAGCGGAACGTAAAGTAAGGTCGCTTTTCTTATTTCGTCTATTAACCCTTAGACTACCTTGTCTATCTCGTCTTTACTATTGTATTGCTGCTACGCGATCTAGACTAGCCTCTCGGAGTTATCGAGGTACGCCTAGATGTTGGCCTAGTAGGCCTTTCCCTAGTTTAGCTTAGGGGTTCTCGCTAGTATACGTTATATCTATGTCGTAATAAAGGTCCTAACTAGTATGTGGTCTAACGACGCCTCGAGTTTATGTTCGATCCTATAGTAGGTTACCGTATAGTAGTAGCTATCTAAGATCTAGAAGAGGTCGATCGTGCCTTAGAGTCCCCCTCTCTTCTAGGTGCCTAGGTCCTTCGGGGTATTAAGGGTAATTACGTTACTCGCTATCAAGTCGACTACTTCGTCGGCTATAGGGTGCGGCTATATAAGGCTTTCCTAGGAAGGGTAGTATATATTAAAGTCTCCTACTACGATATGGCACCCTTGTCTCTTAAGCGTACTGTCTAGGTTTCTATAGACCCTAAGGTCGCGGCTAGACCTCGAGGCTAGCGGTTGTATATATAGGTTGTGTATCTAGGTGCTACCTACGTAGAAGGAGGTAATATCGCCCCCGCCTTCTTCGTCTACGTAGTACACTACCTCCTAGTCGGATTCTAGTATGTCCTTACTAATATAGAAGTACGTACGAGGTCTACCGTCGCCTCGTAGGCATGTCGTATAGCCTAGTAACTTATAGGTCGTTAGTCTCTTATAGTACGGGTTAATCTATAGCTCCTAGATTACTAGGACGTAGTAGACGTACGGGTCCGCCTCGTATAGGAAATGGTTCTAGACTATATCCTTACTATAGTTAACGTTATACTAGATGATGCTAAGCGTATCGAGGCTAGTTATCGGTATCGACAATCATTTCCTCTATAGCGTCCTATGTCCTACTACCTTATACGTCCTAGTCTACGCCTATCGGCTATATACTAAAGGGGAGCCGGGCCTAGTTAGATTCCCTCGCCGTAGCTAGTAGAGCACGTAGCCTCCCGTACGCCCTAGGTTACGTATCCTTTATATCGTTCTCGGCCCTAGGGCGCTTATACCCGACCGCCGCTAGCTAGTTCCGGTATAGGCTAGCCTTACGGTCGCCGTAGAATCTTAGGGCGACGGTTCTGTTTGTGATTGCCTTGTTTTTCGCTAGTTTCCGCTATAGGCATTCCGCGCTATACGATAGGTAGTACCCCGGACAGTTCGCGTACCGTCTCGTAGCCGATATATAGTCCCTAGACATATAGTCTCCTATATAGTTCGAGTAGGCCTACTTGTTTATATACGTATAGGTTTGGTGTCTATACTATTAGTATTTGAAGTATTAGAGGACACAAAAGGATAAGGAGTGCTTTTCTACTATCTTAAGGCTATATTACTAGATTAGGCCTTGTTCTATCGCTAGATCCGCCGCTTTCGCGTCTTATAGCTATACTATTAGCGCCGAGGCCTTCTTACCTTCTAGCCATTTCCTATAGAGCTAAGTCGCCTTCTAGATTAGAGAGTTAAGAGTGATTAGGTTGTCCTCTTAGAGAGCACGTAGGTGACCTTAGTTAGTTAGGTCGAACTCCTTAGGTATATCGTAGACTAGGATCGTAAATTACTTCGTTAAGGCCTTCGCTAATACCGCAACCTTAGATGCCTACTATAGCTATACCTCTAGGTGCCTCCTAGTAGTAGTAGAGCTAGTATAGATCTATAGAGTACCGTTAGACTATTAGTTTACTACGACTACCTCTAGTTAGTTGATTCGTTAGGCGAGCTCCTTGTTCGATAGCTTCGTAACTTCGGCCTAGTCTTCCTTTACTATAATGCGGATCGTAACTATATCGTACGTTAGGCGGGGGCCTAGTATCGATGCCGCGACCGATGCCTAGCTATAGGGGTGTTGATTCCGGGTGGCCTTACTAATTGCCTAGGACGTCGTCCTTATTTCTTATTACCCTCGGTAATACGACAGTATAAGCGCCGTACGTAGCTAAGTGATCATTACCTATAGAGACCGGTATAGGAGCTAATCGTTAGTTTCTATACTTTTTGCGTCCTCTATAAGTTAGTACTAGTTATCTTAGGGGAGCTTCGCCTATAGAGCCGTAGGCGCCGGTAGTACCGTAGCCTAGGCTACTATTGCCTAGGAGTTGCCTAATGTAGCTAGGCACCTCCGCGGCGTTTAGAGCTAAAGAAATAGGGTGAAGAGAACTTTAAGTTATCTAGATTAAATAAGGTAGAACTCCCTTAATTCTAGGGGTAGTGGCCTGCTTTGTATATCGTTAGAATGGCCTTGATAAGAGCTTCGAATATGTCGTGTTTTGTACCTATTTAATAGTTTATAAGCCCGAGTTAGTAACTCTAACTAGTTAATATAGTTAGCTATATCGAGCGTAGTATTAAGCTTATACGTACGTCGCTAATCGGACTCGATATTATAGAGGATCTTATAGATCTACTAGGGATAGTTATTGACCGTCTTCTTGAACTTATCTATATTTAACCCGTTTAACGAGTCGAAGGCTTCCTAGAAGTTATCGATAGTGACCCTCCTCTTCCTCGGTACCTTAGTACCCTTATCTTCTATCTTATCCCCGATAAACTCCGCTCTATATAGGTTAGCTAAGTTCAGCTCTATCTCGACCTCCTCTTCCTTAATCGCCTTAAGTTAGTCGAACACCTTCTTATACTACTTACGGTACTAGTTATTCTCGTCGAGGGGCTTATTTATAATATCCTTTTTACGTCCTTAAGTCTACGTCGCCGGGTTCGCGCTATTATTATCGGGCGAATCGGGTAGTAGGGTAAAGAAGGATAATCTATTAAGGGACGCGTAATGAACGCGTCTATTAGTGTTCTCTATACTTACGCCTAGTACGCCGGTACCGGTCTGTCTCGCTATTACTACTATATTAGCTATAACCTACTTTAAGGTACGACTTAGCGAGTACGATACCTAATCTTAGTACTTCCTCGTATACTATCGCGGTTTCTCTATAATCTCCCGAATATAGCTTCTCGTGTCTCTCTATACGTTAGTAATAATCTATTCGAAGTATTATAAGTAGGTATAAGTATATAGTTGGGTAAGGTATAAGTCGAATAGATGTTCTATCTAAGAGAGGCGCGGAGAGCGCGAGAGTTATATACGGGCGCCAAGCCGCTAGTCGGATTAGTTAGCGGGCGCGGGGTCTAGGTACGTACCCGCGGGTTTAAGTAAGTATACGCCGGTACGGTAATAATAGAATACGTTATAGATTTATATCCTATCGCTAAGTTCGAGTTTATACGAGCGTCTACCTACGGCCCTAACGACTCGAAACGGTCTAAGGAACTTATAGTTAAGTTTCTTACTTAGGCGTATAGTCTTAATATTACGGGTATCTAGTAGAACTAAAATCGTTAGGCTAGTAGGTAGGCGCTAGCGCTCGCCGAGTGTTTACGGCGTCGGCCGTTCGTACTTATATAAAAGTATATACGTCGCGTAGCTCGTCTAGGCGGTCGCGGCGTATAGACTCGAGTACCCGCCGTATTTATACTTAAGTGTCTTATATATTATTAACTAACGCGTTAGCGGCCTCGACGTTAGGTACTTCCCGAGCTATAACTTATAGTTTAGCTAGGCTACTAAACTCTATCCGCGGGTAGCGGCTAGAGTCGGCGAAGAATAGAGTCATTCCGGTACTTATAGACTCGTAATTATTAAGGGCGAACTCGGCGTCGGGTAGCAACTCGACCTAGTTATCTTATTAATAGATCGTATAGGCGCGGATATACTATTTGAGTACTTAGTTTATACGTTCTAATTACCTATCTGTTTCTAGATAGAAGGCTATAGAAAGATTTTAGTAGATACTAAGCCTTACGTAGAGTCTACGGAAGAGCGCGCTAACGAATTACGTACCTCTATCGCTTACGACTACCTACGGTAGGCCGTCTACGGGGAATATATACTTATAGAACAAGGTGGCGGCGTGCTTAGCGTTCAAATTATTAGTAGGGAGTAGCCGTACGCGTTTAGTTAGTATATCGGTAACTATTATAATATATTTATAGATTAGTCTAGTATCGGGATCTTTACTAGCGGGTAGGTCGACGATAAAGTCTACGGCGATATACTTCTACCCGTAACCGGGCGTATAGTATAGGGACAGGGTGCCTTACTTTATTAGTCTTAATAGAGTCGAGCGCCTATATTAAGGTAGTATTATACGTATCTTACGACGTTACTTAGTATACTAGGCTAGAAGAGGTTTTACCTCTATAGTAGATTAAAAGTCCTTACTATACCTTAGTAGCTAGCTACTCTACTATTATAGTACTTACGTACTATCTAGGTACGGAGGTTCTAAAAGACTAGGATATATAACGCTTTGTCGACCCATAGTCGATCCGCGGTAATTTCGTAATCTAATACGGCGATCTTCTATTATTATAGCTATACGTTAGCGATCCTTTACTAGAGATCGGACTTTAGTTTAAGTATACGTATCGTTATAGACCGGCTATTATATACTTCTGTCGTACGTAGTCTATATTACTACCCCTATATCGCTAAACATAATATATTCGAAAGCTCTTATTAAGGCTATTCTAACGATCTATAAAGTAGGCCACTGCCCCTAGAATTGAGGGAGTTCTACCTTATTTATCTTGAATAGCTTGAAGTTCTCTTTACCCTATTTCTTTAGCTCTAAACGCCACGGAGGTGCCTAGCTACATTAGGCAACTCCTAGGCAATAGTAGCCTAGGCTACGGTACTACCGGCGCCTACGGCTCTATAGGCGAAGCTCCCCTAAGATAACTAGTACTAACTTATAGAGGACGCAAAAAGTATAGAAACTAACGATTAGCTCCTATACCGGTCTCTATAGGTAATGATCACTTAGCTACGTACGGCGCTTATACTGTCGTATTACCGAGGGTAATAAGAAATAAGGACGACGTCCTAGGCAATTAGTAAGGCCACCCGGAATCAACACCCCTATAGCTAGGCATCGGTCGCGGCATCGATACTAGGCCCCCGCCTAACGTACGATATAGTTACGATCCGCATTATAGTAAAGGAAGACTAGGCCGAAGTTACGAAGCTATCGAACAAGGAGCTCGCCTAACGAATCAACTAACTAGAGGTAGTCGTAGTAAACTAATAGTCTAACGGTACTCTATAGATCTATACTAGCTCTACTACTACTAGGAGGCACCTAGAGGCACAGCTATAGTGGGCATCTAAGGTTGCGGCATTAGCGAAGGTCTTAACGAAGTAATTTACGATCCTAGTCTACGATATACCTAAGGAGTTCGACCTAACTAACTAAGGTCACCTACGTGCTCTCTAAGAGGACAACCTAATCACTCTTAACTCTCTAATCTAGAAGGCGACTTAGCTCTATAGGAAATGGCTAGAAGGTAAGAAGGCCTCGGCGCTAATAGTATAGCTATAAGACGCGAAAGCGGCGGATCTAGCGATAGAACAAGGCCTAATCTAGTAATATAGCCTTAAGATAGTAGAAAAGCACTCCTTATCCTTTTGTGTCCTCTAATACTTCAAATACTAATAGTATAGACACCAAACCTATACGTATATAAACAAGTAGGCCTACTCGAACTATATAGGAGACTATATGTCTAGGGACTATATATCGGCTACGAGACGGTACGCGAACTGTCCGGGGTACTACCTATCGTATAGCGCGGAATGCCTATAGCGGAAACTAGCGAAAAACAAGGCAATCACAAACAGAACCGTCGCCCTAAGATTCTACGGCGACCGTAAGGCTAGCCTATACCGGAACTAGCTAGCGGCGGTCGGGTATAAGCGCCCTAGGGCCGAGAACGATATAAAGGATACGTAACCTAGGGCGTACGGGAGGCTACGTGCTCTACTAGCTACGGCGAGGGAATCTAACTAGGCCCGGCTCCCCTTTAGTATATAGCCGATAGGCGTAGACTAGGACGTATAAGGTAGTAGGACATAGGACGCTATAGAGGAAATGATTGTCGATACCGATAACTAGCCTCGATACGCTTAGCATCATCTAGTATAACGTTAACTATAGTAAGGATATAGTCTAGAACCATTTCCTATACGAGGCGGACCCGTACGTCTACTACGTCCTAGTAATCTAGGAGCTATAGATTAACCCGTACTATAAGAGACTAACGACCTATAAGTTACTAGGCTATACGACATGCCTACGAGGCGACGGTAGACCTCGTACGTACTTCTATATTAGTAAGGACATACTAGAATCCGACTAGGAGGTAGTGTACTACGTAGACGAAGAAGGCGGGGGCGATATTACCTCCTTCTACGTAGGTAGCACCTAGATACACAACCTATATATACAACCGCTAGCCTCGAGGTCTAGCCGCGACCTTAGGGTCTATAGAAACCTAGACAGTACGCTTAAGAGACAAGGGTGCCATATCGTAGTAGGAGACTTTAATATATACTACCCTTCCTAGGAAAGCCTTATATAGCCGCACCCTATAGCCGACGAAGTAGTCGACTTGATAGCGAGTAACGTAATTACCCTTAATACCCCGAAGGACCTAGGCACCTAGAAGAGAGGGGGACTCTAAGGCACGATCGACCTCTTCTAGATCTTAGATAGCTACTACTATACGGTAACCTACTATAGGATCGAACATAAACTCGAGGCGTCGTTAGACCACATACTAGTTAGGACCTTTATTACGACATAGATATAACGTATACTAGCGAGAACCCCTAAGCTAAACTAGGGAAAGGCCTACTAGGCCAACATCTAGGCGTACCTCGATAACTCCGAGAGGCTAGTCTAGATCGCGTAGCAGCAATACAATAGTAAAGACGAGATAGACAAGGTAGTCTAAGGGTTAATAGACGAAATAAGAAAAGCGACCTTACTTTACGTTCCGCTTACCTAACTAACGACATAGTCTAAACTATACTAGACGCCGAAGTGTACTACGGTAGTAAGAGAAGTAAGGAGAGCCCGCCGGGTGTAGACGAGCAGCTATAGCGAGGAGGCCTAGAACGTATATAGGGAGGCATACTAATAGAAGAAAGCTATAATACGGAGGGAGAAAGTAGTCGGCTAGAGGGCTATAGTAGAAGAAATCGCTAGCAAGCTAGCGAGGATGTAGAAGCTAGCGAAATGGGCCCGATAGGACCCTATATAGGGCCCCTCCTTCTCTATCCTAGCGCTATAATCGCCTAGTAGCCCGGTTAGTAACCCCGAGGCTAAGGCGCGTCTACTAGCTACTCTACTCCCCTAGCCCCTAGCATCGCGGTCTAATAGGAGGTGTCCGAGGGAGAAGTTGCCGCTATACTTAGGAAGTTACCGGCGAAGAAAGCCCCGGGGCCGGATAGGATCCCAAACGAGCTACTAAAGAAGTGTAGAGATTAACTAGCCCTAGCAGTTATAGTGATCTTTAACGCCTACCTACAGACCGGATACTACCCGATAGTATTTAAACAATCGACGACAGTAGTCCTACGTAAGCCGTAAAAGGACGACTATACGTAGGTGAAGTAGTACCGCCTAATTGCGCTCCTTAACACTCTTAGGAAGGCGCTTAAGAAGCTAGTTATAACGAGACTCTCCGAGGCGGTAGAGGAATACTCCCTACTCCCGGACACCTAGATAGGTGCGCGCCTATAGCGATCGACGCTATCCGCGATAGAACTTATTACCTCTTAGGTAAAGGCTATCTAGTATAAGAATAGGGACAAGGTGGTATCCTTACTTAGCCTAGAAATATTAGGAGCCTTCGACTACGTATTATACCCGCGGCTACTCTATATCCTAAGGTCGAAAGGACTCCCTAAGTGGCTTATTAACTTCGTACGGTCCTACCTCCAAAACCGTAGTACGTCGAGCCTAGTAGGCTAGTATAGAAGCCTATTTTAAGCAGTCTATACTAGAATCCCGTAAGGCTTAACGCTAGTACCTATTCTATTCCTCTTCTTTATAGCGACGCTACTCCTAGCCCTAGAATCCTAGAACACCGCTACGAGCGGCTTCGTAGACGATACGAACATCCTAGCGTAGTCTTCCTCGACTAAGGAGAACTATAGGCTACTAGAAGAGAAGTATAAGATCTACGAGGACTAGGCTAGGAGGTATAGGGCTCGGTTTACCCTAGAAAAGTACAATCTAATACACTTTACGCGCCGGCCACGGTTCTATAATATATAAGCTTCTATCTAGATGTAGGGGTATACGACTAACCCGGTAAATTAGCTTAGAATCCTCGGACTATAGGTAGACCCGGCGCTACGGTAGAGGAAGTACGTATAGGTAATATTACGGAAAGCTAAACAGAATATAGCATTATACTAGAGGCTCACTACGTCTATATAGGGGGCGGACTTCCGGTAGTCACGACTTCTATATACGGCTATTATACGGCTAGTCCTTACCTATAGTAGCCAAGTATAGTCCTTAGGCGAGAGGGCCTACCTATTAAAGGGACTCGTCGCGCCGCTAGCGAAGATCTAAAACTAATGCCTAAGGAAGGTCACCGGGGCATATAAGTCGATACTAATAAGGATACTTAAGTACAAGACCGCTATACCGCCGATCGACCTATATGTCTAGGGACTACGGACCTCCTACTTAGGCAAGTCGGCATAGTACCTAGTATAGAAGGTCATCGCTAATGTAGTTATAAGGGCCCGCGAATTAGTACTAGCGTATAAGGGTATTCGACCCGGAAACGAGCCGAACTACCGGGTAAGGGACGAATAGCTAGTAATACGATAGGAAGGTAAGAAGTCGTTTATAGAGCAACTATAGAAAGAGAGGTAGAACGACTAGGGTGTAGGGCATAGTGGACGCCTATAGCTAGCGGGACAACCTAAGGAATAGTTAGCTACGAAATCCGCGGTCAAGTACCCCCTAAAGCTTATCTACTACCGCCTTACGAGGGTATAGAGTAGTATAGCAACCTAACTACAAAGCGAACACATCGGCCTCTAGGGGTACCTATTATAGAGGAAGGTTCTAGGATACACAAATACTAGCTGCCCCTACGGCTATTACTCCTAGAACGTACGGTACGTACTCCTCGTCTATCCGAGGTAGTCGCTAGGAAGGGGGGAGTAGATAGTAAAGGCGAGGAACCGGACGATTAGGGCACTTCTTAATAACGTTAAGGACCTACGGCGTATTACGAACTAGATACTAGAGAAGGGCTAGCTAGAACAGTACCGCCTAGTAGGAGTAGTATAGGAAGAGAGGATATAGCGTAGCGCGACGAGACTAGCTAGGAGCGGGGGCTAACGGGGTAGTAATATAGACTACGTACGTTTAGAGGGAAAGCTAATCTAGATAAGGAGTAGTCGGGGGCGGGAAGGGTTTTCACCTATTAGGGTTTCCCTTTATATATAATAATAGATATATACCTATATAGGCCGGATAGGGTCCTAGAATAGGGGAATAACAAATCTATCTATCTATTTATCTATATTAACCTCCGTAAGGCGTAAGATACTAAGGACTAGATAGACCGACTCGAGGATATAATCGACACGGAATAGGCGACTAGATAGTCCCTAGAAGAGGAGGTTACGCGACTAAAGGAGGAGATCGCTAAGCGCGATAATACTATCGTTATCGACCTAGACGAGCTTACGAGGACTAAAGATATAAAGAAGGTATATCGTACGTAGTATAAGGTAGCGGAGAGCAAGCTAGTAGAGACCGAGACTAAGCTCGTAGTAGCCGAGAAGCGTATTACTAAGCTTAAGAAGTAAGAGAAGGACCGTAGCCGGTCTAAGGAATAGTAAGACCTACTACCTTAGCGAACTAAGTCTAAAGAGTTACTAGAGCGTCGGCAAAATAGAGGCAAACCTAATAAGAAGAAGTCGGACCCGGATTTATCGGACTTATTAGACGACGAGGACAACGGTAACAAGGGCCGTAAGAATAGCCGTTAGGACGGTAGTCGGAAGGGTAGGAAGAATTGCCCGAGCACCGACTTAGATAGTAACCCTATCTCCGTATATACGACTTACGACGCCGATATAACTACTAGTATCAAGTCCTCTAACGAGCTAAAGGCCCCTACTAAGTTCGACCTAAAGAGCGACGATATTAAGTTCTAAGAGTAGTAGCGTACTACCGAAGCTAAGCTCTAAGCCTCGAAGTACCGTACTATAAAGGACTCCCTTCAGAACGTCTAGAGCTAGTTAAGGAACGGTGTATAGACCTATATCGACTCAAATATCCCTAGTCTTACTAAGTCTACGGAAGGCACGACTACTTAGTACGCTTCTATAGATAATATAATAGAAGATCTAGCCCGGCGCTACGGTACCCGTAATACCTATACTAATACTATAACTAAGCTTAATAGTCTATAATAGGGTGATAAGGAGAAGTTTAGTAACTTCTACCTATCCTTCCGTAAGAACGCCGACATCGTTAACCTAGATAACGGCGCGAAGGAAAAGAAACTCGAGAAGGACTTCCTACTCCGTAAGTTAAACTCGCGCTATAATAACCGTATTAGAAACGAGGACATAGTCAATATGACCCTGAAGTAAGTCGTATCTACGCTATATAACTACGAGGACAAGTTTAAGGCGTTCGACCTTAAGTACGGTAAGACCGGTAATAGTAATAAGACCTAAGGTAACAAGAAGACTACTAAGGGTAACGACGATAAGAAGGATACGGCTTCGAGTAGTAGCGGTAATAACACTAACCCGAACGCTAAGACTAAGTAGGCTAATCGACCTTAGGCATTTCAGTATATCTAACCTTTAGATACTACTCGCGCCTAGGAATATATCGATTAGAATCGGTACTTAAAGTACGAATAAGAAGGTTACCGCCGTGTCGATACTAATTAGTACCCCCTTTAAGATGTCGCCCGCCGCCTATCTACGCTAGGCTATAACCTAAGTAATAACCGCCGTAACGGTAGTAATCGTAGTAACGCTAATAATACCGGCGGCGCGGGAAACGCCTAGTCTACTCTATAAGCGTAATACGTAGTAGACCGTACGAGTTAGAGTTACGAGAAAACGAGAAAAAGTATAAGTATAAATATAGGCCTCCTAAGAGAGGTAAGGTTTTGAGTATATTAGTATACTCCCTACTAGCTAAAAACTACTCTATAGATAAACGCAATCCGGTAATAGCTTCTTATCTAGTTATACTTTATATAGTAAATAGAAAGATCCCTACTTAAACCCTTTATAATAATAGTACTTACTCTACGTACTTTAATATCGACTTTACGTATAAGAACAACCTTAATATAATATAACTACCCGATCCGTTAGGGCTGATATTAGTAGATAGCCGACCTACTAGTAACCTTATTACTTATAGAACAACGGTATAAATTTAAATTGGTAACTACGTAGAGACTAGGTCTAGCTACTATATATTACTAGAATATAATGAAGTCCTCGGCCGTCCCTAGTACGACGAGTATTAACCTACGTTCTACTATACGTTAGGAACTATAACCCTATTCTTACTATAACTATTATCGATAGAACTATATACTCGGAACTGAACTAGTATACGTATAGTCTATTAACGACAAGGGTATTATACTAATAGGCATTCTTTAGACCGAGATACTAGTACTAGAGAGTTTACGGCCTTAAGCTCTATCTAATTACGTCGAACCCTACGTAGAGGATAAAGACGAACCTATAGTAGTATAGGAGACGTACACGACGAAGGCAGTAATACGATATACCGTCGATACCTACGGTAAACCGGAACCGTCTTACTACGTCCGCTAGCTACTACCCGCTAATAGGGTTGAAACACGTAAGCGCCTAGCGCGTCGAACGAAGAAAGAACTAAAGGTCGAGACTGAGCCGGAGATCGACATTAAGCCTATTAATATAGAAGCACTTCGGCGTATAAGCCGGAGGAAGGGCTATAAAGTATATATAATATAGATATTTAACCCGAAAGAAATTCCTAATAAGTAAGTCGCGCGAGACCCGCTATCCGCGTATATACTAAAGGCTTTCGGTATAAGAGCGAAGCTAGTACTAGGAGGTAGCGCGGCGATGTTAGTAGATACTAACACTTAAGAAAGTATAGATAGATAGGAGGAGCCCCGGGGTAACTATACCTAGCGGTAACTTAACGCCTCTACTATATTAGCTAACGACTATTAATGTTTCATAAACGGTAAGGACAAAGACTAGGATCCTATCCCTTTGTTACTAGTAGAGTTTAGGGAAATGGCTAGGCTATTTAGCCGTAAGGAAGTAGATAAGGTCCTACCGCGACGGCCTAGTGTAGACTATAAGATTAAGCTAAAGAATAGTTAGACACCGCTATTTCGAAGACTATACTCCTTCTCTATACGAGAGAACGAGGTGATTAAGAAGTAGATCGACGACCAACTTAAGAAAGGTTTCATTTAGAGAAGCGTATTACTAGTAGTAGTATCTGTTCTAATAGTCAAAAAGCCGGGTAGAGGGCTACGAGTATACGTAGACTATAGAGCTCTAAACGCGCTTACGACAAAGAGTCGCTACCCGATTCTACTATTTTAAGAGACCTTAGATCGTATTACTAGCGCGTAATAGTTCACTAAGCTAGATGTTATCGCTACGTTCAATCGTATCCGTATTATAGTAGGAGACGAGTAGAAAACGGCTTTTACTACTAGATATAGGTAGTTTAAGTACGTAGTTATGCCCTTTAGACTATACAATGTACTAGGAACGTTTTAGTTATTTATAAACAATATACTACGGGAGTTTCTAGATAACTTCGTGTTATATTACCTTAATAACGTACTTGTCTTTAGTAAGATAAGAGAGGAGTATATCTAATATATCCTAAAGGTTCTATGAAAGCTAGATACCGCTAGGCTCTAGTTAGATATTAACAAATACGAGTTCTTTAGATACAAGACCACTTATCTAGGTGTTATTATTACAAATAAGGGCATTAAGATAGACCTAGCTAAGATTAAATACGTTAAGAATTAGCCTCTACCCGCGAATATTACCGACATCTTATCGTTTATAGCGTTTACTAACTTCTACCGTAGGTTTATTAAGGATTTTAGCAAGATCTACTTGCCTATAACGAAGCTTACGAGGAAGAATATCCTATAGGACTAGTCTCTAGTATATTAATAGGCGTTCGAGGTATTGAAGTAAGCATTTATCGATACGCCTACCTTAAAACACTTCTACCTAGGGTGAGAGACTATTCTAGAAACAGATGCCTTAGATTACGTAATAGTAGTAGTACTCTTATAACGTAACGAGCGAAGAGTATTACATCCTATCGCTTATATATCTAAGAAGATAGATCCCTAGTAATATAACTACGATATCTATGATAAGGAGCTCCTAGCTATTATATAAGCTTTCGAGGAATAGCGACCGGAGCTAACTATTACCTAATATAGTACCGACGATTATAAGAATCTACTAGACCCGGAATCTAAGGACAAGCCGACGCTTATATACTCCGATTATAAGAACCTCGAATAGTTTATAAGCACGAAGCAATTGAGCCGTAGACAAGCTCGCTAGGCCGAGTTTCTCTCGTAGTTCTTCTTTAAGATCGTCTATAGGCTAGGAGTTTAAGGTACTAAGCTAGACAGCTTAACCCGACGTTTATAGGACTTGCCGAAGCCTAGAGACCTAGATAACCTACGAAACTAATAGTAGTATTAGGTATTACTAGGCCTAGATCGTATCCTAAACCTATTATCTACAAGAGTGTTATTAGTATATAATAATAACGTTGTGACCCCGCTTACGATAGCTATTCGAGGACTCTATACGTAACTAGAGGCTAAGGAAGCCGTTTAATAGCTAGAACGAGATGAACTATACACCTTACTAAGGAAGTACCGTATTAATAACCGTTATATAGTCCTAGTCGGAGGAATAATACATATTAAGAATATATATAGTAGTTATAGCCTATTCGTTCCTCCGGAGTTAGAAGACAATCTAGATAAAGGTAAAATCCCGGTACGTACTTATATCGTATAGGCTTTCTACGACTATATAGTAGCTAGTTACTTAGGGGACGAGAAGACGTATAAATTAGTAGCTCGTAACTATACCTAGCTAGGCATCGTACGATTTATTAAGAGCTATATACGTGCCTACCGCGCTTACCGTACGAACAAGAACACTAACATCTAGTACCTAGGGCTATTAAGACCGCTACTAGTACTATTTAGCGCTTAGGAGGATATCTCTATTAACTTCGTAGTTAGACTACCGAAGGGAACAAGCCTAGTCGACGGACAAACGTACGAGAACATTATAACCGTTATATACCGCTTAACTAAGGAGCGACATATCATCCCTATTACCTCGATAATAGTAGAGCATTACGTACTAGTATTCCTTAAGTACGTGTTTAGTAGACATAGGCTCCTGAAGTCTATTGTCTCGGATCGTAGTACGTAATAGTTTCTATATTCTAGCGTAGGATATACGCGCTACTTAGTATTAGTCGAAAGCTATCTTCGTCGTTCTACCTAGAAACAGATAGACAGTCGGAGAACACGAACAAAGTAATAGAGCAATACCTACGTATCTTTATTAACTATACCTAGGACGACTAGCTAGATTAGACTCTATTAGCTAAGTTTATAGCAAACAATATAGTGTCCGTAACGATAGGCGTCTCGCCGTTCTATACTAATACTAGGCGTAATCTAAGGTTCTCTAAGTTCGACTTAGACTTACCTATACTACTAATACTATATAAATAGAGACTAGACGCCGAGTCCGCGGACAAGTTTACGGCTAAGATATAAGAGATATACTAATACTTACGACAGTAGATAGCCTTAGTATAAGTAGTCTAAGCTAAGTACGTAAACTAGACGCGTATACCTATACTACGGTATACCGAAGGCGACGAAGTATAGGTAAGCACTAAGAACTAGACGATAGAGAGACCTTCTCGTAAGATAGACGTAAAGTAGTCTAGACCGTACGTAATCACGGAGGTACTACCGGGCAATACTTATAAAGTAGAGCTCCTACCTACTTTAAATATTAATAATCGCTTCTACTTATACCTTCTTATACTAGTTTATCCGCCGTTTATAGGACAGACATAATCCGTACTACTACCGATCCGAATTGTCGACGACGAATAATACGAAGCCGATCCCGCCGAACCCGATTTATAGGAAGTTTAGCAAATTCTAGACTATAAGAACAGATAGCCGCGAGGACTAATACTAGTAGAAGGTAAGTAGCTATATTAGGAATACTTAGTGAAATATATTAGATATAATAAGCTATCCTATAAAGCTACGGACTAGGTTATCGAGACTACCGCCGCCTCCGTAGCCGACTTTTACTATAACTACCTAAGAGCGACTAAGCTACCTAGTTTTTAACTACCTATAGACTAGATACCGAATAAGAATACTATAGGCATACGTATAGCGCGCTAACTAGTATAAGTAGCGATAGCTCTAATATAGGTATGACTAGGCCTCCGGGCTTATTAGAAAGAGAGCGATACGCGTCGCGATAATAATCTTACTCGATAAGTAGACCGAGTAGTAGACGCTAATCTTCCGATTAGCGCGAGTTAAGACGATCTTAAAGACGGATTAGACGATAGTCTAATAGATAATAAGGTGTTTATAAAGGTAATAAGAGATATAATAGATACGATAGATATAAGAGGAGAGAAGAGTACTCCGGAGCGTACTCTAAGAGGGGGGGTAGTATTACCGTACCGGCGTATATTTACTTAAACCCGCGGACACGTACCTAGACCCCGCGCCCGCTAACTAATCCGACTAGCGGCTTAGCGCCCGTATATAACTCTCGCGCCCTCCGCGCCTCTCTTAGATAGAATATCTATTCGACTTATACCTTAACCTACTACGTACTTATACCTACTTATAATATCTATACGAGTAAGTTACGCCGCGTAGTAACTAAAGGGATGCCTAGATAACGTAAACTACTACTAGCGCCCGTAATTATTAAACGCGAAGGCTAGGTATCGGAGGAATATAAAGTAGAGGATCTAGTAGATACTAAGATTAGGTATAACGATATATAGTATATAGTCATTTAGAAGGATCGTACGCGGAGCTAGGCTAAGTAGTTAGCCGTACTACCTAGATATAAAGAACTCGTAATCGCGTTCTACTAGCAATACCTAGATAAACCTAAGCCTACCTTTAACGGACTCGATTAGCCGGTAACTTAATACGGGCTAGCGCTAATCCTCGGACCGTATACACAAACGCGGTATAACTATAGCTTCTTTAATAAAGCTCTCGAAACTAGTACCGGTATTAGATAGATTTGTCATTCCCCTGTTCTAGGACCCTATCCGGCCTATATAGGTATATATCTATTGTTATGTACAAAGGGAAACCCGAATAGGTGAAAACCCTTCCCGCCCCCGACTACTCCTTGTCTAGTTTAGCTTTCCCTCTAAACGTACGTAGTCTATATCACTACCCCGTTAGCCCCCGCTCCTAGCCGGTCTCGTCGCGCTACGTTGTGTCCTCTCTTCCTACACTGCTCCTACTAGGCGGTACTGTTCTAGCCAGCCCTTCTCTAGTATCCAGTTCGTAATGCGCTGTAGGTCCTTAGCGTTGTTAAGAAGTGCCCCAATCGTCCGGTTCCTCGCCTTTACTATCCACTCCCCCCTTCCTAGCGACCACCTCGGACAGACGAGGAGTGCGTGCCGTACGTTCTAGGAGCGATAGCCGCAGGGGCAGCTAGTATTCGTGTATCCTAGAACCTTCCTCTATAATAGGTACCCCTAGAGGCCGATGTGTTCGCTTCGCAGTTGGGTTGCTATGCTACTCTATACCCTCGTAAGGCGGTAGTAGATGAGCTTTAGGGGGTGCTTGACCGCGGATTTTGTAGCTAACTATTCCTTAGGTTGTCCCGCTAGCTAAGGGCGTCCACTATGCCCTACAACCTAGTTGTTCCACCTCTCTTTCTATAGTTGCTCTACAAACGATTTCTTACCTTCCTATTATATTGCTAGCTGTTCGTCCCTTGCCCGGTAGTTCGGCTCGTTTCCGGGTCGAATGCCCCTATGCGCTGGTACTGATTCGCGGGCCCTTACGACTGCACTAGCGATGACCTTCTATACTAGGTACTGTGCCGACTTGCCTAAGTAGGAGGTCCGTAGTCCCTAGATGTATAGGTCGATCGGCGGTATAGCGGTCTCGTGCTTAAGCATCCTCGTTAGTATCGACTTATATGCCCCGGTGACCTTCCTTAGGCATTGGTTTTAGATCTTCGCTAGCGGCGCGACGAGTCCCTTCGATAGGCAGGCCCTCTCGCCTAAGGACTACACTTGGCTGCTATAGGTAAGGACTGGCCGTACAATAGCCGTATATAGAAGTCGTGAGTACCGGAAGTCCGCCCCCTATATAGACGTAGTGAGCCTCTGGCATGATGCTATATTCTGTTTAGCTTTCCGTAATATTGCCTATACGTGCTTCCTCTACCGTAGCGCCGGGTCCACCTATAGTCCGAGGATCCTGAGCTGATTTGCCGGGTTAGTCGTGTGCCCCTATATCTAGATAGAAGCTTGCATATTGTGGAACCGTGGCCGGCGCGTAAAGTGTATCAGATTGTACTTTTCTGGGGCAAACCGAGCCCCGTGCCTCCTAGCCTAGTCCTCGTAGATCTTGTGCTTCTCTTCTAGTAGCCTACAGTTCTCCTTAGTCGAGGAAGACCACGCTAGGATGTTTGTGTCGTCTACGAAGCCGCTCGCAGCGGTGTTCTGGGATTCTAGGGCTGGGAGCAGCGTCGCTATAAAGAAGAGGAACAGAATAGGTACTAGCGTTAAGCCTTGCGGGATTCTAGTATAGACTGCTTGAAATGGGCTTCTATACTAGCCGACCAGGATCGACGTACTACGGTTTTGGAGGTGGGACCGTACGAAGTTGACAAGCCACTTAGGGAGTCCCTTCGACCTTAGGATGTAGAGTAGCCGCGGGTGTGACACGTAGTCGAAGGCTCCCGATATGTCTAGGCTAAGTAAGGAAGCCACCTTGTCCCTATTCTTATACTAGATGGCCTTTACCTAAGAGGTGATAAGTTCCATCGCGGATAGCGTCGATCGCTATAGGCGCGCACCTATCTAGGTGTCCGGGAGTAGGGAGTGTTCCTCTGCCGCCTCGGAGAGTCTCGTTATAACTAGCTTCTTAAGCGCCTTCCTAAGAGTGTTAAGGAGCGCAATTGGGCGGTACGACTTCACCTACGTATAGTCTTCCTTCTACGGCTTACGTAGGACCACTGTCGTCGATTGTTTAAAAGCTATCGGGTGGTACCCGGTCTGTAGGCAGGCGTTAAAGATCGCTACAACTGCTAGGGCTAGTTGATCTCTACACTTCTTTAGTAGCTCGTTTGGGATCCCATCCGGCCCCGGGGCTTTCTTCGCCGGTAACTTCCTTAGCATAGCGGCAACTTCTCCCTCGGACACCTCCTGTTGGACCGCGATGCTAGGGGCTAGGGGAGTAGAGCTGTTTATGTCGCTTAGATCAGCCTCGACTAGGGGCGGGAAGAACTTGCTAGCTAGTAGACGCGCCTTGGCCTCGGGGTCGCTAACCGGGCCACTAGGCGATTGTAGCGCTAGGATAGAGAAGGAGGGGCCCTGTGTAGGGTCCTGTCGGGCCCATTTCGCTAGCTTCTACATCCTCTCTAGCTTGCCGGCGATTTCTTCTACTGTGGCCCTCTAGCCGACTGCTTTCTCCCTTCGTATTATAGCTTTCTTCTGTTAGCATGCCTCCCTATATACGTTCTAGGCCTCCTCGCTATGACTGCTCGTCTATACCCGGCGGGCTCTCCTTACTTCTCTTACTACCGTAGTGCACTCCGGCGTCCAGTATAGTTTGGACTATGTCGTTAGTTAGGTAAGCGGAACGTGAAGTGAGGTCGCTTTTCTTATTTCGTCTGTCAACCCCTAGACTGCTTCGTCTATCTCGTCTTTGCTATTATATTGCTGCTGCGCGATCTGGACTAGCCTCTTAGAGTCATCGAGCTACGCCTAGATGTTGGCCTAGTGGGCCTTTCCCTAGTTTAGCTTAGGGGTTCTCGCTAGTGTGCGTTATATCTGTGTCGCAATAGAGGTCCTGACTGGTATGTGGTCTGACGACGCCTCGAGTTCATGTTCGATCCTATAGTAGGTTACCGTGTAGTAGTGGCTATCTAAGATCTAGGAGAGGTCGATCGTGCCTTGGAGTCCCCCTCTCTTCTAGGTGCCTAGGTCCTTCGGGGTATTAAGGGTAATTACGTTACTCGCTATCAAGTCGACTACTTCGTCGGCTATAGGGTGCGGCTATATAAGGCTTTCCTAGGAAGGGTAGTGTATATTAAAGTCTCCTACTACGATATGGCACCCTTGTCTCTTAAGCGTACTGTCTAGGTTTCTATAGACCCTAAGGTCGCGGCTAGACCTCGAGGCTAGCGGTTGTATATATAGGTTGTGTATCTAGGTGCTACCTACGTAGAAGGAGGTAATATCGCCCCCGCCTTCTTCGTCTACGTAGTACACTACCTCCTAGTCGGATTCTAGTATGTCCTTACTAACATAGAAGTACGTACGAGGTCTACCGTCGCCTCGTAGGCATGTCGTATAGCCTAGTAACTTATAGGTCGTTAGTCTCTTATAGTACGGGTTAATCTATAGCTCCTAGATTACTAGGACGTAGTAGACGTACGGGTCCGCCTCGTATAGGAAATGGTTCTAGACTATATCCTTACTATAGTTAACGTTATACTAGATGATGCTAAGCGTGTCGAGGCTAGTCATCGGCATCGATAATCATTTCCTCTATATCGTCCTATGTCCTACTGCCCTATACGTCCTAGTCTACGCCTATCGGCTATGTACTAAAGGGGAGCCGGGCCTAGTTAGATTCCCTCGCCGTAGCTAGCAGAGCACGTGGCCTCCCGTACGCCCTAGGTTGCGCATCCTTTATATCGTTCTCGGCCCTAGGGCGCTTGTGCCCGACCGCCGCTAGTTGGTTCCGGTGTGGGCTAGCCTCACGGTCGCCGTAGAATCTTAGGGCGACGGTTCTGTTTGTAATTGCCTTGTTTTTCGCTAGTTTCCGCTATAGGCATTCCGCACTATACGATAGGTGGTGCCCCGGACAGTTCGCGTACCGTCTTGTAGTCGATGTACAGTCCCTAGACATATAGTCTCCTACACAGTTCGAGCAGGCCTGCTTGTTTGTACACGTGTAGGTTTGGTGTCTATACTGTTAGCATTTAAAGCATTAGAGGACACGAAAGGATAAGGAGTGCTTTTCTACTGTCTTGAGGCTATATTGCTAGACTAGGCCTTATTCTATCGCTAGATCCGCCGCTTTCGCGTCTTATAGCCATACTATTAGCGCCGAGGCCTTCTTGCCTTCTAGCCATTTCCTATAGAGCCAAGTCGCCTTCTAGATTAGAGAGTTAAGAGTGACCGGGTTGTCCTCTTAGAGAGCGCGTAGGTGACCCTGGTTGGTTAGGTCAAACTCCTTAGGCATGTCGTAGACTAGGATCGTAAATTGTTTCGTTAAGACCTTCGCTAATGCCGCAACCTTAGATGCCCACTATAGCTGTGCCTCTAGGTGCCTCCTAGTAGTAGTAGAGCTAGTATAGATCTATAGAGTGCCGTTAGACTGTTAGTTCACTACGACCACCCCTAGTTAGTTAATTCGTTAGGCGAGCTCCTTGTTCGATAGCTTCGTAACTTCGGCCTAGTCTTCCTTTACTACAATGCGGATCGTAACTGCATCGTGCGTTAGGCGGGGGCCTAGTATCGATGCCGCGACCGATGCCTAGCTATAGGGGTGTTGATTCCGGGTGGCCTTGCTAATCGCCTAGGACGTCGTCCTCATTTCTTGTTGCCCTCGGTAATACGACAGTATAAGCGCCGTACGTAGCTAAGTGATCATTACCTATAGAGACCGGTAAGGGAGCTAATCGTTAGTTTCTATACTTTTTACGTCCTCTATAAGTTACTACTAGTTGTCTTAGGGGGGCTTCGCCTATAGGGCCGTAGGCGCCGTTAGTGCCGTAGCCTAGGCTACTATTGCCTAGGAGTTGCCTAATGTAGCTAGGCACCTCCGCGGCGTTTGGAGCTGAAGAAACAGGGTGAAGAGAGCTTTAAGCTATCTAGATTAAATGAGGTAGAACTCCCTCAGTCCTAGGGGCAGTGGCCTGCTTTGTATATCGTTAGAATGGCCTTGATAAGAGCTTTCGAATGTGTCTTGTTTTGGCGCAGAGATCGATAAGCGATTAGTACCGGTATTAGTACTAGCGATAGCCATCTATACGCTCCGAGTATTAAACGTAGAAACGTCGTAGGATCTCCTTATTCGAGGAGGGGGGGAACTATTACGAGACAGCCCTTTTTACGAACTGTCTCGTAATATAGTATCGTCGGCCGTACGCCCGCGCGCTAGCGGCCGCTAGTACCTGCTAGCTCGATTCGCGCGACTTTATCTTCTCGCGCTTCTCGCGCTCTCTTAGATAGCTCGCGTAACTATATATGTCTTTACCCGACCCTATTATAGTACTCTCGCCCGTGATACGTACGTAGAATTGATAACTAGTACTTAGACTAGTTAGTTTTATAGACTGAGATACTTGAATATTTCTACGCCGAGTACGACGACCTTAGTAGGCACTTCCTACTTACTATTTAGAAGTAGAGATAGGGGGTAGGAGAAAGAGATCCACCCTTATAGCAGTGGAGCTAATTACAGAACAGATAAGACACATCTAACACTATAGCAACAATAGAGTAGCATCACTGCTCTTACTTGACATATTAGGAGCCTTCGACAATGTCTCCTACACTAGGCTCATCCACATCCTAAAACAGAAGGCTATTCCAACATGGATCGTCACATTTGTGCAATCATTCCTCCAAAACAGAACAACCCAAATCCTCCTTGGAACCTACAAGGCCCCACAGACACCAATAGCACGCACAGGGATCCCACAAGGATCCACACTCTCACCAATCCTCTTCCTCCTCTTTGTGGGAGACCTAATGCCACTCCTGGAGACAACAAACACTACAGCATCAGGATTTGTAGATGACACAAACATCCTAGCATGGTCAGACTCCACAGAACACAACTGCAACCTCCTCGAGGAAAGACATAAACAGTGCGAGAAATGGGCAAGGGAACACGGGGCAAATTTTGCACCAGACAAGTACCAGCTTATCCACTTCAGCAGGGCAAAGACAAAACACAATTTGCAGGCAACAGTACAGATCTAGGGCTTTGAAACTCACCCTACACAGGAACTCATGGTCCTAGGGATATGGCTGGACCCAAAGCTTAGCTGGGGTCCACAGGTGAAGAAGGCTCAGGCAAGAGCATACACAAACAGACAGTCTATAGAAAGGCTTACAGCCTCCACATGGGGCGCAACCTTCTCTAAGGCAAGGATCATGTACAAGGCTATTGTCAAACCTGCAATGATGTATGGAGCAGCAGTCTGGGCAGCAGCAAAGCACACCCCAAAGAGGATTGAGGAACCCCTTAACAGAGCCCAAGCAGCCTGCCTGAAGAGAGTACTTGGGGCCTACAAGTCAACTCCCTACAAGACATTGGAAATGGAGTCAGGAACTGCTCCTATCAAAGAATACCTCCAAGGCCTAAGGAGCCAATATGCAGGCAGGACATCTGCATACCAAGTACAGGGAGCCATCCAAGCAGCCACACTGAAGATCAGAACCCAATGGACAAGGAAGAGGAGACCCAACAGGCCACACATGATCCCACAAAAGGAAAGAGACCTTGCAACATTTCAAGAGATCACGGCAGCCCTTGAACAAGGGGAGGCCCACAGAGGCCAAGCCAGCTCAAGAGACAAAGACAAGAAGAAACAAAGCCAAGCTGAGCAAATTGCAGGATACCTCTGGGAAGAAAACTGGAGCCAACAGCACGTAAGACCAGGGGCCCCACTAGCAGCAAGAACATTTGGAATGTACAACTACCACATCTATAAGGACCTGAAGAGGGCAGAAGCAAGTATAGCCATCCAGATCCGTTCTGAACACATTGGGCTTAGGGCATACTTGCATCAAAGAAGAGTCCCAGGACATGAATCTAAGAGCTGCCCATGTGGCTACCTGTCCCAGAACCCGGAGCACATGGTCCTATTCTGCAAGGAGTGGGTCAGAGGGAGGAGTCTATGGAGAGCAAAGGCAAGAGATAGGCAGTACCAAGCCATTATCAAGAACAAACGAGACATACAAAGGGTAACAAGGTGGATCCTGTCGGAGAACTACCTTGAACAGTTCTCTCTTGCAGTGGAAACAGAGAGATGGATTGAGAAGAGGGAGGAAGAGAGAAAGGAGGAGGAGATAAGGAGGAGGATAGAGGAACAGGGAATGAAGAGGAGGACAGAACTAGGGCCGCGGGCAAGGTAGTCACAGGGTAACAACCATGACACTAGCGCACCCTAAAGGGAGGAAAACGGGAAGAACAAGAGAAGGACAAATCCAAGGAGAGGGAGAGGATGTTTTCACCCGTTACTCGGGTCTCCTACCTACATAAATATACTCTATAGCGAGAGACCTACATAGGCCAAGAGGCACCAAAACAGGCAAATAAATAATCTATCTATCTATATAACCGAGGTAATCTATTCCGCTACTTGATCTAGCTAAGCTATCGTCTCGAGTTCCCTATACTACGGTAGGTTCGCTATTAGGAAGTCTCTTATATCGTCCTAGCGTACCTTCTTCTAGTTACGGCGTAGTTCGCTTATTAGCTCCTCTATCGCCTTCACCCCTAGCGTCGTTTAAATAGGGATATAGTCTAAGGAGGCCTCTAGCGCGTAATTCGGTCGGTACTAGACTAGTCTCTCTTTAAGTTCTCGTAATAGAAAGTATAAGTTAGGTCAATTATACTTATACTTATACGGGCCTTCTACGTCTCTATTCCCTTTAGGGTTACTAAGGCCATTCCGTAGCGTACGGTTATGTCTAGTAGCTTCCCCCCTAGAAATACGTACGGGGGAGTGAAGTTGAGTCCCTACTATAGGTAGTAGAGGTTAAAGTCGCCGAGGAGTACTTACTTCGTGTCTTAGCTTAGGGTCCGCTCTAGGTAGGCGAGGGTTCCTAGTTCCCTACTCGCTCGACCCTACGGTAGCGGGTTATAGACGTTATATATCTAGATAGAGCCTTATATCGTATCGATCTAGATTAATATTATATCTCTTAGGTTGCCCTACTACGGTAGTATAACCTTCTACGACTCAAGGTCTATAGTCTTACTTATATATATATATCCTCGGGATAACGCCTCGTTTGCCCGCAATTACGGTATAGTATCTCCGGTTATTATAAGTAGCTAGGAGTCCTACGTAGGGGTTGATCTATAGTTCCTATACCGTAATAACGTAATACCGTAGCGGGTCTAGCTCTTATAGAAAGTAGCGCTAGACTTTGTCCCTACTTTTGTTTACGTTATACTATACGATAGTAATGTCGTCGTATAGTATTATTCGTTATCTATAAGGTCTATTTCCGTACTAACCTACTATATCTCCTAAGCCTATATCCCGCTGTCCGGCTAGCCCTAGGACCGCTAGAGCGCCCTAAAGATTCGTATTTGGCCTAGTACGTTAGTAGCCCGGTTAAGGTATCTAGGCCTACCGGGAGGTAGATACGCTTAAGGTTAGGTTCCCTTATTTAACTCTTCTACCCTCTTCCTCTTACTCGGCTCGAAGCCCTTATATACGGTAGGTCCCTCCTACTGTCGTTAGGGGTACCTAGCTAGTATAGAGATCCTTACTTGTCTCGCTCGTTCTTATACTACTATTCTAGCTAGGTATTAATTTAAATAGGCTAGGTGCCTTCTACCGTAGTATATATACCTACTCTCCTTTTTTAGGCATTCCCTTCCCTAGTATAGGCCTACGTAGTAAGGATACCTTAGGGTCTTCTCCCCGTATTTAAGGGCTATATAACCGTACTATTAGTATTAGAAGTACTATAGTACCCTATAGCTACTCTAATAGATCTCCGTGTCTATTCTCTCGTAGTTCTAGAATAGCATATTATCTAGTATCTAGTTAGCTTGTTCCGCTGTCTCTACCTAGATAATAAGCGATAAATACGTCTTCTCTTGGTCTACTGTCTTATATAACTATACCGCCTCCGTTAGTCGTACTCCTAGGGATATGTTCTAGTTCTATACTTAGAGTTAGGGAAGGTCTTCGACCTTAAATGTCCTAGGGACCCCGTAGACAATAACGATATACTATTAGTAGGAGACTCGTACCGACTTCGCGACTTTAGTAGTCTACTCCTTATAGGTCTCTAGTTTTCGTCTATTAGACTCTTATACGGTAAAGAGTCTTACTACGCCTATTACCTCTACCTTCACTCTAACTACCTTCTTTTAGCCGATTCTATCGATAATCTCCTTACTTATTAGGGCTACGATTTCTTGTTTCTCCGCCGGATTAGTAATATATAGGCGTACCGTATTACTTACCTTCGTAGAGGGTTAATTCTTACTTACTACTATTATTACCTATATAGTTAGTCTCTAGGCTACCTTTTATATTACTTATTAGATTGTCTTTAGGATTTAGTATAATAGCGCTTTTAGCGCTCCTAGTAGCTATACTATAGTATTCTTAAATACCCGGGCTAGGTGTTCGTTATCCCCTAGTAAGTTTTCCGCCTCCGTATATAGAGTCGTCTACGCTATATTGTTTATCGTTAGCCTCTACTTTCTATATAGTAGGCCTTAGCTTATATCCTAGGTTTTTCCCTAGTTTATTCCTCGGTTTAGCTCTTAGTACTAAATATTCGTAAGGCTATAGCTCTTATTAGTTACTATCCTCCGCTACTATTCGGGATGAGGTCGCGCTTCCTAATTAGGTAGTTATCCTCCGTAGCTCCGTAACTCGAGGGTCTACCGTTAGGGGAACGGAACCTTAGTTTTAGGGTTCTTTATACTATAATTACGCCGCCGCTAGCGTAGGCGGGTCGCTACTACTTAAGTAGATTACTCGTCTTAATAAGGGCTATTAAATAGATAGTCCTCGTCGATAAATTAGGAATGTTCCTACTCGTTATATACTAAATAGAATTCTCTAGACATATCCTATTATCTATATATACGCTTAGATTACGGTATTATACGGCGATTAACGTGCTTTACTACCGAGCGGGCTATACTACCGAGCGGGCCACTTTTACTAAGAACTATACTACTTCTACTTTAATTACGACGGTATCTTAACACGACGACATCCTATAGAATCGTTACTAGGAGGACAACTCCTCTTTAGATTCTTCGCTATCTAGCGAGTCTACTTAATAGGTACGTACGTTATACCCCGACTTGCTATATCGCTTATAGCGTCGTAGCCTTAGTACTAGCCGAACACTATCTAGCGACTCTCTACTTACTTCCTACCTCCTAGTATCCTCTAGAGGTATTAATTGCGACGCCTTATCAAAGGTTAGAGACCCTCTAGACTGAATGTACTTACGCTTTCGTGCTTTTCGCTATATAAGGGCCTCGTTAGACTTACGTAGCTTACTAATCTCGCTTCGTATAAGAGCTATCTAATACGCTATCTCTCTACTCCCTTTTACAAGCTAATACACCCCTTCCTATAACGAGTTTAGCGATAAACCTGCCCGGGCACGCATTTTGTTTGTTACTAGTGTCGATTAAGAGTCGAATTCTTTTGTAGTTCGTAGTGTCTTCGACTCCTAAGGGGTAGAGTCCGGAGCTAGAGGGGTTAGCGTATATAGCTTGATATTAAGCTTGTCTATCACTACCTATAGATTAAATAGAACCAAACCAGCGCCTCTAAAGCTCGATAGGATGTTCTCCTGTCTAAATATAGCGTTATAGGCTGCCCGGAAGGCGCGTAGGAACTCTACTTTATCGATATAAGTGATACGCTAGCGTACTAAGCCCGAGAGCTAAGTACCGTATACCTTCTTTAAAGGCGAATAGCAACCTATATCTAATAGCTAGAGTAAGTACGAGGCGTACGATAGTATATATAGAGCTAAGATCTTATATTCCTTATATAGATTCTAGAATGCCTTCGAGTTATAGCTCTCGTAGCTATCGATAATAAGCAGTCTCTATACCCTAGTCGTACGAGCTATAGTATACTTCTAGAAATACTCTAGCTACCGTATACCGAACTTATTGTTAGTCCAGCCGTTCTCTATTAGCCCGATTGTCTAGTCTAGACCCAAGTTGCCGTCTTAGTACTAGGTACTAATAGGCTATTTGCCTATAAGGATAACGTAGGGTAGGAGCGCTATTCCGTCTATATAGATAGTCTTAATTACTATTGCCTATTCTCTATTACCCTATTAAACGACCTTCCTCTTTCTACTACGCCTTTCTGAACCCGTAACGACGCTCTAAGACGTAATAATACCTATTATGAACCCTGTCTCGTCGAAGTTATAGGTGTCCTAGTTAAGGATGCTATACTTCTCCTTTATATTACGTATAAGTAAGAACTACCTCTCGATAACGTCTAGATCTTCTATTAGGGCTCGCTAACGATCGTATCTACGTGTTATACGAACCTTTAGCTCACGATGCCGCCTAATAAACCTGTCTATCTAATTAAGACTAGCGGGCTTAAGACCCTTCTCTTATAGTAATAAATTGGCTATTGCTCGTATACTAGCCTTTAATAGCGGAAAACCTCTAAGATCTAGCTTAAGTATATACTCAAGTATCACCCTCTCTTCTAGCTCTATAAGCTTCTTCGAATTAGGCTCGTAGTCACTCCGAGGAGGTCGTCTATTCAATCGATACCCTAGTATAGTTCGAGACGCGTCGTATACCTTTATAGTAAGTCGATTCGTGATTGTCGCGTCGCGTTTCGTAGCCTAGATAGCCAAGGTCAGTTTGGCCTCGTTTGAAGACAATACACGCTATTAAGAACATATAGGCCGTAGGACAAGTATGTGGGTGTGAGTATGTTATGTGACTAGATCACGTGACTAGGGTTTGCTAGCCTATAGGCTAGTAAACATCCGGACACCTAGTATCTACCTATACTAACACTAGCGATACTATATATAGATATACGCTATCCTATTAGGTCCTTCTTCGTCTTTTGTGTGATCCGCCGTCTTCTACTACTACGTAACTCGTACCTATTTAACACGCGCTATAATAGTAGTTATATAGCTATATCTATAGAAGTGGTATAGTTCTTAGTAAAAGTGGCCCGCTCGGTAGTATAGCCCGCTCGGTAGTAAAGCACGTTATAGTAAGTTAAATATACTTATATTAATAAATAGTAACCTTATACGTAGTAGTATATAGAGGGGCTTATAACTATATAAAGTATAACTAATAATGTGTTGAGATAGTATGTAGCGAAAGGAAGAAGAGAGATAAGCTCAGGGAGTGAATGCCTGAGGCACCCGCGCATGCATACGTCATAACCCTGCCCTAGCCCAGTGGCATCAAGTGGGAGCTCGGCAACGAACCCGACCTCTTCAAGGTCGGACCACCGCGGCGACACTACACGTGGAGCGAACAAGACTACCTCAACGAATGGTTCACTTGGACCACCGCCATCCACAATGCCCTCGAAGCCTCGTGTCCCGACCTCGCCACATCCTCCAAATACAGATACTACGCCCCCTCCTTTGCCGGTGCAGGTTCCACGAGCCTAGGCCCCAACGCCTCCAACTTTCTGAATCCGATCAAAGCCTGGAATTCCGGCTTCGCCAACTCCAGCATCATCTCCCACATCTCGGCACACAACTACATCGCCGGTGCCGAGTCACCTGGCGTGACGCTCCCGGGCACCCTCATGAACCACACCAACACGATCCACTCCGTCTCCGAATTGCTAAATTTCTCCCGCTCCCTGCACAACCCTCACAGCCTCCCCTTCATCCTTGGCGAAACCAACTCCCTCTTCCGCCAAGGCCGTCCAGGGCTTTCCAATACCTTCGGCGCAGCGCTCTGGGGCGTAGACTCAATCTCTGGTGCGCTGCGAACAACATCTCTCGTGTGCACATGCACCAAGGAACGAACTATCGGTACCAGAGCTGGCAGCCGGTCGACACGAACCGAAGCACCAAGGGGACAAAAGCGCCGTATTATGGAAACATTGCCGTCGCTGCGTTGATGGGAGATGTCACGGGCGAGGCGCCGAAGATTGCGAATTTGCCGCTTGAGAGGGAGCAGGAGGCAGCTTATGCGGCTTATGTGGGGGACAAGTTGGAGAGGATTGTGGTGGTGAATTTGATGGCGTGGAATGAGACTGACTATAATGAGGAGTATTGGAGTGAGGGGCAGAGGCCAGTGGAGCGTTATAGGTTTCAGGTGCCGAAGGGTGTAAAAGGGGAGGTAGGGCTGAGGAGGTTGATGGCGAATGGGAGTGATGCAATCAGTGGGGTGACGTTTGATGGGTACAGTTACAACTTCGAGCTGGATGAGGGGAGGCCGGTGTTGTTGGGGAATGTTACGCGAGGGGAGAGTGCAAGAGTGAGGAAGGGAGGGTGGTTGCAGGTGGAGGTGCCGTGGAGCAGTGCGGTGATGGTGGACTTTGGGAAGTAGAGGCTGCACGCGAGGAAGGGAACGTACACGGTGTAGACACGCGTCAACTTGTACAAGTGAATATGATGTCTCTTGATCCGACAGGAAGAGATGGTGTGTCGATGTTGAAGACGACAATGTGTCTGCAGCATGTGAGGTGGTGTTGGTCAAACAAAGAGAAGTCCACCACGCGGCCGGCGGTAACGGCGCCACCTCCCGGGCTTGAGGCTTGGGCTACCTTAAATCTTGTAGCCAATTGGCTTTGAGATTATCGTCAGGATGCCGGGCCCGTGGTGCACCGCCCACCGCTGTGATGCACGCGAGAGACAAAGCGACACGCCATCATACATGCAGCTGATACCCGGCACTGTGGCACGTGGACCTGCCCTATCGCTGTACCACGCGCGTCTGGAGGGATACGCTGCTGCTGCTCAGCAACACCACACAAACTCTTCTGCAGCACATCCGCAGGCTGAGCTTGTTGCAGTTGCAGTCCGCGAATTATGTCCATGCCCACCACCAACGATGGCGCCGGCAGTCCCTCCTCAGGCTCCAAGGCTAGACCTGTGCCCTCAGGCAGCAGACTGACGCAGCAGACAGACGCCAGCTGGGCCGGGTCGCCATCACGGGCCTCGCGAACAGCTCGGCTAGCTGCTGATCCCGTGGCTGCTGGCTCGCCGAGTGGCCGCTCTACGCCCAATGTCCCCATCCAGGAGATGCAGCAGCAGAGTCAAGAGCCGCTGGCCGGAGCCTCAGGAACATCGCTGCCCGGGCCGGGTCCTTCGTCGCTGTCACAAGCATTGAGAGGATCAGCCGGCCACTCTCCGTCCCGACATGGCTCGCAGCCAGCCATGAGGGAATCCCAAGGCACGAAGCGCTACGAGAGCCCTGAACGAGATCGGACGCCTGTGGGATCCTTCACACCCGCATCCTACGCAACACAGCTTGGCCGGAGCCCGAGTCGCGACCCGAACCAGAAAGAGGATATTGAAGTGCTGAAGAGGCATCTGGTCGATCCCAGAGCCAGCTCGCCTGCTGCATCGTTCCACAGAGGTAGCGGCTTCCCGACAGAACAAAGAGAAGATAGTCCTGCTGGCTTGGAAGATGAGTTCTCAAGTCTGCAGCTACAAGGTGGAGACACGCATCGCCACATCTACAAGTATGCCGAGAAGAAAGAGCGTGAACAAGATCGCGAGGGCAGACTTCGACGAAGCATGAGCTATAGCCAGCCGAAACAAAACGACAACGACGACGATGACGATATATCGTTTATACAAATGCCAGGTGGCTTCCGACGAGACCATCTGCGGCGAAATGCAGGATCGCCCGCTCCCTCGAGTACACGTCAAAGAGCAGGCTACGGCAGTATCAACCAGAATGTTGCTGGTGGAGGTTGTAAGGTCAATCCCGAGCCTACTCGCCCACAGTTTCACACCAACAACTTTATCGAGTTCTTGACCCTCTACGGCCACTTTGCCGGCGAAGAGCTGGAGGAAGATGACGAAGTGCTCGAAGCAGACGAGTATTTCTCATCAGATGCATACGAAGAAGCCACGACGGAAGGAGGCGACCAGGACGATGACCGAGACTATGGCGAAGATTCTGCTCTGCTCACACCTGGCAAGAGGAGACGAAAGAGGAAGCATAGGTCAGAAGGGAAAGGTACACCCTTTGGAGCGGCCATGTTGCTCCTTAAGTCCTTTGTCGGGACGGGTGTGCTCTTCCTTCCTCGCGCCTACTTCAACGGAGGTATGCTATTTTCGAATGTGGTCCTCTTCTTCATCGCCGCCTTGTCATACTACTGTTTCATCTTGCTGGTCAGCATCCGACTAAAGGTACCTGCGTCTTTTGGAGACATGGGCGGCAAGATATTCGGCAACTACTTCCGCAACTCCATCAACTTCTCGCTGGTCATATCGCAGATCGGATTCAGCTCTGCATACATCGTCTTCGTTGCAGAGAACCTGCGAGCTTTCGTGCTTGCGGTGACACGATGCCGGACCGATATCGACATTGGCTTCATGATCTTGGCTCAGATGATCATCTTCCTGCCCTTGAGCTTGTACAGAAATATCAACCATATCCAAAAATTGGCTCTCTTGGCGGATCTCTTCATTTTACTTGGACTGATCTACGTCTATTACTACGATGTCCATACAATCGTCAAGCAGCACGGCTTCGGCGATTACGAAAACTTCAATCCTGAATACTGGACGTTGCTCATTGGGACTGCCATCTTCACCTTTGAGGGTGTCGGTCTTGTCATCCCAATTCAATCTGGAATGGCCGAACCGAAAAAGTTCCCCAAGGTCATGGGTACAGTTATGGTCATTATTACGGTTGTGTTCATCTCTGCTGGAGCGCTCTCGTACGCTGCGTACGGCAGCGAGACGAAGACAGTTATTCTGCTCAATATGCCACAAGATGACAAGATCGTGAACGCGGTGCAATTCATCTACAGCTTGGCAATCCTGCTCAGCACACCTCTGCAGATCTACCCAGCGATCGAGATCACAAGTCAACAACTATTCAGCAGGACTGGCAAGTACAACCCATGGATCAAGTGGAAGAAGAACATCTTCCGCTTCTTCATGGTCGCACTGTGCGCATGCATCGCCTGGGCGGGAGCCAACGATCTGGACAAGTTCGTTTCGTTGGTGGGCTCGTTTGCCTGTATCCCGCTGGTGTATATCTACCCAGTAAGTGTTTCACACGCCACCAAAAGAACAACAGTTTGCTAACACTATCGCCAGCCTCTGATGCACTACCGCGCCGTCGCAACCAAAACATGGCAGCGCGTCGCTGATGTCCTCCTTGTGATCTTCGGAGTTCTTATGATGAGCTACACGACTGCATTGACGATCATTGCGTGGGCGAATGGACAGCAGGAGAAGAGCCCGGGGTATTGTGATACTCTGCCCAGGATGTGAGAACGGACGGAAGCCATGACCATCAACTGAGTGGCTTCTTTGTATAAGACTGTAAGCGGCTTGGTCTGTCGATCGAGGCGCAAGACGGATGTACGAATGTATGAGAGATACATATATATATAGAGAAGATGTATGTGGCCGGTATTGGTCTTCACTGAGGCCACTCGTAGGCCTGGCACTTGGCATGGATCTCACAGCGGTCTAGCGTGACTCCACTCGACTTTGCCGCTGTATCGAACCCTCGGAACCCTCGTTCGAAGACTGTGGACAAAAGAGGCGGCCGTCTATACAAGAGTCGGATCATCCCTCAACGGCCGCATGCGCGACAGCAGAGTATAGCAATTACTAAAGAAGTGGAAGCACTACAACGTAGCTTGTCTCCGCCGTATTAACACTGTCGAAGGCACTAGGCGTATCGCACAACGTTCGCTGTTGCGGTCCTCGTTCGAGAGCATAGCGGCCACCTCTTTTGTCCATAGCCCTCGGTTCCTCATACTCTTCTTCTTCCCCGAACTCCTGCATACCATCCCACGGGATCACCACAAAATGCATCGAGCCCTCGCAATGCGAGCAAAGGCTGTGCGTCTTCCCGATCTCTCCGCCATTGGAGTCCGATGTTTGGCTACCAACACAGACGACGCCCATTATTTCCCATCTTTGGATCCTTTCACTGCAGAGGAGCGATCACGAACTCCGCGGCGCCGACGCAACACTGCAGACAGAGTCATATTCGCGGAAGAATCTGTTCGAAAGGCAGAGCAACGCAGAAAGATACGGTTGACAAGCCAGCCTCCACCACCTGGAGAACACCTACAGCGATCAGATCTGATCGCGAGAACTGGCCACCTGCATAATCACGCATCATATCTTCACAGGACTATCTGCTGAGACTGCACAAAAGCTTATCATCTACGCTATATACAGCTTTGCCATGCACGTCTTGAACCCTGTCCTGCAGCGACGAGTCAGCACCCAACTGCTTGCGGCCAACTGAAACATACGAATGCCGAGGAGCTGGCAAGCTCTTAGACCTCATCTCTTTTCACTGCTTGCTGATACATGCCCAGGGCTGCAGCAGTGTGTCGTGCTATGGCACACAGGACAAGACCAGACCGCCGCTGGTTCCCATGCCTGGACTTGCCCACATTGTGTGGACGTCTATCGCATGTCCATCATCAAGTCTTGAACAATGAGGCATAACTAAGATCGACATAGCGACAGAGACATGGTGTCTATTCCACCGAAGCTTCATGGCCCCAGTCGGCATGGTATGGCTGTGCTTTCGTTTGCTTTGATATCCATTGCCTGAAAACCAGCGAACATACTTCCTCAGAGAGTCATGGCGCTGACATGAAGCGCTCGCGGACAGGCTGACACACACGACAAAAAGTAGCACTTGCTGCCGGAGTGTGAGACGATGCAGCACATATCACGCTTCTTCGCCCTTGCAATTTGGAGCGCTATAAGAATAGCAGAAGGTTGTGTTTTCTTGCCTCGCTGTGTCCATCTTCTTCATCATACACGATATCTCACCCATTCTCCAGTCACTTGCTATCATGTTTGGCTCAGCTCAATCTCTTGCCCTCCTGTGTGCCGGCGCATTGTCATTTGGCAGTGTCATGGCGCAGGACTCGAAGCCACAGTATGGGCAGAATGGCGGGGAGCAAGGTGGGCAGCTACAGCCTGTCTTGACTACAATCAGCCAGGATCCAGATCTCTCCATGTTCTACAGCCTCTTCTTCAAGACTGGCTTCATGGGCAAGCCAGGTCCCATGTTCGAGGAACGCTTCAATGATCCTCGACGACTCGACGGCACGAAGTACACCGTCTTTGCACCAACAAACCAGGTCAGTGTTCCATTCCGCGTGTGTCCTCTTTCATCATTGCTAATGATGCTCAGGCACTTCAAAAATTGCCATCAACTGTGATCGAGCAGCTCCAAGAGCCGGCTTCGTTCCCGCTGCTTGAGCAGATCCTGTACACCCATGTTATTCAAGCAGACCTCAGAGCGCAGGACTTCGGTTCGAACAAACAATTTCGCACAGCCGGTCAGTCGACACTGGGCTTCGACCGAAGTGGCTGTGTGACCTCAAACGCCGGATTGACCAGGACTGCTGCGCCTCAGTACTGCCAGGCGCGTATCGTGAACCAACGCAACAGCCCACTGCGTGCTTCGAACGGCGCTGTGTACAAGATCGATGGTCTCATTGATGGTCTGATCACCTTTTTCGGTGAGGATGCAGGAGGTCGCATGCCTTCCATTTCTTACGAGTCCGGCACCGTTCAAGATGTGCTCGCCAGAGATTCCGAGCTCTCGACCTTGAACCGGCTCTACACAGATATCGCGCCATCCTACCTCGTCCGACTTGGTCTTTATGATGCGGACCGTCAAGGTGGCAAGAAGAAGTGGATCTATCTGGCTCCCAGCAACACCGCATTCGAGGCGCTGCCACAGGGTGCGATGGAAGCCATGATGGCACCAGCCACCAACCCATTCTCAAGTTTCACGCTTGGATTTGGTACGTATTATGATCCCGTCGTATACAGGATCCACTTGCTAACTCTCATTTAGGTCTGGTGAACAACTACAGCCAGCGTATGCCAATGCAGGCCACTTCCACTACAGGGTTCAACATCACGATTGCGGACGGCAAGGTCAACAATGCTAGGGTCGAGAAGAAGACATGTGTCGACAACGCCTGTATTTGGCACATCGGCAGACTGATCGACCCTGTTTACCCTGCTTCGTATAGACCACAGGCTGCAGCTTTTGGATCGTACAGGCAGCAGAAGGACTCCAAGCAGTCAAGGTAGATTGTGCGGGATCACCAATGGAGGCAAAGCCTACACTGTGTACAATATTTCGTATCTCATAGTTATAACGATAAAGAACTTGCAGACAGCTGCACATGTTGCTGCATCGGGTGAAAGCTGCTCTGTGCGCCGTGTGAGATCAATCGAACCCTCGCGCGGCACAGCTGTAATTGCACAGGCAACCAATGGATATTAAAAGTATGACCTCCGGCAACGTCGCTTTTACATACACGACAACTTCTCTACTCTGTGCTAACGACCACTTCTTCGCCATAATTGAGCTCGCCACACTGTTCTCGCATTCAGCCGAAACCTTCGTGCTCCTCGACTGTCAACGAGTCTGTCGAACCTGGAAGTAGGATCATTGGCGCCTCCGAAACAGTGTACCACAGGAGATCTCCTTCTGCAGGCCAACAGTGGTCATCGAAGCTGCGAATGGCCAGATCTAAGCTTTAAGCGGGATACAACACCTGGACTCGATTACGATGAGACACAACGCTGGTCGAAGCGTGATGCCGCGGAGCCATCCACATTGTATTTTTGGAGACAGTGAAAGAGGCGCTCGCCAGCACAAGCGTCAACTGAGCCACTGAGGAATGAGAAGTATGCACAGCGCGAGCTCATGCCTGAGTATGTCCATCTCAAGTAGTATACACGAACCGAGGGTTATCAGCACCCATGGCCAGAATCTCCTCCTCGGTCTTGCCCTCCATCTTATGATCACGACGCCCCAACCTACGCTGCTTGTTCTCCCACGAGAAGTACAGATGGAAGAACGTAAAGATGAGCACACCCAACGCCACCAGACCCAGATTAGTAGCGTGACCTTTGACGAACCGGGGCCTGTCTTCCGTAGGGTACAGGAAAGGCGCTACGATACCAGCGGTGTTGCCCAGCATGATCTGCGTACCAGACGCTGTGGTCCGACTGCCGTATCTCGGGTTGTTGGTGTTGAGCCAAGCAATGTTGAGACCAAGAGCAATGTAGATACCGGCAGCAACCACGCAGCAGCCGAAGTAGAGAACACCAGGTGGGCCGTTTGACAGCAGGATACCGTATCCGATGACGCTGACTGCAGCACAAGAGGCGGCGATAGGTCCACGCGTCTGCTTCTTGTCACTGAGCCAAGCAAGGCAAAGGTAGACGATAGCACCGACAGCGTAGCATGGCCTGGAGATACATTAGCTTTATCAACACTTGACCCGCATCGCTTCAGATTCTTACATTGTCAACAGCTGTGTAGTGGCGCGACCAGCCTCGGGCATGATCTGCAAGATGATGGTTGGCAGGAACGTGCTGTAGCTGTACAGCATACAAGCGGCGCAGAACTGCGTCACAGCAAACAAGTACGTCTTCCAGTCTGTCAATGCTTTGCGAGAGTCTTCCCAGCTGAATGTCTCCGTGACTCCAGTCTGAGCAGCGCGTCGAGCAAGCACGAGATCTCGCTCTTCCTGATTAAGGAAATAGGCAGTGTGTCCTTCGTCGGCGAGGTAGAACCAACATACGACGGCCAGGATGATAGTCGGTATGCCTTCGATGATCAGGATCCCTGCTCTTCGTCAGTCGTCTGTACCACTTGAGAGCATGATCTACTCACATCGCCAATCACTGTAGCCGGCAAGGCCGTCCATGAACCCGATGCCATAGGCTAACAGGCCTCCGACCGATCCAGCAATGGCCGCTGAAACGAACAGATAGGCTGTTCGGAGTGCAAGTTCTCTCTTGGTGTACCAGAATGTCAAGTACACAACCATGCCAGGAAAGAGGCCAGCTTCGGTAAGACCAAGCAGCAATCGGCAGACGATCAGTCCGGCGTACGACTGCGTAAAGCCGCTGAATGTGGCTACGACACCCCAGCCCATAGTTATACAGGCGATCCACCGCGACGGGCGGACGTACTTCTTCATGATGAGATTTGACGGCAGCTCTCCGAGAACGTAAGTAACGAACTCAACCAGTCAGCACGGCACTTCGTCAGAGAAAGATGATACTTACGAGAATTGAGACTGCGATTTGGTATTGATTGCCTTGCATGCCGAGGTCTTCCTCCAGCCCATAGAGACGAGCATTTCCGATATTGACACTGTGCGAGTTCAGTGTCTTGCTTCCATTGCTTGATAAGTGAGACTTACCGATCGATAAAGGAGTTGAGGTAAAGCAGCATGACCAGAGGGATGACATGCCAATCGATCTTCCTGACCAGAGCTTTCTCTTTGATCGGGTCGATGTTGATGGTATGCGCATTGGAAACGCCGTTCTCGATTTGTGACAGCTTGGACTTTTCGTCCATCACCGCAGCTTCTTCGGAGCTGGAGTCGGGAGTCTGATCGACTCGCATAGGACCTGTAGTCATCTTGAAAGGCAAAGATTCGTTTCTCGTCAGATCGGAGCTACGACTTAAAGCTTGCGGAACGCTGTGCGAGGATGGTGCCATCTCTTTATACCTCGCAACTTCGAGCTCTCATAGACACTTTCCATGGAGGCGTTCGACTCGGTGCACTCGCAGTCTGCGCTATCGTTGCCACGCTCACAAGATAAGCGAAAATTTACAGGCTGGAGCGCATTAGGCACTGTTTACCCCTCTACCGCGCGGCGTGAGCGGTATCCAAGATTGCTATACGAAAGCAATGCGGGAGCATCGGTGCTATGGAAGCATGTGAAGAGCGGCCAGAACGATATGCCGGCAGTACGTGCGTTGCCCAGATCATTCGTGCTAGCCATGCATTCGTGTCTCGCTACCACGCTCTGTAGTACGCACTAGAGTCTCTCGAGTCTGGGGCCCCGTAAGCCCAGCATGTGCAGTGGACTTTTACAAGACGGCCAAGACTGATGGTGCTTCGTGGTTGATGAGCTCTGCTGGCTAATGAATGAGCCAGAACGATGACCACCGAGCTTGGCCAGATGAGCTCGATACGACGGTACCGATGAATGAAGGGAACATTGCTATGCAGAGAACAGCTCCCGAAAAATGTTCCGATTGGCTGGGGCCTCGCAGGCGCGTGGCAACTCAACATGTCGGTGAGTGAGGCAGCATTTGTGCCACGAGGTCAAGACGCTGCCAAGATAAGGCGGCGGTCCTGGCATTCAGCAGCTTCTCACCTGCCGCATCGAGACGGACCAGTTGTAATCTAGCACATCGCTCTTGATCGCAGCCTTGGCTCGAGAGGATGACAGATTTGTTCAGAGGCCGCGGAAGCGACGTGATATTGTCCTCGTGACGCGCTGTCTGAATGAAATCATTGATGCCGGAGTCGGCGGTGCTTAACGTTCTTCTTCCGTAAGCAATATGTACAGCGTAATCAAACGTTCCAGGAATGGCTGCAGGCAGAGGCAGATTGAGATGATGAGATGGTGAGATGATGATACTAAGACAGTAGAAGTAATGACAAGGTGGAACTAGGTCGCGTTGGCTGACGCCGAGATTTTGCCGGGCCTGCCAGATTCGCCTCTTGGCTCTTAGTCTCAGCCAATCAGAACCACCTCGCTTCGTCGCCCAATAGGAACCAGTCCAAGCTTTCAAAGCGTAGGTGCGTGCAGCTTCGCGCCCGCTTGCGGTATAGCGTAGAAGCTGAGACCACGTAGGCTGAGTACCTGAGCTTACTTGGCTCTTGCTTCGAGGACACCTGTAGACTCCAGCGAAGCACAGAGAAGACACCAACGCTACAGTACCTCTCACGTATCTAGAGCATGGGCTCGGATGAGGAAGGCAAGGCTTTGGCCACGCCGCAGTTCTGGGACTCGCGTTACGGCAAGTCAGACGGCGAGAGTCCCACACACGAATGGTTCCGAACCTTTGATGCCCTGAAGCCGTTCTTCGAAGCACATCTGTTCCAACACCGAAAGCCCGACAGCAACCCAAAGATCTTGCATCTAGGGTCCGGCGACAGCGTGAGTGAAGTGTCAACATGATCACTCCAGGACTACCGGCTCAACATCTTGACAGACCATACCCTCGGATCTGGCCGCGCTAGGCTACAAGAACCAACTATGCGTCGACTTCTCCCAAGTTGTCGTTGATCTGATGTCGAGCTGTCACGCTGTTGACAGTGGTATTGAGTGGAGGTGGGCCGATATTCGCGACATGAAGCATATCTGCGCAGCATCTGTAGACGTGGCTTTTGACAAGGGTACCATGGATGCCATGATTCATGGCAGTCCGTGGAGTCCTCCTGATGATGTTCTCAACAACACGGAAAGATACATCAACGAAGTGAGTCGATGCATCAGAGATTGATGGCCAGTACTGAGATTGGTCCAGCTTCATCGAGTACTGAAAGACGATGGACTCTTTTTGTACGTGACCTATCGGCAGCCTCACTTCATTCGCCCACTGCTCAATCGGGACGATATATGGATCATGGAAATCGAGAATCTGGCAACGAACGAGAGCTCGTTCGACTATTATGGCTGGATTTTACGGAAAAAGTCTGCCGACCATACGGCCTGACGAGGATTTCTTGCCAACAACCTGACCCGTACTGGTGACTGAGCGAGAGCAACTGCTTGTGGCTCCGCGCATGAGCATACGACTGCCTATGGCTGGCTTGTCGTGCTTCCGCAACATGATGCACCGCGAGACCGCGATCAGTTGCGGGTCCAATCCTGTGCGGGGTTTTCGTGCATCAACAATGCACTCGGGTGGCACGACTACCATGCGGAAATATGCTCGCTGTCGTCAAACCCGAGTCAAAGCTGATGCAGACGACTGCAACTCCGACAATGGAGTCTCCAGCAACAACACCTTACGAACATGAAGGCAGCACGTTTTTACGGCAAAGGCGATGTTCCGATCGAAGACACACCCAAACCGGAGCCAGCACATCACGAAGTCCTAATCGAAGTCGAATGGTGCGGAGTTTATGGGACAGACCTTCATGAATATCTCCTTGGACCCCTGGTCGTTCCACCAAAAGAGCGACCACACTCCATTACCAAGGAACACCTCCCCATCGTGCTTGGCCATGAGTTCACAGGACGAATCGTGAAAGCCGCCGGAGGCTCAGACCTAAAAGTCGGCGAAGCAGTAATGGTAGATCCTAGAATCAATTGTCAATCATGCTACCCCTGCAGCAACAAGCTCGAGCACCTGTGTGACAAATGGGGCTTTGTTGGGCTGTCAGGTGGTGGAGGTGGATTCTCCGAATTTGTGGCTGTTGATGCGAGGATGTGCTATCGTATCCCTGATGACGTCAAAAATCTGGATGAGGTTGCCCTGATCGAGCCTTTTTGTGTTGGACGACATGCGCTGCCAGCTTCTGGAATCAAGGACTTCTCCGAGCTGACGGTGCTAGTGGTTGGTGGAGGACCAATCGGTCTCAGTGTTCTGTGAAATCTAAACGCGGTCGGTGTGAGGTCAGCAATTGTCTCGGAGCCTACCAAGATTCGACGAGAGCATACTGCGGCCCTGGCAAACAAGGTCATCTCGCCGATGAAGGTCAAGATTGGTGACGAATGCCGCAAGCTGACCGGCGGCATTGGTGTTGACGTAGTATTCGACTGTGCTGGTACCCCCGCGGGCCTCGATGCTGGCATGGACGCTCTCCGGACGAGAGGGACCTACGTGAACGTAGCTGGGTGGGAGAAGCCTGTAAGTCGAAGAAGTCCGGTAGTTCTGCACCATCCTGACAGCCTCACAGATGATCATCCCACAGCACTACGCCATGATGAAAGAGCTGACGATCAAGTTCTCGTTCGCTTATGACAGCAAAGACTTCCAAGCGGTCGTGGATGACTTTATTGCCGGGAAAGTTTCATGGTGTCGAGAAGATGATCACTAGCCGGATATTGCTGCAAGATCTCCGCGAGAAAGGATTTGAAGAGCTGGTGAATAACAAGGACCAGCACGTCAAGATCGTGGTGACGCCGAAGGAGGAAAACTTGGCTCGAGTGGTATAGAATGGTGACATTGAGGTACTGCCAGCGAAACGTAGCAAGGAGGGCGAGGATGTGCCATCTCGAAGGACGTCAAAGAGGACGAGGCGCTCATAGCTGTTCGCAGTATTTCACCGGCGGTGCTTGCCACATATATTGAGCAACTATAGCGCATTGTGATCCGACACATCTGAACATTTACAGTACTTCCATTGCAGTTAAGGCTGCTTGGCTTCGGCCGTGATGTGCAGCGAGCGAGCGCGTCTGGGAAAACAACGACCAAGCTTGGTGTCTGGAACTCCGCCCGGGTATTCACGTGCTGCTGACACTACCCTCATCACCTGCCCACCGATCAGATGTAATCCTCCAGTGGTACGCCTCCATCACTCTCGTCGTCGCTCATTTCACCGCTATAGACACTCTCCACATCGTCAGGTGATAGGCTGTACCCATGTGCAGCCAGACTCTGACCTCGCGCTCTCAGCCGGACCATATCTACGATCTTTCCCAAGGTGTCTTCTGCCTCGATCGATTTCAAGATCTCAATGTGCCTGGGCCCTTCTCCCTCAACCAGCCGATTTTGCCGATTGATGTGAAGCGTCCCGCGCGTAGCAGCCACCACCTTCAGCGGCTTGCCGAAGCCTCGCCCGTGACACAGTAACATGCGTTGCCAACTGCCTTGACTGTATGGCTTTCCGTGACACCGTGACCGGCTTTTCCCTCTCGGAATGTAGAAGTACCTGCTGTTGAGTTGTACGAAATCGTTGATTGTCGACGGGTCGGCCTTGTATCTGCGCCCGCGCATTTTCAGCCGCCGGTTGTGTTGCGCGTCGAATGTTCGGCAGGACAGGAGAGGATCCCACTCTGTCCAATGTAGATCTTTCTCTTCACGGGTTGCTTCGTTCAGTCCATGGGGTGTTGGCTTGAGGAAGAGTTCCTGCTGTATTGGCTCAGACCTGTCGATGAGGAACTTGAAGTTGCGGTTGACGCGCTGAGAGAGCAGAATGGTCTTCATGGCGCAGACATCTGGAGTAGCTAGGATGCTGAGTAGGATTTGTTCGAGAATTTCGTAGATTGCAAGAACTCTTGTCTCTGCTGTATGTGCTCCCTCCATGGCCCAGGTGGCGGCCAGCGCAGTCAAGTCGACAATCTCATCATCTACAACAATATTGTCCTGTGCACGTCCTCTCCGGTGCCATGAATTGCTCTTCCACAACGATCGCGACATTCTCGGCATGGCGGATAATGTGCCTGCGTTGTGTCGGTGTCAAGCGTTGCGAGCAGTGCAGGAGGTGACCACATTACCTACCGTGCGTGGAGCGATTGAAGGAATGGGTATGCGCGTGAGTGAAAAGTGGGCGAAGGATGTGAAGGCAGAAGTGACAGTCCGCCGCAGCTGCAAGCACATGACGCTAAGGCAACCGTTACAACGTGAAATGGCAGGCGCATTCCTTTCGCACCGCTACCATGTCCTCGCAACTACACAAGAGGAGACGTACCGATCAGGTATGGGAGTCTCCAAAGTACTCCTCTTCCTGTTCCATTGCCCTATCTGCTTCCTCAGCATACTACTCATTGTAGGCTTCGTCGTCCTCCCCGTCATCGTCTTCTTCCGCATCCATAGCCTGTCTCCCCTCGATCTCCGCCAAGTACTGCGCAGTATCTTCATCGTCTCCATCATAATACTCACGGACCTTGACACCCTCGAACTTCAGACGCAATAGATCAGCCACCCGGCCCATCGTGTGTTCTGCATCAAGTGTGCGGGCCAAACTGAGAGATCTGCCGTTGACCTTCGTGCATGTGTTAATGTACGCCGGTTCCACTTCGTCCTGTGCCAGCAACATCTTCTGCCAACTTTCAGACTGGTGCCCTTTCGTACCATGGGCTTTGCTCAGCCTCTCTGGGCCCAAAAATAGGACGTTGTTGATGCTAAGATAGCCATCGCCATCTGATGACGTTAAATGACTCTTGCGGACTGTGCGCTCCTCGAGTGACTCCGTGACCCTCAGCAATGGATTCCAGGTGACATAGTCTCTCATCTTGTCGAAGTCGTCGCAAGCCTCGAAGAACAGCACCTTGCGAACGGCCTTGGATCGCTCTACAACGCCCCTAAACGTCTTGCTCACTCGCTGCGAGAGGAGGATGGTCTTCATGGTGGTCTTGCTCCGTGGCTTAGGCATACTCAGGAGGATCTGCTCCACCAGCTCGTATGTGCCAAAGACTGCGGGTGCTGCGAGCTTGGGAGGCCTGTACTTGATAAGTGCCTTGCTGAAGTCTAGTTTGTTCTTGATGGTAAGGTTGCCAACGGCCACGGCGAGCTTGTCGACCCTCGTGTCTGTGACGGATGATCCTGGTGTGGGTGGGACGTTTGCCTTTGGTGTAAGTCTCGCTTTCTTCGGCTTCTTGGTTTTGGCCATGATGTACTGCGGCTCCCCGATGTCAGTGGCATCGAGTCAAAAAGAAGAGTGCATCTCAAAAGGCCAGGGTGCTGTAGAAGTTCAAACAGCCAGACAGGCGCCATAGTCTGCTGCATGCGCCGTGGGGCTGGTAGAACCGGCGAGAATAGGCATCTTCGCGGGTGCCCGTTTCCACCATCTCTGGCGACCGCTCCCGGTGTGAGCAAAACACTTGTTGCGGTTCTCGACCTTCAGTCTCTCTCCTTTCGTGCATTTCGTCATGAACATGGCTTGCACAACACCAGCGACGGGCTCGAAGGACACGCATGCCCGACGGACCTGTTGTCGAGTCCAGCTGAACTTCGCCCCCCTCCCAGACAAAACGCACACTTGACAGTGGTGCCATCACCATGGCAGTGCTTCCATGGCAGCTATCAGAGTGTTCAACATGACGAAGCTTGCAAAGATGATCCTCCTGCAGCTGTCTCCCAGATGCCCGGTCCTGAGGGCCTAACGTGTGTGTACACGAGGGCGCTCTGTCGTTTTGAACTCCGCCAGGCTCTGAAGAACACTCTTCCTGCTACTGCAGGGAGGAGGGTCCAATGGCAATTCCAGTCGAAAAGAGTTGGTACCGCGAGACATGATCGTCAGTCGTTGGCTTGCAAAGATGGCATCGAGAGCCAGAACAGCTAGCACAGACGATGCGCGAGCGAGGATATTTGCCCCGAATGTATCATGGCGTCGCATGTCCATCAGCCAGCCGCCGCTTACCCGATGCGACTTCAATGTCAACGCAAGTGGCCTCTACGAATCGGGGCTTTCGACCTTCAAGATATCAAGTGGCAAGCCGTGGGCACGGTGGTTCTCGTGCGCTGATGCGGCAGGACTGAACCTGGGACTCGGTTGGGGTCAATTTGCGGTACATAGACGTCGTACCCTTGATTACAAGCGTGGCTGATCGCTATCCGAAGTGTCTAGTGCCATCGAACTGTGGGAGCTGGAGGAGAGTTTGATTGGCAGAGCAAGTCTAGACAGAACAAGACTGGTCGGTCGAGAGCGCTAGGCAAAAGTCACCACCATCAAGGAGACGAAAGAACACACCTACAGGCAAGAGCCCCGCAACCGAAGTGCAGAGGTCACGAGAAGAGAGGACGGCAACAAGACAAGATCGAATGGTTTTGCAGCTGCACATGAATCGGGACACCCGGTGAAGCCAACTTCGCATGGAAGGAACCATTGTATTTGATCTCGCTCATGCACGACAGCTCCGATAGGCCGTTGCTGATTGTACTATCTTCCTAGCCATCATATCCATGCCTTGCTCTGTTGCGCCAGATCCCATGCTCCATCTTTTGTTCCATGGCCGTAAACGTGCAAAGACTACTGCCGTGGCAGCGTCTATCGGACAATACCCTCGAAGCGGTTCTTGTACCACTTGACGGTTTCCTGCTGGTCGATACGGTGGGAGGCTCCGATCCTGGACTTGCAGCGACGGCGCTTGGCGACACGCTCACCTGGACGGGTCCTGTTCATGACGGATCAGTATCTCAACCACAACCAAACAGCTTCGCCGTCCAACTCACATGCAGCAGTAGAAGTCCATTCCGTAGATACCGATCGCTGGGTCGTACTTGATGCCGAGATCGATGTGCTCAGAGATACCGAAACCGAAGTTGCCAGTCTCAGAGAAGTTGCGCTTGCGGAGCTCGTACTCCTTGACCTTGAGGCCACGCTCGAGAATCTCCTCTGCCTTTGGGCCACGGACAGTGACGTGGACGGCGATCTTCTCGTTACGACGGATACCAAAGGTCCGGACGGTGTAGCGGGCCTTGCCTGGTGAAGGTGTCAATTGGTGCTTGCGAGAGTGTCGACTGGGTTAGCACATACTGTAGACTGGAGTCTGACCAGACAGCTGCTCGAGCACCTTGGCGGCACGGGTAAGTCTGTCACCAGACTCGCCGACAGAGATGTTCAGGACGAGCTTCTGGATGCGCAGCTCACGCATTGGGTTGGCGGACTTGTCCTTGCCACCCTGGGTGCGGACATTCTGGCCATCGGCCTGCTGCGTTGAGTTCTCTCCTCGTGCCTGAGAAGCGAAAATATGTTAGCTGGCGGATCGTGTTTGTCGCAAGTCGCCGGTCGTATCGAGATCGCGCAATGTCGGATGATAGTGTCGACGTACCATTGTGAAGTGTGTCCGTCACGTCCTTGCTGTTGGCTGGTAAAGGAGTTTGACTGTCGTTCGGCACGAACTTGGAGAGAGAGAATCGTGTGCAAGCCGGATGTGGGCCGAAGACGAACTTTGGCCTTGGCGAATCTGCAAGGTGCGGCTGTTCCCGCTCGAGAACTTTGAGCGACGAGCTCGTGTGAGACGGAGGAAAGCATCCACGCGCCAAACAGCCTCACGTCCTCATTTGCTACTGGTGTGCTGGCGCATACTCACCAGAAAGTGCAGGGAAATTACTAACGACCACATCAACACCATCAAAGTCGTGCTCAGGCACGCGACATCCTCAAGATGGCATCTCAAAAGCAGGGCAAGATGGTAAGTCATACCCTCGCTCCACACCTCAAGGAGTCCTGCGTTGACAGAGACAGACCGCTGATATGTGTTATAGCAAGGCTACGTGAGTATATCCTCCATCACATGCGATTGAGACATCTCACTTACACTCCCCTAGATCAACTACCGAATGCGCGCAACCATGACCGATGGCAGACAACTCGTGGGCCAGATGCTGGCATTTGATAAGGTAGGAGAAGGATCCTCCGACAGGCATGACAACATTGTTGACTGTCAATAGCACATGAACTTGGTCCTCTCCGAATGCGAAGAATTCCGAAAGGTGAAGCGCAAGACCAAGCAGGGAGGAGCACCAGGCGCACAGTCGGGCGCACAGGTCATCGAGACGGAGGAGAAGCGCATGTTGGGTCTGGCAATCGTTCGAGGCGCGACAATCGTATCTTGCGCGGTCGATGGACCACCACCAGCAGATCCCGCAGCACGACTAGGACAGAGCGCTCCAGGTGGGGCTCCAGCAGCTGTGGCAGCAGGTCCAGGAATCGCGAAGCCTGCAGGACGAGGTGCAGGTATCGGACTGCAGGGACCAGCCGCAGGTGTTGGCGGACCAGGCTTCCCAGGCGCAGGATTCCCAGGCGCACCACCGGCCGGTTTCCCAGGACGAGGTGGTCCTCCTGCCGGTTTCCCTCCAGCTGGCTTTCCACCCGGCGGCGGTCCTCCAGGTTTCGGTGGTCCACCACCTGGTTTCCAGCCTCCTGGTGGTCGTGGTTTTGGTGCTCCACCAGGCGGATTCCCCGGTCGGTAGATGTGAGGTAGTGGGAGGGAACGGAAGAGGAAACAAAAAGGGGCCATGACCACAGATTGCAGAAAGCGGCAAGCTGCGAATGTATGATAAGGCCGGACACAACCGCCATCGAGAAGTACCTACTGGTCGCCAACGCGCATCGCCCAAAATCATACCCCTCCACGAGGACGGTGGAAGCAATCAGTCGAGGCAAGGTCGAACAAAAAGCAGAACAGAATCTAGCATTAGCGATGGCGTTCTTGAGATGCTAAGCACGACGCAAATGGCAGTGGAATGGGATATCGTGGATTGAATCTGTTCACACACAATGTTTTTCATGCTCATCGGAAATGCTGACTGTTCTAGAAACACACAAGTATGAGCAATCAATGCTCGTTGAACAACGGAGATTGACGATGCTCGTCAATACGTGCGACGAGCTGTTCTTGATGGGACAAGATGCACACGACAGCTGCGGCACAGTCCCAAGCAGACCGCTACGAAACGGCACCACTAGATATCTCCTACCGCTCACGAACGGCGTTCAGACGGCACATCAGCAAGTCAATACTCTGTGATCGGTCGAACACAGAGCACGTATTGCGTTCGCTGAACATGGATGTCACGTGCATTGTCGAAGGATTCGTTAGCCGCCTTTGCTGCCTGGTGCTGCCTGAGAAGCTGCAAGATCCACAACATGGCAATACTTAGATAAAGAGTCTCAGTGCCACAACATTTTGCACACACGCTCGCAAACACACACCAGCAGCATGGCACTAACTCGCCCGACTCCACGCGTACCATCTCTCAAACGCAAAGCTTCAGAGACCAATCCACCACCTCGACAAGCACCTGCGAAACTACCCAAGCTCAACGACACGACACACTTCCCCTTCCTCTGTCTGCCCCGCGAGCTCCGCGACGAGATCTACCGCTGGGTCCTCCTCGGCCGCTCCGCCTCCCTCTCCAGCTCAAAAGACCAGCCTCTCACAATCTCGTCCCCACTGACAGCCGTCTGTCCGCAAATCTGCGAAGTGTTCAACGATGCGCTCCTCTTCCACTCCAGCACTATAACAACAATTGTCCGGAATTACAACTTCGCTCATGTTGTTACGTTCTTGAACCGGCTGAGTGAAGCCCAGATGGCTCGACTTCGAAGCACGAGCGGAACAACATCGCTACCAGACCGTACCGTCAAGATTACACTGTCTTTCACACCCAAGGCGAAGAATTGTCGAATGAACCTCAATCGTTGGTTGGATCGGTTTGACGTGCCAGAGAAGCGTGGGAAGGATGTGCAATTTGAGTATGATGCGGTGATTAGGGCGAGGGATGGGAGTTATAAGGATCGGCCTCATCATAGGGTGAGTGCGAGTCAGAGGTGGGCAGAGGAGGCGAGGAAGGTTGAGAGGGCTGGCCAAGTGTACAAGGAAGGTTGGAGGTGGAGGCGGAGATCGTGAGAGAGGAGTTGTGTGTCTCGTGAGCTCAGTGACTCGTTGTGGTGCACTCTCTATCTTGCAAATCACAATTGGCCAGCCTGTAGACTACCACGCAGTGTCTATCGTCATGGTGAATTTGAGAAGGCTTCCCCACGAACTCTAGACCATCTTTCAACCACTGTGCTTACAAGCCTGGAGCACGGTTGCCGTTGATGGCCTTGAGCTGGACGTCGCTGCGGGATGAAGTCAGTACTGGGCATTAGTAAGTTGTCATAAAGATCGACTCACAAGACGAGGGTGGCATTTGCTGGGATAAGACCCGGGAAGCCACTTGAGCCGTAGGCGTAGTCACTGTCATGTAATCAGTCTCGCTATGTGGTTCGTGCCTGTCTATTCTGTGAGCTTACCCAGTGATAGTGAGAGTGGCCTTCTCGCCGAGAGACATGCCGCCGTCAGTGCTGAGGACACCCTCATCCCAGCCTGTGCATGAGTATTAGCTGGAAGGTGTCTGGGATCGGGCAATGGCATTGGCATACCCTTGATGACCTGGCCTACACCGATTCTGGTGTCGAAGTCGCCGCGGCCGACGGAAGAGTCGAACCTGAAGCATTGTCAGCCGACTTGCTGGCATCGTTGTTGTGTTTATACGCAAACATACTGCTTGCCCTTCTTGTTTGGCGCATTCTCATCGAACAGAGTACCAGTGTACTCCATGGTGATGTTGTCACCAGCCTTGGCATAGGTCTTGCCGTCACCGTCCTGGAGCTTCTGCTTAGTGACACCCATGTTGGCAGCTGAGAAGTGGAATGGACGGGATGGTGTAGTTGTGAAGTTTCGGATTGCGTTTGGCTTGAACAGACGTGTTGTTGTTTTGAACATCACGAGGAAAGGGTGAGGTGTCAGGATGTGAAGCTCCAGTCCCTTTAACCTTGACAGATGTCTTCGCTTCGGCAGAACTCTGATGCCCGGCCGGTCTCCACACCTCCGCGCACGAGCCAGGATCACGACTCCACGAGCCTCGATCTTTGCGCAGCGTTGTTTGGTCCTTGATCGAGGGACCGCATGAAAAGCTCTATGCAGGTTCAATAGAAGGATCATCTCTCACTGGCTCAATGGCCTGTAGCGTGTGCTGCCGATCTCAGCATAGTGCTGACCTCTCCCTCTGGATTCCGACACCACTGGCGAGCCACATGGCATATTGCCCCTGCCAGGCGTGCACGGCGTGGTTGACACGGCTCCACGCTTCTCAAGCTGGCCGAAACGACCGAAGCTGCATGCGAGTGTTTGAGATACTTTGCATTGCAGTAGCTCCTCTACCTTGAGCTGCGGGCTACTTTATGGTACGCACTGCAGGTCTTGCGCGTTCCTGGCGTGCCTGGATCAACAGCGATCGACAAGGCCGCACATTGGCTGAGACACTGGTGCTGTACTGCTATCATGAAGCATGCCTGCTTGCCTCGTCTCGACTTGTGGTTGGCAGACAAGGCAAGAGCTCAAGCGATGAAGCAGATGGTCGAGCGACTTCGGCAAGGGTCCACGATGATCATTGCATACTTCATTTGTCTGCCAGATGTTCTAGACGTTCTCAATGCATTTTGTACCATGCAGTACCATTATATGACTGAAGCTATTGCAGCGTCGATCCATTGGTATGTCGCTCGTTGCACCAATGTAAACCGATGCCAGACTCGAGGTGCCGCAGTGTACCACCTTCCACATTGCCGCAGTACGCGAATCCATATAAAATGTGTTGCGAGGCGGCGGAGCTAGTCCTCGGTGCGCCGCTATTAATACGCCCATTCCATGTTGTCGCTGCCGTGGAAGGTGAGCCTCTCATCCTCACTGCCCTCGTTGTTGTCGCCTTGCTGAGATCTTGGTGGTATTGTAAAGCGTGGGTCCTGCTCGCTGTTGCTGTCGCTGTCGCTGTCGTACTTAAACCGTGGTGGTAAGGAGCCTAGCAACGAGCCTTCTATAGACTCCGGCTTGTAGCGACTAAAGTGAATACAGGGCCCGTTATTTATATGCTATTCGTAGTCGTTCTTAATTAAGCCAAGGTTGATTGCAGTGTCGTATAGCGCCCTGCTTCGAGGGATAATATCCTGCTCGAGGTAATACTAAGTCTATAGTAGATATTGCTAGCTACTAAGATCTTTATTATCTTCCTAGTTAAGTAACGCGGTCAAGGTGTCCGTGTCGGCTTAAGTAACTTCCCTTAATAGCTCGTAGATAATGCACTCGTATTAGTAGTAAAGGCGTCGCTACGGAGGGTATGTAGCTACTACTCGAAACGGACACGTCTAATCTATAGACAGCAGTATTAGCTTCATATCGAGGTATTCGAGGGTAAGAGGGATATAATCCTTAAGAGGGATAGAATCGTCGCTATTAATCGTGAAGATAGCGCTGTCTTTACCGAGATTAGGAATTGCTGTCGTACCGCGTAGCTACTATATCTATCGCTTCGCTCTTGTATTGTCGTAGTAGCGACCTAATTGCTACGCTTTATTTACCTGATTTTCGCCGAGCTACTACGCGTCGATTACTGCGATTGTAGGTAGCGGCTTCGGTATTCGACTTACATTTTGCTAGCGGCTTACATAGTAGTTGCAGGTCTTCTAGAACTAACCCTTGCGCTTGAACTCGTCGTCGAGGCGGTTCTTGTTACAGCCTAAGCAGGTTCTTATCGTGTAGTGGATGTGCGTCTTGAATTAAGGTGTCAAGGTGTCTAAGTTAAAGGTGGTACGCACTGCGTAGCAGCGATATAGACCTATAGTGAAATTAGCGTCCCTCACTCGACCAATCAAAACGCTTATTTAGCATTAGCGCGGACCAATCAGAGTGCTCGCTTGCCGGTGCAACGCTGCCCTATTATCAAGCGCCGCAAGCTACAAGCTTCGCCGCACCCTAGCAATCGCCGCACCCTAGCAATCGCCGCACCCTAGTGACTTTTTATCATCAACACCACCAATATTGCTCATATCAACTTGATTCTTTTCCCAATATGTTCGCAGCTATCTGTTTCCCTATTCTGACTACTTATATCGCGTAAAAACACGTTGTGTTGCCGAGAGGTTGGTGTTGACGCTTCGGCATAGGATTTTGGTGAGAGCCCTACCAAAGCTTCATGCGCCCGTGTCGAGATTCACGCGTTTCTTGCTTTCTCACCACCTCACCACATACAACAACACACCATAGAGCCCACTATAGTGCCCACAGGCTCTCAAATTCAATATAAGGGTGATCTGCTATATGATATTGATGCTGCTCGTCCCATTCAGCGCGTTACGACACCTACAACACCCTCTGTATTCCCTATGCGACACCCGTCTCGACACCCATCTCGAAGGCTCTTAAACTCGGCTGTTGAGGGCTTCACACCTGTCCGAATACACCGCTTAGCATCATGTCCTCCTACGCTTGCCTATATAGATGAAGAGAAGGAGCCTAAAGAGATGCCACTACCAGACAACAGAACTTTCGACTCATTCGAGGACCTTATGCTATGGCTGTCAGGATAGGCTCTTGCATAGGGCTTCGACCTTAAGAAGCAGAAGTGGAAGAAGACAGGTAACGATAGTCCTTTAGGCGATCGATATAGGCTCGAGATACGCTATCATCGTGAGGGTTCACTTAACAAGCGATCACAAGCCAAACAGGCTGCTAAGCTAAGCAAGCACCGGTCTAATAAGTGTGGATGTCTATAGAAGATTACTGCTATTACTACATAGCTCAATTCACCTGTCGTTGATAGAAGAGTCACTAGGCCCTATGAGTTACGCCTACCTTCTCAATCTTAACATCTAGAGCATAACTACCCTCCTTCTGAGCCTATTGTATTGCCTAGAGCCCGCACTAACTCTCGTAACAACACAATCGGTGTTCTTAGTCAGATACAGGGTCTGTCTCGAATAGGCGTACGCCCTGCTTAGATTGAGGCCTTCATCGACGATAACTACCCTAGTGTTCTTATCTATAAGGGAGACATTAAGAACCTGAAGTGGCGACACCACCTCAATAGCCGCAAGCAAGCGACTCAAGCTGAGCGTTGTATACGACTATTGGAAGACAAGGGCTTCATTAAGGGCTACGACACTTTCACTGAAGGAGATAACGCTAGTAGGCTACGAAGCTTGAATGTCATCTATCCGGACTGCCTTGAGGTGTATACTAAAGCACCAGAGCTACTAGTTATAGATGTGACCTTTAAGACGAATGTCTACAATCGTAACGTGCTAAATGTGGTGTTAGCTACGCCCATAAATAACACGATGCCGGTGTCTATTCACATACTAGACGGCATGACCAAGGAGCACTATCTCCCTCACTTATAGTGGTTACGAGCCTACTTCGAGGAGCGCAAACTCCCTATGCCGAAGGCAATACTTACTGACCGTGAACAGGCGTTGCTCAACGCACTCGATAAGGTGTCCCTAGAGACTCTAACGATCCTATATGAATAGCATATCAATAAGGACATCTAGGCTAAGCTTCACAAGCTCGGCGGCAACTTCGTATAGGTACTACGGCAAGATATAGCGGGTAGGACTTATTGGATTGAGTCAGAGCTTAGCAATCAATTCATGAGTGATTAGCAAGTTGTATTGAGGTCCACTAACGAGCAGTCATTCGAGGAATAGCGTAAGGAGCTTCATCAGAAGTATCTATCGATAGTGACCTACCTTTAGACCTAGTAGTGGCTATATATAAGGCGGTTTGCTTATTGCTACACCTCGGAAGTCTGTCACTACAACGAGAAGGCTACATCGCGTTGTGAGGGTGCTCATAACTGGATGAAGCTCTAGCTCAATTATAGTGCTCGGAATGACCTATATAACATGTTCAGTCAGCTCTAGCCTATGTAGTAGTAGGCTTATAAGAACTACCGCAGGTTGCTTGGACGAGCATCAGTATATGCTAGTAACTTGGTTGGCGACTTCTACTCGAAAGTGAGGCCTATCGTGTCTAAGACAGGTGTCTACGGTATCTACGCCTACGCATTATAGGAGGTCACGAAGACAGTCGCCGAAGCTGAGCGTAGGCTCCGTATTAAAAGAGATAAGAAGGGCGAGCTATGTAAGCACTCTGCATTCACCTATACGTGTTATCTTTGCACGTGTGACGGCTGCTATCGCCGTACGACTGGTTTGCCGTGTGTGTACCGCAATATGTAGCTACTTAAGAGGGGAGGTGTTCTACAGATAACAGACTTCGATATTCACTAGCATATCGATCGCGCTACAGCAGGTACTACACTATATAAGCCTCTAATAGAGCCCAATCGACGATCCAACAAGCGTAGAAGAATTGATCTACCTGCTCGCAATCTAAAAGCAGGTGTCACAAGCGCACACCGTGGCAATATAGCCTTCGAGCTTACTAACAGGAATGGCGTACGGAAGGCTAAGGATCCACGGCTATCGAGCTTTCTACTAACACCTCAACCCACTGCTTCGTAGCGGAAGGCTAGAGCACCGGATAGTGTGTTCTGCAACTGCAAGACTGGCTACACGACTCGAGCGTACGCGTGTCGGAAGTCAACACGCAATTGCGGTCTATAGTATCACAAGGGAGATGTTACTTATAACAACGTTGAAGGCAATCCGAGTGCTATATCACCTAGAGGGCCATCTGCAGCGAAACCACCTGATCGAATGGACGTACTAGAAGGACAGTTGAAGCAGCTCACCGAGCTACTAGTAAGTCAACAACAACAATAGGCTTAACAGGCGTAGCGAGATCAGTAGTATTATATGTAGTAAGAACGACTATTGCAGCAACCGTACGGCTACGCGTCCACTGCGCCTATATAGCAGTTCATTCATCCTTAGCAGCAGCAGCAGTATTATGACGACAGCTACGTACACGCGTCAAATCCTTCACGCTTTGGCAAGAGCTATAGCAGGAACCCACTATAGTGAGTATTCGTATGTGATTAACAGCTATTTCCAGCGCTCTCATTGGCTGTCGCTGGAAATGCGCGCAATCGCGCCGTTGCAACGTGTGTCAGGGGTTTTGCCGCTGCTTTTGAGGTGGTGAGAAAGCGCTGCTATCGCGCTGATGTCGCAAGCGGGCTTGGAGACGGGAATTTTCGACCACCCTCCAAAGAACCAACAACGCATTGCCCTATGACATTCATATTACCTGAGCTTCATCTTCACACCTATATCTGGCTGCCTGGTAAGTTTGGTGTTGATACACCGTGTCGTGTCGTTGTGGTGCAGTGTCGTCGTCGCCCAAGCTCATATCTCTGGCTTGGCGCCGGGTTCAAGCTCCCAAGCTGGGAAAGCTGGGAAAGGGACCCGAAGTTCAGCCGATGCGGCTTCAGATTTCGCACCTCAATCTGAGCCCATCAACAACACCACAACGCAGCGATATACCAACATGAAACATAATTATTCTGTATTCGCGATGCTATTCTGAGCAATTTGAGCTACATATCGTGTATTTTGAGCGTGTGTGGCAATTGATACAAGCCAGCAACACCATGTGTCGGAACGCGAGAATCCGAGCTGGGGTGCGGCGATTGCTGGGGTGCGGCGAAGCTTGTGGCGCGCCGCAAGCGGCGCAATGAAGCTCGCCTTGGCATCTCGAGAGGACTTCAGACAGCGTCTCAACTGGTGTAGCGCAGCGTGTGCTACGAGGAGATTATGCGTCGATCCTGTTATGTTCTTCATTGCCCACACTGTATCATCTAGAGGCAGTTCAATGCATCTGGTCAGATCGATGGGTCCTCGCACTTGAGCCGCAATCCAAATCGTGAGAGACTGCCGCTGTACGCGCCGTCTACTGTCACGATCGTCGGTTGAACGTACGAACATCGAGTGTGCTTTGTATCCCGAATTTCGCCTGAATTACGTTCCCCGGCGGTTTAATGTGCTATGCGTCCGCCGTTGTAATGCCCAAGGACGGGATGTCGTCGAAGAGTACGAAGCCGGAGCGGACCGGCCTGAGAAGTTGTTGAACACATGCGATGCCGAGTCATGTACGCGCAGATGCCTCGCTCGCAGTCCACGAGTCCCGACAGGCTGAATGCGTTTCGCTGTTCTCTTCACATTGCCCTTCCCTGTCTCTGCCTATCACTGCGGCCTCACTATTCCTATGGGCATTGAACAGTGAACGGAGACCCGGGCGTACGCTTGGAAAGTCGTCCCGAGGATTGTCATAGACTCGAACATCTTCGCGTTCAGCTTGAGAAGAAGGGGTGGTCGCGGACGTCCGACCACCACACTTTCTCCCAGCATACATGGGGAAAACGCTCATCATGCACTTTGCTCTTATCCGTGGTTGGCGTCAGGCGATAGAGCTCCGTCAGGCCAGCCCGCATGACATTGTTGTTCCATGTCTTGTCGTAGTTGAGGCCGACCTGATCTATGCCATGGCTGTCGTCAGACAATGTGAAGCGGCCGCCCAGGGCTTTGAAGGCCTATCAAACGGTCAGTAGGTAACAGTATGTGTAACAAAACGAGACCTTACTTTGCAGATCTCGCTCTGAGGATAAGCCTCAAGCATGCCTTTGCGAATGGCACTTGTGTTCAACTCGAGAACACCACCATATGAAGCAATGAAGTTGAGATTGCGTAAGATCTTTTCCCAAACACGAGGATAAGATTTCAAGCTTCGATCTGGCTGATCACTCTTGAGACGAATGAGATCGAAGTGACCCACCAACGGAGGCTTGAGAGCGTTCAGCATGTCACACTGAGAGTCAAAGTAATCTTCAAAGAGACGCTCATCGGTCCCGCCTGCGACGTGACGAGCTTTGTGATAGTACTCTGTGTCGTAGTCGATGGGAAGTGTGTGCACATGATGAACGCTGCCGACGAAGAGATCGACTTGATACTTTTCCAAGAGGTCCTGTATCAACGGTAGGGAGTAGTCGCGAATCCATTCACCTTCGAAGCCTACTAGTAGCTGGATCTGCTCGGCATATTTCTGCTGCAGTCTGCGAGCCTCGTGGTAGAAGTCGTCGTACAGGCTGGCCAGTGTTTCCTGAGTATGTTCCTCTGCTTCTCCCGGATAAAAGTCGACTTGTTGGCGTGCGATGTGCTCCGTGAGACAGAAGGTGGACATGTTCTTGCTGATGGCCGTTTGCACGACTTCCTCGAGTGTGCTAGTGGCATGGCCGCAGAACTGGCCGGAGTGGGAGTGATGTGACCAAGGCATGCCGGGTGGGAAAGAGCGGGAAGAGCAAGAATGAGCTTAAGTCTCGCGTGGAAGCTGCCAAACGCTGGACGTCGGTGATGTTCGGTGTGTGTCCGGGTGTCAGCACAGCAATGCCCCAAGGTCGGTGATAGATGAGTGGGCAGCTGCCAGCAAGATGGGCGTGCAGGGATCGCGGCCGGCACATCGATCCGCTGCCGTGAAGTCGAGCGCCCACAGAGCCCAGCACGGCCAGAGCTCCACCCTCCGCCATGGCACCATCATCAGCAGCCGTCTATGTACAGTACAGACCGGAGCGATGCTGAACATACTGCCGCCGATGCTGCCGGACCGGACTCCATCATCGACAGCAGTCATCTGACACTCAGCGGCGCGCAGTGTAAGCAACATCATTCATTCGGAAGACCTCGACTCTTGCCTGCCTCGCAAGCACACTCGGCCGCGCCAGTTCCACTTCCAGTGCGGGCCTTGGGTACCAACCGACCCGAAACAATCAGCCCATTGGCAATATGGCACCGCAAGACAAGAACGGCTCGTTGAAGCGCGCGCGGGTACGAGTGCCGTTGTGTGGTCGCGTAGCATCAACTCGACTAACACACACCTAGCAATCGCCAGGAGCGCAGCCAGAAGAGCAGAAGAAAGCACGACGATCCGCACGTCTGTCAGTAGGCGACAATGACAATGGCCAGGAGGGAGTGAAACAAGGCCCACTGCCCTCGCCCATCACACGCCATGCCACCGATCCGAGCGAGGACGACCGCACAGAGCCCGCCTGGACACCACCCGTGCGGCCCATCTCACACCAGCCAGCCACACCACCCGCAGAGTCGCGCCGGCACAATGGTCTCTCGTCACCGCCAAACGACACCCAGCCGTACTCGCAGTTCCTTGCGCCATCGAACGTTGCATACGAAGTGGACGACGAAGAGGGCGAAGGCGTCTGGGGCTACCTCGTGCCTGTCCATGGCTTCTCCGAGCCGCTGGTGCTGAGGAAGCGAGCAGCATGTCCGGTGCCCCTTCATGCTACTAGCAAACCCAGTGGTAAGCAAAGGGTGGCCAAGGACAAGTGGAAGACGGAGGAGGAAAAGTACGAGGTCGACAAAGCCCAGAACGGCACACCCGCTGGAGGCTACCTGCTCGGGCGTCACCCTGAATGCGATCGCATCATCAACGTTCCTACTGTCAGCAATAGGCATTGTCTGTTCTTCTCCGAGAACAAGTCAGGCGACGCGATTGCCGTACTAGAGGATCTCAGCGGAAACGGCACTTACGTCAACGACGCATACGTGGGACGGAACAAGAGGCGCGAGCTGCAAGACGGCGACGAGATCTCGATACTGGACGAAGCACGTTTCATCTTCAGGTACCCGCGCCGACGAGATCTGCATGCCAATGCATTCAGGAAGCAGTACAGCATACAAGGTCAGCTCGGCAAAGGCCACTTCGCGACCGTCTACCTGGCGCTGGAAAAGTGCAGTGGCACACGATTTGCCGTGAAGAAGTTCGAAAAGCGCAGTGGTCCTGGAGAGCGTAGCAAGGTTGAAGGCCTGCAGCAAGAGATTGCAGTACTCATGGGTGTCAGCCATCCGAATCTGCTGTGCTTGAAGGACACGTTCGACGAGCGGGACGGCGTCTACCTCGTTCTGGAGCTGGCGCCGGAGGGCGAGCTGTTCAATTGGATCGTGATGAAGCAGAAGCTGTCGGAGGCGGAGACTCGCAAAGTCTTCATACAGCTGTTCCAGGGAGTGAAGTACCTGGTGCGTACATTGTCGAGCTCACTGTTACATTTGACACGACTAACACAATGAAGCACGAGCGAAACATTGTACATCGAGACATCAAACCGGAGAACATCCTGCTGCTTGACAAGGAGCTCAACATCAAGATTGCTGACTTTGGTCTCGCCAAGATCATAGGAGAAGAGTCCTTCACTACCACATTATGTGGCACACCATCATACGTGGCACCGGAGATCCTCGAGCAGACCAACCGGCGGCGCTACACTCGCGCCGTGGATGTCTGGAGCTTGGGCGTCGTGCTTTACATCTGCCTCTGCGGCTTCCCTCCCTTCTCTGACGAGCTCTACTCGCCCGAGAACCCCTACACACTCAGCCAGCAGATCAAGATGGGACGTTTCGACTATCCATCACCATACTGGGACTCTGTTGGCGATCCTGCTCTAGACCTGATCGACCGCATGCTCACTGTCGATGTCGAGAAGCGCATCTCGATTGACGAGTGTCTCGAGCATCCCTGGCTCACGCAACGCCCTATCAGCGTCACCGATAGCACCGATGGCCTGACGGGTGCGTTCTCAGGCCTGGACTTCTCCAAGCGCAAGGTCCAGCGTGAACGTACGATGTTGTCCTCCATCAACGATGTCAAGGTCGATCATGTCATAGAGAGTCAGCCAGATCTGCCTCCGGTGAAGGTGTGGGACAAGAACGGTGGACAGCACCATACACAGCGACCTGCGAGTCAGCAACAAGCCGCACGACTGGCGACGGGGAAGAAGAATGTCGGCCACACCGAGCACACGGTTGAGGCAGCTCCTGACGCGGCTCGGGACCCGGAGGAATTTATGGAGATGGGCGGCAGAGGCGACCAGGTTCTGTTTGGAGAGGGCAACGGCAACAGTATTTATCCAAGCGAGACGGTGCGAGCCGGCGCGGTTGAAGAGGAGGAGAAGTGAATGGACGGACACTGGCAAAAATGACGTGGGCGCAGTCATGCTGTCGTGGATTCACGGATGAACGAATATGGGTTATACGATATGTTGTTGTGCTGGCTGGACTCTATGGGAGGCGCAGACAGCTTCTGCTCTTTGGCAGTGAGGGATGTACATTGCAAGAAGGTTGGGTTGAACTCCGACCACGCATGCTGTATTCAATGGTGTCGCGACCACGATCCGCTTGTCGATCACGGTGGACGCATATGACCACACGAAAGCTCCCAGGTCAAGATGCGCTGCATGAACTAATGTTTATCCTGCTTCTTCTCGTGCTTCAGCTTCGTGGAACATCAACTCATGTACTCGCTTTCACTAGCCCAATGCTCGCATCGCCCTCGTGCTGTGTATGCTCGGCAGTGCGTAGCCTCACACGCTCCGCTTGCATTGGAGTCGGATGCTGTCACAGAACAGTACCGTACTTCCTGAGCTGCAATATCACATCCCACAGCACAGCAGCACCGTGGACCTTGAGCTGCCTCCCAGCAAGGGCGTTCGCCTCCACATCATGGAAATCGAAGTCTGCGACGCAGCTGGGCGCCCACACGAAGAGCGATGCACCGGTACCACAGAGTATCGATAACTTCACATCACTCGCGAGAAATGGCAAAGCTACCGTTAAGTAGCCAAGAATTACTTGCGACTGTCTGAAGAGCGTATCGCACATCTTCCACTAAATGCACGGAGGCAGGAGGCAGCTGCTGCGAAAGCTGGCAAGATACTGGATTGGCCGATGCTCCAGACCCTCTCAGCGCTGGTCATAATAGAGTTGGGCCATGTAAGGATATCGCACCCTCGTACTCCGAGCAGCACTACCACTCCAATTTCGCGCTCCGCCTGAAGCCGGCCACGTCTGAGTACCATGCTCATAGACCCCACGGTCTATGGGATTTGCACCAAGCGTGTAGACCCAGCGCAGATGTGCTGTTCCGACACTATCGCCACCACGATCAAGACACACGGCAGCCTCCATTGGCGAAACCATCTCACTGCGTTCATGACAAGACTATTCTCCGCGCCATCTATGTCCTGCACCTTCGAGGCCGTGACGAGGACTCACTTCGACTGACCGAGAGACTCCGGCTGACTGGCGAAAAGGCATTGCAGTCTCGACTTGAGAGGGGGCAACTGTTCCGACAGGATTCCAGACTTGAGCGCTTACGACAGCAAAGCCTGTCAAGACAGCAGAAGGGTGACTTGCCAGATTGAAGATGGCGTAAGAACAAAAGTAGATCCCCCTGGCTTTCATGGCAACGATGTAGCACACTCGTTGCATGTGATCATTCGGGCTGGCAAGAAGTCAATAATGATTCAAGGATGGTGCCGAACAGTTGAGAGATGATCCAACGAGTAGCTCTGCCAGAGGAAGTGGTACGATATCCGCCTGAGTAGCTCAGTTCGGATAGCAGTGATGTAAGTTAGCGGTTTCAGTGTTTACGGTCACTCCTCAAGCCCCATGCGTCAAGCAGTAACGCTTCTGCATCCACTGCCTGCCGCCGTATACTTTCAAGCTTGACATCTCGATCCAGCGAGTCCTTGAGACTGGCCCTACGGCTCCAAACCGCAGAGTTCTCACTTCGACTTTCCTCTTCAAGCCATGCCGCATCTTCGGCTCGGCCCTGGCATCGTAGAATATACGCTGCCCGCAGCATATACCGTGCCATCGCGTCTTTCCCGCTCGCAGTCGGAGGCATCGTCAGCGCACCGGGATTTTCCTTGATGTATCGCTGGATCTGCACAAAGCCCAGCGCATCCGGCCGTGTTGGATGAAATAGACGGGGATATGTTTGCAAACGCCCCACAATAGCCTTGGACCCGCCAGTAAGCCACATTGCATCGACGAATTGATCGAAAAGGTCCGGTGAACATGGTGGGGTGGCCGGTTGCATGAGAACTTTTCGCATCGCGGTCAGCGGGGCGGCCCAAGGCATGTCTGCCTCGCGATATTGATACCTCTCCATAGCGTGCAGGAAGGCTTGAAGACCAGAATCCGGGTCATTCTCTGGGTGCCATTGTACTTTTGCACTTATGACTGCGGCAAGGACCCGGCCTAGCCAATTCCTCTCGTGGCGTGGCGTGTGCTTCAGCTGCTCTACTTGCGCGTCGAGCCATTTCCAGGTGTAGTCCTGGAGTCCTTGTGCTTCTAGGTGCCAGCAGAGGACCTGGAGGAACGGTTTGGTAAGATCTTGCTCTCTTGTCTCCTGGTCTCTCGCGGTCCATAGCCAGTGTAAGATGTGTGCAACTCTTGCTTTAGATGCTACTTGCGCCTTCAGTTCGTGTGGCAGATCTGCCGTGCGGTCTCGAAAACGTTGCAGGTACTGTTGTGCTATCTCGATCGTCGCGGTGCCCTGCTGCGCCAGCGCCTGGAATTCTTCGATGTTGCGTGGGACGTTCTCGTTGTGGGCGCCCGAGCCAGGAATCGTGTTGGCTGGGCCATGCTGTCGTGATGGCCCGTGAGATGCAAGGCGTACCGCGACGAGACATGTTAGTGAGGAAATTGGTGCTGGGCGAAGCGATCTCCGCAGTGTGAGAGCGAGCATCGACGGCTGTGTGGAATGCTCATGTTGGTCGATTGCAGCGTTAGATGGAGTCGTTCAAGCACGACTTGTCACATTCACTTAGTCATCACCTTCACGTTCACACATCATCGCACTTTGGGTTCCTTCAAAACAGCCCGGCCATGGAGGCCTCACGCAAGACAGAAGGTAGAGATTGTACATTCAGGCATATCACTCATAAGAATCTATACAATATTACAAAGTGCAAGTACTGTGTCCCCTTGGCTTGGGCAGCCTCCAGATGAGATCCCATGCCATGCCAGGCATTTGTACTTTTACACGCCTGTATGCCCCGAACGCCGCGCTGAAAAAGACCGTGCGATGAACTATGTTAGACGGTCTCGATTGCCCACCCCAATGACATCATTACGCAAGATGTCCAGCCAGTCCGAGGAAGAGGGCTTGGGCAACGACCTGTGTCGCCCATAAGCCTACTTTTCGGATACGGCGGTTGCGTTGTTTGTGGTCACCAATGTCGCGGACGAATGCTTCGTATGTCTCTCGAGATAAGTCGTCCAGCAGGCCAGAATCGAAGACGGTCCAGGACCCATCGAACTCACTCAGTCGCTTGATGATGCGGCAACTGATTGGGATGTAGTTTGAGGAGCCGCGGGAGTGTGAGTTGATGTAGGCCACGATGGGTCGGACTGCGGCGTTATTGACGTACGAGAGGTCTCTTGTGAAGATCGGGACACTTGCTCGAACATCGTTCAGGTGGATGTTGATGTCGAAGACGATGAAGCGATTGTGATTCTCGTCTTGGGGCTCCTCGGTCTTGACTTCTTGCTGAACCTGCTCAGGGATATCGTCTCGGTTGTCGATCACGTTCGAGCTGCTGCCACCGTGCTGCACTTGATGCGCTTGATTGGAGACGGTTGCTTCCATGCGATCGTAGAAATCGCTCATGACCTTGGCAATACTTCCGTCTGCGTCGTGCGGTAGCATGACATCCGACACGATGTCAACGTTGCCTTCCTGGATCCACGAGAAAGGACCTTCGACACCTCGGTTGAGATGGTCAATGTTCAGACCTCGCAGCTCAATCCGAGTGTGCTTCTTCCACTGTGACGCGTCTTCCTCCACTCCGTCAATCAGTGACATCCCTGTCGTTCCGTGGACTTGCCTTGGATGCACATTGAACATAGCATTGTCGAACTGTCCAGACATGTGGTTGGCAGACAAGAAGTCGTAAAAGAGCCATTGCTTCCTCAATCTCGGTAGCTCACACATTGACAAGCTGACTTGGAATGGTCGAAAGTTTCTTGGCTGGTGAACTGTCAGCAGCACGTCCTCCATCTTGAAGTTGTCGATCTCGAAGTCTCCGGTGTTGTGCTCGTGGCGATAAGCTTCTGGGGGTGGATCGTCCGGTTTTCGAGGTTGTACTGATGTTCGATCGAGAACACCACGCACTCCTACGATTGACACATCTCTGAGCAGACCTTTGCCATTGAACCACTTCGCGAAGGACAGGCTGACATCGACCTGCTTGATCGTGACATCAAATTGGCTGTAGTTGCCATCGTCTTCGTCCTCGTTCTGTGGACCATACACCGGCCTGTCCTTTTGTGTCTGCGCATAAGCTTGCATGGCTGCAGCTGCTTCTGCGGCCGCTGTTGTAGAAGAGCCCTTTGTGACTGATCGTTGCCTCTTTGCTCTTTCTGGTCGACGGCTCACAAACACATTATTGAAGCGAATCACACCATCTCCCCATCGCGGCACAACTGCGCTCTCGAAGACGATCTTGATGCCGCTGCTTTTGGTCAAGTAGTTGCCAATCCAGCCCGCCAATGTCTCCTGCGCGAAGACCGTGTTGACAGCCCAAATTGCCAGGCTGACGAAAGTGGTCGTTCCAATGATGAGCCAGAGTACATGCCCCCAAAATATCCAGCTCATGAAGGCAAAGATCTCATCCATCGTAAATGGTCGAACACTTCGTATCGAGAACCACTTGAAACGAATTTGCAGTCTATGCCAGAAGCCTGTCGCCGCAGCAAGGAGCTCTTCCTTAGTCGGCCGTTGTAGGTGCGGCAGTCGATCAGAGAGCCAATTGTGCTGCTCCCCTGCATCGGTGCCATGACTGGTATTTTCAGATGTCTTGGACGTTGCTGCTACAGGCTTGCTTCCTGGTGCAGCCTCTGCTCCCCGTGCCGCTGGATTCTCTATAGGACTCTTCTGGTCGCTGCTCCATCTTCTCTGCAGCACCAGCTTCATCGTCCACGGCACCGTCGGTTCCCATGTTCGCGACTGCGTGTGCAGACCTTTCGCCCAGACATGATCCGTTATCTCCGTCGTCGCCGATCGAGGCCGTCTGAAGGGTGTAACCGCGGTTCCAGCATGGTGAGTATGTGAAAGGACGGCTGTCGCGGCAGGTAGTCGAGGTATTAATGTATGCTGCGCCCTGATGGTGGGCGATCGTACCAGTGGAATTGCTGCGATGGGCAAGTTTCCTGAGAAGTGAAGACCTATCCGCGCGACGTCAACCACATGGCGGCTCATCATGCGACGCGCATGCTGGAGACTGTATCTACGGTACAGAGGAAGACTGCTGTTGAGAGCAGACGTCGAAGAAACAGGACGTGATGGCTGGGACTGCACGAACAGGAACAAGCAAAGGCGAAGTCTTCAAATCCTGGTTCTCATCAACGGCCGTCGGCAGCTCCATGACGCGCTTGCCCTATTTCGTTCTTGCATCTCGGAAGCTCTTGCCGCTGCGCAGCATGTGACATTGTCGCCTGAGGCTGCTACGCCAAGCACGCACTTTCGGGAGCGGCCGTCTCCTTCCTCACTCTCTAAATCTGCAGAGGAAGTTGCGACTGACTTGATCGTTCCCAAGGCAGTGTCCACCAAGGCAACATCGCAAACATGCCCAAGGAAGTCAAGCAGAAGTCTGGCTTGATCGTTGGCCTCAATGCTGGCCACGTATGTCTCTCCCATCTGCACCTCGTCGGCGCCAACTGCGACATCGAAGGATGAAGTCTCGAACAAATCACTAACATCACCGCAGCAAGTCACCCCTCGCCAGCCAAAGCCGCGTGTCTCGCGCATGAAGGGTCACTTGAGCAAGCGCACCGCTTTCGTCCGTGATGTCGTCAAGGAGGTCTCCGGGTACGTCGCCCTTGAAGAAAGTCAATGGCGGAAATCAAATCACTAACATGCCTCCCACAGCCTCGCCCCATACGAGCGCCGCGTTATCGAACTCCTCCGCAACAGCAAAGACAAGCGTGCCCGCAAGCTCGCAAAGAAGAGACTCGGAACCTTCGGCCGCGCCAAGCGCAAGGTTGACGAGATGACCAAGGTCATCGCCGAGAGCAGGAGGGCCGGTCACTAAACGGCATGACTACGACTTTGAGACGATACCACAACAGCAGCGGATGGCAGGACGTACGACGGCATGGGGATAACCTGATAACCTCCGACCAGTGTAGCAAGTCTGCCTGGCTCGAGAAGGGCTTTGACAATAGCTGGTTGGCCTTCGTATCTGCGCAATCAAATGTGCAATGAAGCCTGTTCTACCACCGTGTCATTTGCTCAGTACTTGGTACCTTCTCAATTCGTCGACGTGATGCGATCGTCGTTGTTGTGCTGTGCTGCTGTGTGTCTGCGGCGTTTCGTGACTGACCGCTAATTTGTTCCCACTCTTCGTCTCGCTGAAACCGCCTTCCAGTACCCGCTGATTGCACAGTCATGTTGCAGAGCGCATGCGATTGACGCAAAGACGTAATCGAGCATGAGTGCATCCACAGTAAGTCCCGTCTAGTTTGACAAGGTGAACCTTGGAAGTCCAGACACGCAACGCTCCTACCCTTTCCGTCTGGTTTGTTTCCACTTCACTTCCTACCAACCATCTCGACTCAGCTTACCAGGCCTGCACTGTACGCAAAGGTACTCAGCCCTTTACAGCGTTGAAGAGCAGCGTGCACAGGACGGCGAGCGCGGCGCAAGACAACCTTGCTGAAGCAGCCCCATGCAACTGACGATAATTGCAGGTGCTGTTCACCACCATGCCAAGGCAAACGGTTTCCAGCGCATCGCGTGTTCCTGTGCCCACAGAGTCGATGGTTAGACCGGTGCTGCGGCGGCGACTTCCTCGAAGCGAAAGTCAATGAAGTCGAGCTACATGAAGATGAGCTGGACGCCGTTGAGTCCATGGTCGAATCCTTCCATACTGGCGATCCATGCGATGCTCTCGGAGAAGATAGCTCATTTCGATGCAGCCAAGTGCTAGCTGCCCACGTCTACGCTACAGCAGAGAAGTACCAAGTGCCAGATCTGAAGGAGCTAGCACTGGAGAAGTCCAAGGAGGCTGCAGACCCAGACAACAAGCTTGACATGGCCATAGCTGCAAGATTGGTCTACGAGGACATACTGCTGCCAGAGCACGATGGCAAGCTCCACGGGGCAACACTCGACTTATGGATAGCTTCTCAACTTGATGCCACTGATCGCGACTTTCTATTATCAACTCTCACGGACGCGCCAACCTTGACTGCGGACCCCATTCTTCGCCTGCTCGCGGATCGAATATACTGCCTTGCTACGATGACCCTGACCGAGACCGAGGCTGGTCGTCTCGCGGTGAAGTCTGATGTGCTCGAACGCTTTTGGTCCATGGCGTGAAACGCAACGTGGACCGAACGGTTCCCAAATAGAAGAAGAGTATTGCTGAGAAGGATGCAGAGATCGAGCGGCTAAAGTCGACACATGCGGGCGCCGCGAACGTCCTCGATGGAGCAATATTTCGAAACCCGTTAGTCACACATTCCGTTAGTCATGCATGGTGGTGAATAGCGGCGAGGTGTTTTCGATGTATAATGAATGTGTGGGATGTGAGGAGTGTGTTACTGATGGTTCATCGATGCTAATGCGAATGTCAGCTTCGTGGTGGACTGCTTCTGTTTCTGGAAGTCTAGAAGACGGACCTCAGCTCACGAACGTTACGGCGCACCCCGAAATACATATTGACAGGGCGCACAAACATCACCGATCGTAAATTACGAGGCCTCGATCACTGTTAGACCTCCAATGGGCGATCATACTACTCGTGGTTGGTGGCTGTCAAACCACGAGTCAGTTAAGCTTCAGCCACGCATACGTCCCTGACACATGTCCACCAGCTCGACTCCTCCCTTTCTACAAGTGACGTATAACGGGTAGGGAACTGCAAAACTGCTGTTAACATGTCCGATGAACTTCATCTTCATTCCTCACCAGCTAGCAGTTCCTGGAGTCTTTTCAATGGCATCCCGAATCGAAACAGCCAGTGACGCATTAGCAATTTTGTACAAGACAGGCACTCTGAAACAGCATAAGGAAGAGGGCAACGATAAGCAGTTTCACAGCAACGGCATGAACGGAAGGACAATCGGTAGATCATCTTTTGATGGTAATAGCTCGCCCAAGACATACGCGAATGTCCTGAAACAGGAAGAACATCAGCATAGCAACGGCATATCACCAGGATTGACTGATGATCGAATGATTGCTTTCGAAACTGCAGGCATTGCACCCAAACACGACCCAGAGCAGCCTGAAAACGGAGATACAAAGCCATATCTCGACAAGGCAAAAGTGGCGAAGCTCACCAACGGCATCTTGAAACAGGCCTACCAACAGAACGCCAAAGCCGAGTTCACAGAAGCTGTGAATGCCAATCACGTGTCGTTTGACATGACAGCGAATGCTTATAGCAGCGAACAGCAACAAAAGCCACAGGCTGACAAGCAGCAGCTGGAGCAACAACTTCACAACCTCGAGAACTACATGGAGCAACGAAAGCAGGACCAGAACGCGCGGGAGAACAATCAACAAAATGGGCACCACGACGATGAGCAGAACAACCAACAGCATGATCAAGATTATGACCACCAGGACAATCAAGAACCAGAGCAACAGAATGAGCAGCCTAACGGTCAAGATGATGGCAATGAAGACGACACCTACTATGACCGCGAGGCCGCCCAGAATTTCACCTTCTCAGTATTGAGGTAAAGTAGACGCTTTTTCTTCTATCGTTGCCTCAAACTAACATCTCATCTCAGACAAACTCGTAACACTTCCTACCTCGACTTCACCATCTCCAATAACGACACAGACTACAAAGTCAACTCCCTAATCATCAGCTCTCTCTCTACAGCCTTCCAAGAAGTCATCATAGCAGCAAAGGTATGCACACCACCCACCACAAGTAAACGGAAGCGCAAGTGTCTTCATACCCAACCCCTCATCGCAACGACGCCAAAGCTCACCCTAACTCCGTCATTCCAGGACGCCAACGAATCTCGTGTCGAGCTCAAGTCGGATTCTCCTCTCGCAGTCAAGACGATGATCGACTTCTTCAAAACACTGAACTATAACACACCAAACACCCTTTCTCGCCTCGAGGCAGCACAACACCATGTTGCTGTATACCTGATCGCGGAGAAGTACGACATTCCTGGTCTTCGAGACTTGGCAGTCTGGCGATTCGAAAGACCATTCTCGGATTGGGGATACAGCAAAGACGTGCTAGTCCGCATGCTCCCAGACTTGACACAATTCGTGTACGGTAACACACCAGAGAAGTGTCCACTCCGAGTGGCGCTCTTGAGGATCTGGGCGAATGCTCTGAGGCCGAGAAACTTCGAGAGTGTTGACTTTGAGCCGCTGATCGATGAGTTCCCGAGCTTCGGGGCGGACATTATCCACGTACTTGCGAGATTTGCTAGTAGGAATGGTGGACATGAGCAAGGGTGCGATGATTATGGGAACTCCATGGGGACAGATGGGTTCGAGAATGGACGAGGGGGAGGACAAGGGCAGAACAGATACAACGACAACGACGACGAGAACAGTGGTTGGGATGAAGAATAAGAGTATTTTTGAAGCTTTCAACTTTGTGTACAAAGAGCCGGCGTAGTGAGAGTGAAGTTGTAGCAGTATGTACTATGTATGGGAGTTGTCCACCACTGAAGCAGCCACACTGCAACCACCAATCACCAGTCGTTGGAGAATCTTCTGATCAACATTCTAGAAACCCTCGAGACTACCATGCCTACCACAATCTTCGCAAGGAGCATCATCAGCCTGTCTACTATACCCACCCAGCCTCGGACGTCGTGCACAAGCTTATAGATCGCCACAGTCCACATGACCATCATTACGGCTTTCAACGCAAAAGAGCCCCGCTTGCCACTTAATCGGTATACAAGCCAGATCTGCCACTGAATTGCCTGGTGAACTCGCATATGCCACCTCCTCCGCAGAGATGATTGTGCTCTCATCAAAAATCGTAGACAGTCTTCGAGCATCTCTTCCGAGTCTTTCTGGATCAAGCTAGAGCCATCAGTCCGTACACGCGAGCGAGCATACAGCCGCATGTTTCCCTTGCTCTTCCTCCACGAGATGCCTGACAGCATGCTGTTGATATAATGCAGCATCTGACCCCGCCCGGCCTCAGCACGCTTGGCCTCGCCCTGCACCAGTCCCATAAGCCTCTCAACCTCCTCCATGCTCAGCGCCTCCATCCTTTCCCACGGAGACTCCGATGGCGGCCCTTCCTTCACCTCGAACGCTATGCCCGGGAACTCATTCTGCCACCGTCTCAGACCACGAAACAACTCCAACCCTCGAAGCTCCTCGTCCGTCATCAAATGTCCATCCTCGCTCGGCCCGGGTCGATTCCCCACATAAGGTATGAACTGCATCCGCCTTAATCTCGGTAGCTGACCCTGTTTAGCGCGCAGGAGGTCTGCCGGGTATGCAGACACTGTAGTGGCGAATGCGTACAGAACTCTGGTGTTGAAAAGGTGTGACCGGCTATCGATACTCATGGGGACTGTCTGCCTTTCAACGTATGCGCGAGCTGCGGCGAGGAACCAGCGCTTGCTGATGAGGAAGGAGTCGATCTTGTGGGTGCGTGGGATGAATCTGAAGGTAGCATAGTCGAGTCGTTGTGAAGGCATGTGGGCGAGCTCGCGGTATGGGCCTGATCTTGAGTATGCGCACTCGAAGATCATATCCTGGAGCTCTTGAGGTATGGAGAAGATATGGTGGGAAGGCATAGTGGTCGGCGTTGTGCACAATGTGTTGGCCAGCTCGCGGGTTTGGTGATCTCTCATAATGATGAGGATGGAAGAAAGAAAGAGGCGGCTAAATATGTCTGAGATTTGGTCCAAGCCACGAGCTGCGGCGCCGCGGCGTGTGGGACAAGTGAATAACGCGAGAGTCTTGGCAAATTTACACGTGAGTCAAAGTCCACAGGATGAATCGGTTGTGATCGCGCATTTGATAAGCGTCCAAGTCATAGGAACAAGAGTATCGTCATTAGACATCAACACATGCGATGAGCGATCAGTAATGACTGATCTTGAACGTGCCTTGCTAGTAAGGTCGACCATATTCATGTGAGCCTACCATGTTTGTTCTATCTAGGAGCTCTAGCGTGAGAGTACGCATATCTGGATACGAACATTGCTTCAGTCCGCGCAGCCATGCTCTATTGGCGATGAAGTGTTTGCCGAAGATGTGGAGAACACCACATGTCCAACCCATGGGCACACATAACGACACGACTTGTTCCTGCGCATATGCCCGGGCAGCTGCTGTAAAGCAGCGCTTGGAGATTAGCCACTCTTCCGCCTTCGTCTTTCAAGGCCGTCGAACTCGGTTTGTGGATGAGTCTGGCTTCGCGATCTGCTCAATGGCGTTGATGAGCTTGAGATGCGTCGGCTTGGTATAGGCGTACGCGAAAATGATGTATTGGAGTTATTGCGGTTGGTCAAAGATATGTCTTCGTGTACATTTGGCCTTGTTCGCACTGCTTTCGGTAGTCCTGTTAATCCGTTGCGAAGAACCCAGGAGGTATCGCCATGATGGTGTAATGGTCGTGTGTGGATGGTGGAAGCGAATTGAGGTGGTCGGAAGTGATCATAAGTAGAGGGATGAGAGGTGGTCAGAGGTGATATGAGTGAGTCTCAATGGCGTGTCTGGTTGTAGGCTTGGACCTAAACAGAATGCATGACGTCAAATCACGGGGAGAAGTGAATGATTAGCTCACGGATGTGGCATATTGCCGGTCACACAATTCACCTACGCCAAGCGAAAGCACTCGAAAGTGGATACAATTCGCACGTGGCTACATCGACGTTGTTCGATTCGAGGCGAGATCTTGCACGAATCACCTCCGTTGGGGCGATTCAAGAACGGGAGACATGGCCCATTTGATGCCCCGGCAAGTGAGTATCTCGCCTTGGTTGTGTTAGATCGGCGCTGAGTATACATGTATGCCTTCCATTCCTCATAGAGGGCATGAGAGCTCACTCAATTGTGGGCGATACAAGGTCTGTCACGAGCCTCTTGACGTTTATGCCCGAGGCGATGTATTGTTGTGATATCGACTTCATTCCGGTTGACATACAAACCTCAGAAGGCAGCGTGGAGGAGGCTATGAGCGCAAGATATTCGATTTGCAATGACATTCGTGTGTCTGACTATGGTTGAGCCCTGTACTTTCTTTAATGCAGTCGACTCGAGTGGAGTCCTGTGCCCCTGTTCAGCGAGAGCCCGGAGAGCGCTCTATTTCTGCTTTGTTCCGCCCAAGAAGCGTGTCCAGACTTATGAGGTACCAGAATGGTCCAGAACCTACTCAGCAACACCCTCGCAACTGACCCACGCCAGGTGTGCCCCAATCACAGCGAGCAGTATCCACACCATCAGCATCCACTGCTTGTCATGCTGTTGCTGAAGTTCTTTCGTGTACTCGAGCCACAGGTTGTTCACCTCCTCCCTCGCCTCCTCAACCATATGCTCCGCTCTCTCTTGGTCCGCCGGCGTGCTCCACTTCTGGACGGTAGCATCCTCCGTAGTCCCCTTTGTACGGGTATGCTTAGCCGGCAGACTGTCAAGATCGAATTTGGCCAAGTCAAGGGCGCGAGGTGTGTGTGACTTCATTGCGTTCAGGATGAACTCATCCATAGCTTGATCCGCCAGGGTGGACACGTTCGCGCATACCTTCGATTGGGGATAGAGACGAGCGACGGAATCTTCGCCGCCGGTGACGTCGTCGTAGAGTGTTCGCTCTCGTGGCTTTTCTGGGGATGCTGGCGAGGTAACGATGGGCTTGAGGAGCTCTTCGAGGCGCTGTACGTTGGCGCGGAAGTTGTTCAACCTTTGAGGATATGGATCGAAGTGGTCGTTCAGGTACTGCTCGTCTGCCATGGTGACGAAGAATTGGCGTACACCTCGGAGCTTCGCAGTCTCGGTATAGACACTGAGTTGCGTGAGCTGCTCGTTGCTCAGCACGAGCTTCATGCCGGACATGTAATCCAGGTCGATGTCGTCGAGACCCTCGTCCATCACATCACTGAGGTCAAAATGTTCCGGGCCCACTTGTAGTCGCAGTGTGAGGATCTGGCGTGGGCGAGAGAAGGGTCCACTCAGCGTACAAAGGTCGAGCCCATCCGTTATCAGATGCTTGGCGAAGGCGTTGAGAGTGCTACTGTACGTAGATGACTGTTAGCCACATCTGTCACAATCTCGCGCGCGGTCTACTCGATACGTACCTGGTGCCAATCTCGGCAGAGTCTCGAGCGACGTGAAGACTGATGGGACTGTCATGCACATAGGCCTTCGCCGCGGCTACGAACCACTTCTTGCAAACGAGCCACTCGGCGACCTTGTAATGAGCTATTTTGGCCTTGGCCTCCTCTCGGGACAACTGAAGCTTCTTGGTCACCAGCTTGTGTGCCCGAGAGCCGCGAATGACGAGACCGGCATGTTCTGGTTTCTCGTAGGCGTACTCGAAAATGGTATCTTGAAGTTCTTGGGGCAGGTCGAAGAGGCGGAAGTGCTTGCCCGAGGAGTCACCTCCTCCAGTGGCTTCCATCTTGGTGATCGAGTCGCGACGGTGAAGAAGATGGGGTGATGCTGTGGTGGTGCTTACAACAGCTGGAGGGCTGTCTCATAGATGATGCGGTGGTGATGTTGGGAGTCTCGTGTCTGTGGAAAGAGCGTGAGGGACCTTATCTAATGTCGCTTCCTCGAGATGTGAGCGGCGCGAAGTTGTCGTCAAATTTCGAGGTGCGGCAGACTCGGTGAAGACAGCGAGTGAATGCAAGCTGGCCCTCAGGCTGGAGCTGGACCATCAGTGCCACGTGCGTGTTATTCGTTCCAAACGCCAAAGGTGGCGGCTGCATTCGAAACTATTCATTCACTTGCTATCAAAAGGGTATCTTTGGTTTGTGACGCCATGCGCTATGCTTCAAATCAACGAGTCTCTTATACGGCGGGTTACCTCTCAACGCTGGCCAGTCCACGACCACGCCCTCCCATCGTCCACATTCATCCACCTGCCACCCGTCATTGCGTCCCAGCCCATCATGACGCCAAGTGCTCTGCAGCTGGCACTGCTGATGGCACAGACAACGCCATCGCTCTCACTGACGACCGTGAGATCGAGCAGATAAGCACGGCCTACGAGCTGTCGCAATCTTAGTGTTTGCTCCGGAATGTTGACTTTGTAGTCCGTCGATGCTGCCCTCTTGGCGCCACCCAATGAGTAGAACAGTGCGCTGTAGAATCCACCCTCCCAGCCGATATTCTCCTCCACGTGCTTCACATACGGTCCATCTCGAAGAGGTGCCACCGGAGAGGTCTTGTCGAGTCGCTTCTTTGTGGCCAGTTGGATGCGTTCCTGCGCGGGCTGGACACTGAGAGGTGCTGCAGCCTCTAACAACTCCGACGAGTCCATGATATCGGGATCATCCGAGCTCAAGATCAAGGGCGACTTCACATACTCCACGATCGAGGAGAAGTCGTCGAGTGCTTCGTCTCCGCCCAACAGTGTTCGCGAGAGCGACCTCGCGCCACGTGCATACCGTTCCAGCGGCAGATAATCGCGGCTATACTGATACTCGAAAGGGTGTAGGTCACCACGTCGAATCTGCATGCCCACCATTGAACCTCCGTGAGCGGCGGCATCGTCCTTGAGCTTGGCAATGCGCGAAGCCGCGTACAGCGAGTCTTCTCCTGTAAGCTTGAACAGCGCTTTGAAACCGCTGCGTGCCAGGTCGTACACTCGCGACTGTGCCTCCAATCCGTGCTTCCGCGCCACCTGAAACTCTTGCTGAAACGCGGACCCAAACGTCCATCCTGCGGTAGCAGCTGACACCACGAGATGTTTGGCGGTTCGTGGGCATGGTACTCTTTGGTGTGTTGGTGGTGGCGAACACTTCGGCATTGGTGGCGCTGCGAAGTACGATGTATACGAACCCCATGCCCAACGAGTGTCGTCAAGAAAGAACGCTCTTCCTTCGTGTCTGGCGAGGCCGTAACTCATCCATAGCAGCAGCAGCGACTTTCCGAAGCTTGCCTCATCTGATTCAAGTACGAAGGTCAAGCTGCTTTGGCAGGTATCTGCAAATGTGTCTCCAGGAGGAGACAGTGCGCCAGCGTGCTCAGCATCGGCGACATCCAGGAATGTGTGGTCGCTGGTGGTCCGAAAATGCTCCCGCCACCAATGCCGCCTGCCATGAGGCCTAATGGTTGTGCTGATTGTGCGTTGTAACCCAGTGCCTTCTGTACATATGTCTTTGTATTGGTAGCTAGGCAAAGGAAATAGGGCATTGTGCGGTATCGAGATGGTCCACTTTGATGAGCCATGCGAGTCTGTGACGATGAATGCGGCCGGCTCATCAGGGAGGTTGTCGCCAGCAATAAGCTGGGGCTCTTGGTCATCGACCTGGTCGGGTATAGGTGAAGTTGGTATGTACGAAGCGGCTGGCCACCCAAGGATGTATCGCCAGGTGAAGAGAAGTGCGCATAAGGCTGCCAGCAGTATCCGCATTGCTGTCTGTCGACGACATAGAGGTCGTGGTCTATTCTCCTTCGTAATGGGGCCAGGTAGCGTCGGCGATGGTGGTAGTGAGTCCAGGTAGTCCTTCTCGTTCAGACTGCTCCTGCTGGATGTAGAGGATACAGACAAGTTGGTGTTTGTGCGATCCCGCATGTTGGCTGCTGTTGTCCTCATCACATGTAACCACGTCCCGCTAGCGCCACGTCCGTTTGGAGATGACGCTCGAGATGGACTATCGGCTTGTTCCGGCGGATGTGGCCATGCTGGCGCGCGCAACCCGTATGAATGTTCGTGACTTGTGCGTTTGCAAGAAGATGACCTCAGACGGGTGAAGAATAATGTGAGGGAATGATGGAGGAGAGGCCAGCTCTGCCTGTGACGGCCGGTCGCGCAACAGAGGACGAGGGACGAGCAGTGCACACAGTCACCTCGACTGCATCACGGATGCGAGTTGCAAGATTGATAAAGCAGGAAGAAGGAGTCGCACAGCTTCCATAAGGTACCCACGCATGCCGCATGCCACGAAATGCAAGCGATCAAGCTGCCGAAGCAAGCAGCAGCCGTTGTGCCGTGACACGCAGATCCGATGTACAGTACATTGATGCTTCCCACACGCTGGACGGGCCACTAGGAATGCTGTAGTCTACAGAGCGGAGGTGCAGATGGCACGCCGGCGTGAAGCGCGGACATGACCAAAGACAGGGAGTTGGCGTTGGTCGTAGATCCGCCTCTACCTTGAGCTCAGGTACTCGGCCTACGTGGTCTCAGCTTCTACGCTATACCGCAAGCGGGCGCGAAGCTGCACGCACGCTTTGAAAGCTTGGACTGGTTCCTATTGGGCGACGAAGCGAGGTGGTTCTGATCAGCTGAGACTACCTCTACCTGAAACACGCACGCTCGAGGTGTCTCGCTCCGTGCTTGGCAAGTCACGAGGCTCCATCTTCATCTCACCACGTTTCGCCAGACGCCACCTGCCCACATCGCTCACATACATGCTATCGCCCACCGCGTGACAGTTCATGAGACGGCGTGCGTGTTTGCAGCGTGCACACAATACAACCGACCTGCTCAACATGGCACCTTTGCAACGTTTCAGCGTGTCTCAAGTCAAGCCAAGCGATCTGCGTGCTGCACCAACCACACCAGACAGGGGAGAGCTCCCCCGTGCGTGGAGACGACGATGAAGTCAGCGCGCAACTCTCGCAGTCTTGACTTTGAACTTCAATGCATGACGGTCGCAGCATCTCCTGGACTTCTCCTGAGCCCTGACTGCCTTCATCCACATGACATAACAGGCCCGTCGCTGCTGTCGTGGATTGATGTAAGACAGGACCGCCTTATAACCCCGGAGCTGCTCAGCCTAACGACTTCGTGCCGACATTGTCGCACAGAATTGTCTAGCGCTGCATTCTGATCTCATCGTCATCGTCCACGGAGCTGAGAAAAACGGGCGAGCGTCATGACTCGGGTTGGACGTCGAACCTGAAATAGCAGACGCGCGATTAATAGGAGTATGAAGATCGCTTTGCTCTGACTCTCACGCCGAGATGAGGCACAGCAAGACCTTGCGCGTGAGATTGTCACGGTCACGGCAGCTTCAGGATTTCTTAAGAATGCTCTCTGCAGGCAACAGTCGCACATTGTATTTGGCTTTTGCACATCGGCTTTTCAGTGTCATCATGCCATAAACATCAATCGTCTCAGTCGTCGCTATGCTATGCGTCTATACTTCAGCCTTTTCCGGCGAAGTCTCCTTCGACTCTTGAGCCCACATCGCTGCCAGCGTTGATTGCTACTGCGTAATCATCCTCCGGGCCCTCTGCGACAGATCCGGAACTGGAGATGGACGTTCTGGTCCGTCTGCATGGCCGTTCATTCGATCTTCACCATCCTCGTCGCTCTTTTCAGTGTCGTTCGCTACCACTTCTGCCTTCTGTGCCGAAGACCACCGTCTGAGTCGCAATGCAGCGTTGTCGACTGTGGTCCTGCGGTCCAGTGACGGCTTGCCGTTGCCGGGTTCAGCCTTCGCAGCACATCGACCTCGAAGGCCGCATAACGTCGCCAATGATGATGAAATACTCCAATGAGAAAACGAAACTCTTCTGGCGCCTGATGTCTTCTTCATAGGCTCGGTTTAGATGAGCAGAAGAATGTCCTGGTCTGTGCAGGTAGTCGAAGATTTGGTCCATATCAAAGACATCATGGCCAGTATAATGTAGAGCACCAAATAGCATGGGGCTTGGCTCCTGCGCGATAGTAATCCTCCCAACGGCGCGCCGAGCCTTCTCAGGCTTGTTGATCTCTCTGATGGTATTCCATATAGTCAAGGCATTTGATGGACCTTTCTCACTCTCGGGGAGTTCGACTGCTAGAGGGGCGCCATCTGGTCCGACATCAAACACTTGATGGTTACTGAGATGACTCCGGTCACTGAAATCGCTCTTGTGTATCGGAAACAGGTTATGTCGTTGAATCACAAAAGGTTTGTTGACTACGCCATCGAGGATCTCTTGGCTGGCAGCGTTCCATTTGTGAGACCGATGATGCTGCCTAAGTCCCTCGTGGTCGTAGAGCGCATGCGGCAGAGGGAAGGTAGCTCAGTAGGCTCGAGCACAAAGGACACGCTACAGCTCCAGCGCGGCCAGGTGCTGAAGGTATCGATGCCACTGTATGGGCATCACGCTACGAGGTCGCGTCAAGGCGAGCACAAAAGTAAGCAATATTCTCCCAGTATTCAGTGCTCAAGAGACACAGCTGTATTCTGCAGTTCGCCACAGACTGAATCGGCGGCTCCGGGCTCGCGCGCGTGTTCCGGGTTGTGAGCAGTCGCTGGAAAGGGCATGTGACGACCGGTAGCGACACTATACAAGTGTGGTTGATAAAAGAAGCGCCTGTGTCTGCATAGTGCAATCCACCAGCAATGTCGTAAGATGTCCTGATGATGTGGAAGAGAAGCAAGCGAGTGTGGCGCGATCTCTTGTGGTGACTTGTGAGTCAGTTGGCGGGGCTCTGCGCGATGATGCCGGCCTGGGTTCTTTTCCAAAACACCAGATGTCCGTCAAAGTCCGCAACTCTCCTTTTCCTTTCCCTCCTGCATATACACTCTTGCTTCGCTCGGAAGTCAGCCGGGCCTCTCGTCTTTCTAACGCCTTCACCAACTTCAGAAACCCACTCCGACACCCCTCGCGACAAAGCCCCGATCCCGGAGAACAATCACAACCGCAATCATGGCGCCCTCGAAAGCCCCCGTGTCGTGGGATGACGACGAGTCCGGCTCCGACAGCACCACCCCATCCTCGCCGCCGGCACCTGCAGTCGCCGTGCGCCGCAACAAGTTCGACGACGAGGAAGACGAAGATGTTCTCGAGTCGTGGGATGCCGCGGAAGACAGCGAAGAGGAGCGCGAAAAGGCAAAGAAGGCCGCCGAGGCCAAGGCCAAGGCAGACGCGCTTGCAAAGGCGAACGCGAAATCCAAGTCGCAGCGGATAGAGGAGAAGCGCAACGAGCGACTACGACAGAAGGCCGAGACCCTTGACTTGGAGGACAGCGATGAGGATGAGGCGACAAGGCGGGAGCGACAGCGGCAAGCCGAGAAGGACGGCGACTTTGCCGCCGCTGAGGATCTTTTCGGTGGCGTTGGTGGCGTGCCCGAGAGTAGAAGCAAGGCCACAAAGGCTGTGACAGTCCAAGCGAGCAACGCGCCGGAGGACAAGGTCGACCTTTCGAAGTTGAGCATCTTCAACCCGAATACTGCACTGCAGTTTAACAAGCTTCGCGAGGTACTCGTGCCACTGCTGAATCAGAACGGCAAGAAACCACACTACGAGCTGTTCATGAAAGAGTTCACGAAGCAGATCGTGCGCGACCTGAACAGCGAGCAGGTCAAGAAGTTGGCCAGTGGTCTTACAACAATCAGCAACGAGAAGCTGAAGGAGGAGAAGCTGGCCGAGAAGGGTGGAAAGAAGAGCAAGGCGGCAAAGACGAAGACGAGCCTGAATGCTAGCAGGAACCTGGCAAGCACGGCTGATGTGGGTGCTTACGATGATGATGGTCTTGATGAGTATGTCTGATTGCCTCAAATCTCGTGTGTTTTACTAACATCTCTGCAGTGGTGACTTCATGTGAGGCTTCGCGACAACGGTATCACGACTGATTTCTGGCTCGGTGGTCGGCGTTCGGCAGCTTTGCGTGCAGACCACCTTTGAACATCTGATTCGACACTCGATTAGCGTATGAAGCACACACAATGGCGAAAGGCGTAAGCGTGCAATACGAAAGCATTGACGTAACGAGTAGCTCTTATCAGCATAATAGAGGTATTGACTAGATGATGTTTCAAGATCTTCTCTCACTCTAGTCAACGGGCCCGACGCATAGCCATTCCCCTCCCGAGTATGAGGCTTGACTGCTCATCGAGTACCAGACAAGGCCGCTGCTCACGCCGTAGCATCAAACGCATGGCCTCTAGAACGCATAAAACATTCAAACCCCAAAGACCTGGGTATTACGCAGTGCAGGTAGCCGGACCATAGTTTGCTGTGAGTCGTATCCAAGGCACAAAAGACTTGTCCTCACAAGCACTACACAAAGATCTGCGTTACGGGAGGAGATACCGGGATCCATCATCCTCTATTTACCGGCAGAAGATTTGAGCAACGACATACATGTGATAGCGGCGCTGAATGAACAGCTATCTTGCCTCAAGGCCCAGGAAGACCACCATCGAAGGCAGCACTAGGCCCGATGCTCAGACAGGTAACGAAGCACAGACTCCAAGAGACGAGATTCTCGTTGGCTCTGCTACGCGGGTGTACTCGAGTACCATTTTGTCAGACTATAGAATTATTTGGAAACCAATACGCTCGATGGAGATTACCTCAGACTCTTCGGATTAACCAAGATCACAGGCTCATATCCTCCTCCATCGGTACTTGCCCAATTCAGGAGTTTGCTCTTCGCAGTACCATCGATACAAGCCAATACTACGTTCCTACCATCCTCCGCGCTCTCGCCGTATACAACTTCCGGCTCAGCCCTCAAGCCAGCAGCACGCTGTACCTGCTCGACCGAATCCAGCGGGCCGGTCAATTCTACAAGGTACGTAATGCCCGAGTCCTCAGCAGCAGGCACCAGATTCGGCAAAGCAGCTTTCTTCTGCTGCAGATTCAACTCATATTCGTATGTTTCGCGGTCGTGACCTTCCGCTTCCTTCTCCACTCGAATGAGGTCCCAGTGTTCGTCCGAGATTCGGGTGCGGGTCAGGTCATTGCGGTGGGAGATGATGAGATCTATGGCATCGTCTGAGGAGATCTCGAAGAGTTTGGACCAGCGGGTGGATGTGGTGGAGATTGGTTCTGGTCTCGAAGTGGTGGTGTCGTTATTGGGAGTGGCGTTCCAGGCGTTACCAGCTAGGGCCTCGAGTTCGTGTTGGAGGGTAAGATCGTCCATAGCGGAGTTGGCTGTAGTTGCAGGGGAAGCGATGGTGATTCGACATGTCACCCACTTTATAGCGTGTGGAGAAGGAGCCCGTGACTCAACTTTCAGCCGTCTGCCCTCACGTCATACGCTATGTGGCGAATGGTCTCTTGTGGGTTGAGCGCGAGGAGAAGGACAGGTCGGTGTCGTTGTGCATTCAGGAGAGGGACAGAAGTATCGTCAAGCAGCGAAGTTCAACAACATAACTCTGTGTTTGTGGTTCCGCTTCGAAAGCTTACCTTGGAGAACTGGAAGGGGCGCAACCGGTGCTTCATGTTGTCAAATCGTCTAGATAGTCAACACACATGCCGCTTAGCAGGCGAGGAACTCATAGCGGCGGGTCAGACTCTGCACATCTATCACGTGTCGTAATGTCTGTGCTTCGAGATCTTTATCAACACGTACGACGAGATGATGTGAAGGTCGGCGATAGAACGAGCTTACCGCTGATGGTGCAACCTTCAGATCTGTCGATACAACGCGCCCATGGCAAGCAGCGCTCCTACCGCATGTAACCGTTCAACAAGTCAGGCTGCAAGCATGGTCGTCGAACAGCGTAGAATGGATCCGACCCTGAGTCCAAGAGCAACCTTGGAGTTGAATGATTTTCTTGGCCTAAGCCTCTTGCTCGGGCATAAATGCATAAGCTTGCCCTGACAATTCGCGATGAGTCGGTTTCGTACGGTCGAGCCAGCACGCTGGACGATCGACGTGTTGTCATATCGGCAAGCCGGGCAATCTTCTGCGCGCATGAGTGCAGCTGTAGCACGGATCCTGCAAGACGGCGTAGAACAAAGGACGCGCTCGCCTCAGCATGGGCACGATTTCGTGGAGCGGGTGCTTCGGAAAGCAGTCGATGTTGCCGTGTGTGACCAGATGATGGCATGTGCGCTGTTGTGGAATTGTGACGTTGCGGAGCTCTCGGCAATGCGCATGGACGCGGGACCATCCGTGGCAGCTGGTTGCGCTGTCCTCTCAATAGTGTCTCCTAATGATGCTGCAGGCCAGGCAATCACGACTCCAACACATACACCTTCCGCCACGCTGTTACGATTCCATTCCGCTCCTTTCGAACCGATATACGCACCGTAATACTCCCATTGACGCGCCACAACCTCGCATGCCGCCATCATGGCGTCGCTACCCATCAAGTTCACAGAACAGCTGAACCTCACCTCTGTTGGAATACAGGTACGCGCGCCATCACCCCATGGCGAATGCCACTGACTGTGCACATAGCCCGCATCAATAGGCTTCAACTCTTGCACCCTCGAATCCGACCACTTCGTCTGCGTACGCCAAAAAGTCGACGACAATGCACAGCCAGAGGTCATCATCATCAACCTCAAGAATGGCAACAGTGTCATGCGCCGGCCCATCAAGGCCGACAGCGCCATCATGCACTGGAACAAGGAGATCATTGCGCTCAAGGCCGGCGGCAAGACGCTACAGATCTTCGACCTGGCACAAAAGAGCAAGATCAAGAGCACAACGATGAACGAGGACGTCGTCTTCTGGAAGTGGTTCAGTGATTCGTCGCTCGGCCTTGTGACGGACACCAGCGTATACCACTGGAACATCTTCGATCCGGCGCAGGTCGCGCCACAGAAGATGTTCGACCGCAACCAGAACCTGGCAGGCTGCCAGATCATCAACTACCGCGTGGCTGACGACGAGAAGTGGATGGTCGTGGTAGGAATCTCGCAGCAGCAAGGTCGCGTGGTTGGCAGCATGCAGCTCTACTCGCGGGATCGAGGCATCAGCCAGGCCATTGAAGGACACGCTGCAGCATTCGGCACACTACGGTTAGAGGATGCGCCTGCTGACTCCAAGCTGTTCACATTCGCGAACCGATCAGCGACCGGCGCCAAGCTGCACATCGTCGAAGTCGATCACCAAGCGCCGAACCCGGTCTTCCAGAAGAAAGCAGTCGACATCTACTTCCCAGCTGAGGCGACGAATGACTTCCCGGTGGCCATGCAGGTCTCATCGAAGTACAAGGTCATCTACCTGGTCACCAAGTACGGCTTCATCCACCTCTACGACCTCGAGACCGGCACGACGATCTTCATGAACCGCATTTCGAGCGACACGATCTTCACAACGGCAGGCGATGAGGACGGTTCGGGTATAATTGGCGTGAACAGGAAGGGACAGGTGCTCACTGTGAACGTTGACGAGAACACCGTCATCCCATACCTCCTCCAGAACCCAGAGAATGCCGAGCTTGCGTACAAGCTTGCGTCAAGAGCAGGATTGCCGGGTGCGGATTCGTTATACCAGCAGCGATTCGACCAGCTTTTGAACATGGGAGACTACCAGCAAGCCGCCAAGACTGCTGCAAACTCTCCTCAGGGTTTCCTCCGAACACCACAAACGATCGAACGCTTCAAGTCGGTGCCTCAGCAGCCGGGTCAGCTGTCTGTGATCTTGCAGTACTTTGGTATGCTGCTTGACAAGGGCAAGCTCAACCAGCACGAGACACTCGAGCTTGCGAGACCGGTTCTGCAGCAGAATCGGAAGCACCTCCTGGAGAAGTGGATGAAGGAGGGTAAGCTTGGTTGCTCAGAACAACTTGGTGACCTGGTTCGCCTACACGATGTGGCTCTCGCACAACAGATTTACCAGGAAGCTGGTGCTTCACAAAAGGTCATCGCAGCTATGGCTGAGTCTGGCAGCTTCGACCAGATCCTACCATACGCACGCCAAGCGGGATACACACCGGACTTCAATGGTCTGATCCAGCATATCTGCAGGGTCAATCCTGACAAGGTTTGTTATGAGCACGCTGGCAGCTCTTCGCTTTTTACTAACCGCATCAATAGGGTGCCGAATTCGCCACAAGCATCGCCCGTGAAGATCCCAGCTTGATCGATGTTGAGCGGACTTTGGACATTTTCCAGTCGCAAGGCATGATTCAGCAAGCCACGGCCTTCCTGCTCGATGTACTCGCACCGAACTTACCAGAGCAAGGCCACCTCCAGACTCGTCTCCTCGAGATGAACCTAACGAATGCGCCACAAGTCGCCGATGCCATCCTTGGCAACGAGATGTTCTCGTACTATGACAAGGCGAAGATCGCACAACTTTGCGAGAACGCTGGGCTCTTGACACGAGCGCTCGAGCACTACGAGGACGGTGCCAGCGTAAAGCGGTGCATTGTGCAAACGGATAAGATTCCCGAGGAGTTTTTGACCAATTACTTTGGCCGCCTTACCGTTGACCTCGCCATGGAGTGTCTCGACGAGATGCTCAAGGTCAACATCCGCCAGAATCTGCAAGCTGTGATTCACGTCGCAAAGAAGTACTCGGATCTCTTCGGGCCGACCAGAATCATCGACCTCCTCGAGAAATACCGCACTGCAGAAGGTCTGTACTTCTACCTCGGTGGCATTGTTAACCTCAGCGAGGACAAGGAGGTCACCTTCAAGTACATCGAGGCGGCGACTACCATGGGTCAGCTTCAAGAAGTCGAGCGTATCTGTCGCGAGAGCAACCACTACGACCCGGTCAGTACCGTCATGTCAAAGCCAAATCTGTGGTCATCTGCTAACAGCCTTATAGGAGAAAGTCAAGAACTTCCTCAAGGAGGCCAAGCTCTCCGAGCAGCTGCCACTCATCATCGTCTGCGATCGATTCAACATGGTACACGACCTTGTGCTATACCTGTACAAGAACCAGCAGTTCAAGTCGATCGAGGTCTACGTCCAGCGAGTCAACCCAGCCCGGACGCCTGGTGTCATTGGTGGTCTGCTTGACGTGGACTGTGACGAGAACATCATCAAGGGTCTCTTGAACTCTGTCTCTCCCGCATCAATCCCAATCGATGAGTTGGTCCAAGAAGTTGAGTCGCGCAATCGACTCAAGCTTCTGCTACCTTTCTTGGAGAGCACATTGCAGCAAGGCAACCAGCAGCAAGCTGTGTACAATGCTTTGGCCAAGATCTACATCGATAGCAATTCGAACCCCGAGCAATGGCTTAAGGACAACGATCAGTACGACACCCTCCAGGTTGGCAAGTACTGTGAGAAGCGTGACCCCAACTTGGCTTTCATTGCCTACAGCAAGGGACAGAACGATCTTGAGTTGATCAGTATCACCGTAAGTCCAGACAAATCAGTGACATCGTGCAAATACTGACTATGTGGTAGAATGAGAACTCCATGTTCAAAGCCCAGGCACGCTACCTCCTGGACCGTGCTGATTCGGAGATCTGGTCTTACGTTCTCTCCGACAACAACATCCACCGAAGATCTTTGGTTGATCAGGTCATTTCAACCGCAGTACCAGGTAAGTTGGTGGTCTTGTGCGCCGCGCTGCTATTTTGAAAGCACGGCAGTGCCTTTTTTGAGGGTCGTGTTGCGCTAACATCTTTCTTGCAGAATCTCAAGATCCCGAACAGGTCTCAATCGCTGTCAAGGCCTTTATCGATGCCGACATGCCTGTCGAACTCATCGAGCTTCTGGAGAAGATCATCCTCGAGCCATCCGTCTTCAGCGACAACGCTAACTTGCAGAACTTGCTTATGCTGACAGCCGCCAAGTCTGATCGCGGCCGTGTCGCAGGCTACATCGAGCGGCTCGATCAATACAGCCCAGACGACATCGCACAGCAGTGTATCGAGGTTGGCATGTACGAGGAAGCTTTCCTCATCTACAAGAAGACCGGCAACCACCTCGAGGCAGCCAACGTGCTTGTCGACCACGTCGTCAGCATCGACCGCGCACAGGAATACGCCGACCAGGTCGATCTTCCTGAAGTGTGGAGTCGAACTGCCAAGGCACAACTCGATGGTCTCCGTGTGACAGATTCGATCGAGTCCTACATCCGTGCCCAGGACCCATCGAACTACAACGAAGTCATCGAGACAGCAACACATGCTGGAAAGGACGATGATCTCATCAAGTATTTGCGCATGGCACGGAAGACTCTCCGCGAGCCGCCAGTCGATACCGCACTTGCCTTCTGCTACGCTCGCACCAATCAACTACCTGAGCTCGAGGATTTCCTGCGCTCGTCGAACGTCGCCAACATCGAGGAATCTGGAGACAAGGCGTATGAGGAGGGCTACCACGAGGCAGCGAAGATCTTCTTCACTTCGATCTCGAACTGGGCCAAGCTCGCAACGACTCTCGTACACCTCAACGACTACCAAGCTGCTGTTGAGTGTGCGCGAAAAGCCAACAGCGTCAAGGTCTGGAAGCAGGTCAACGAGGCTTGTGTGGCCAAGAAGGAATTCCGCCTTGCGCAGATCTGCGGTCTCAACCTTATCGTGCACGCCGAGGAGCTCACCGACCTGGTCAAGCAGTACGAGCGTAATGGCTACTTCGATGAGCTCATCTCGCTCCTGGAAGCTGGTCTCGGTCTCGAGCGGGCTCACATGGGCATGTTCACCGAGCTTGGTATCGCACTCAGCAAGTACCACCCAGAGCGTGTTATGGAGCATCTTCGTATCTTCTGGGGTCGGATCAATATCCCCAAACTGATTCGCGCTGTTGAGGAAGCACACCTATGGCCAGAGCTCGTCTTCCTGTACACTCACTACGACGAGTTCGACAATGCAGCACTCGCCATGATGGAGCGTGCTGCAGATGCATGGGAGCACCAGTCCTTCAAGGAGACGATCGTCAAGGTCGCAAACCTGGAAATCTACTATAGGGGTCTTAACTTCTACCTTCAGGAGCAACCGTCACTGATTACCGACTTGCTGCAAGCACTCACCCCCCGCATCGATGTTAACCGAGTTGTTAAGATGTTCGAGAAGTCCGACAATATCCCACTCATCAAGCCTTTCCTGCTGAATGTGCAGTCTCAGAACAAGCGCGCTGTCAACGATGCGATCAACGACCTCCTGATCGAGGAGGAGGATTACAAGCAGCTGCGCGACAGCGTTGAGAACTTCGACAACTATGAGGCAGTGGCTCTCGCCCAGCGGTTGGAGAAGCATGAACTCGTCTTCTTCCGACAAATCGCCGCCAGCATCTACCGCAAGAACAAGAGATGGGACAAGTCCATCCAGCTGTCAAAACAGGACAAGCTTTACAAAGACGCCATCGAGACATCTGCCATGTCAGGCAAGACCGAAGTCGTGGAGGAGCTTCTTCGTTACTTTGTCGACATCGGCAGCAAGGAGTGCTACGTGGGTATGCTCTACGCATGCTACGACCTCATTCCTCTGCACACTGTCATGGAGATCTCGTGGCGTCACGGACTTAACGACTTCACGATGCCTTTCATGATCAATTACATGTCACAACAGGCATCAACCATTTCGGAGTTGAAGAGGGATAACGACGAGCGAAAGGCAAAGGAGGCTGCCAATGCGAAGCCAGAGGAGACTGGGCCAATTCTGGGTCAATCAAGACTCATGCTGACACAGGGACCTATAGGCCAGCCGAATGGCATCATGCCGCAGCCAACGGGATATGGAGGAGTAGCACCTATGGGTATGACTGGTGGCTTTAGATAGGATCAGAGTCAGCGCCATGGCCGGGGCAATGGATCTGAAAACAACGAAGCGCCTAGGCGCTAATGTGATAGTACGCAGGTATGTCAATCATGTATTCTATGCGGTAGCATAGAACTGTGCAATAGCATGGGGATCAGCGTTGGCTGTACATTGAGAAGTAATTCGTCGTACCATCTCTGTATTCCAAGACTACTTTTCAGGCAGCGCGTCCGGTGCTTCGAGCTATTCTGACCTCTCTACGGTGCCAGGGCGACTATGCGAGGGTAATGGTCAACGCAGAGCCTCGAGCGCATCTATAAATGCTACTTCTCCGGTCTACTACCTAACTACTGTTATAAGCAAGAGTACAGGGGCACACGATTTAGGTAAAACGGAGTGCTCCGAGCCATTCTCGCTCTTCTGTGGTGCCCTGGCGGCCGTTCGAGACTCGATTTCTATGCGAACCGGCGACCGCACCCTCAAATACCACATCGCGGCCCTCCTGCCTCGTGGACTTGCGGCCATACATTCTGTGTTAGTCAAGCCTGCGCACCTAGTGCTTCGAGCCACATTCGCTTTTCTGCGGTGCCGGGGCGGCTGTGTCACAGTAGTTCTTCACGCAGATTGACGAGTGTGTCCATACCTGCGGCCTCAGATTCGGGTCTCTGGGTCGTCTGTGCTTTAGCGGCAGTACTTTCGCATATGTAAATTCGCTTGCATTTCTAGGGTACCAGTGCGACTGCGTGGAGACGGCTTTCCGTGCGGAGTGGTGAGTGCATTCATCTAGACCTACTGCAGACGCTGTGGCCTTGACTGGCCTCGCGGACATGCGCTCAGTGTCACAAAGTCAGCGCGCCTCTCTCCGCTCTGAATCAATCTGGCATCTCCCACGGCTTATGGACGGTTGCGCGAGGAAGCTTTTACGTGCGAAGCGGCGAGCGTGGTCCCAGTACTCTCTGTCGCGTTGCTTTTATTCTGCTAGATTTTGGCCTTGTTACGACACTTTCCTGAGGCTATGGACACATCAAGCGCGCAATGCTTCGAGCTAGGCATGCCTCTCTGCGGTGCTGATATGCCGATGACAGGAATAAGTTGTATACGAAGCAGCGAGCTGGCTCCTGTTTCCCAGTCTCAGTCTTCATTGCGTGACCCTGTTACCTATCCGCAACGATGCCTCCAAGTTGGTGAAGTTATGACCGCGGTTGATGCTTGGAGTCACGTATGCCTTGCTGCCATCCTGATGTGAAGCTGAAGTCCGTACCGTCCCAGTGACTCCGACCATTCCCATCGGCGCCATCCAAGCATGTCCTCTCTGTCGCTAGTTCATGTACAGCAAACGCCGGTTTCCGAGAACACCTGCGAACGACGAGAATGCCTGAGATCATTCCGAGCGTCTGGGGGTGGGTCTGGACAAATGAAAGAAGAGTCAAGAAGAAAACGCGCAGCAAGGAGAAGACGAGGGGAGCGAGGTGGACGAGAGTGAAGTCAAGAAGGTCGAAGGGGGTAGAATCGATGAGTATGATGATGAAAGCGAAGATTGAATCGATGAGCAGGCCGCGGATAGGGATGTTCGAAACACGGCCGCAGCACCACTGCATGACACGTCAGCAGACCAGACGGCAAGTGTATCCACACCAACACGCCTTATTATGCCTCAATTCGAATTTGTTCAGCGCCTTCCATGTGCTTTTGCCAGAAGTTTGAGGCCCGATCCCCAACAAGAACCCGCTGCTCTCGAGAAGACAGGGCCCCATGCGTATGGTAGCGATGCAACAGGCTGTAAAGCTCTGCTACCATGCTTATACCCGCTGCAAAACAGATCTCAAGCTACTGGCCTGCAAGATGATCACGCCTCTGCCTCCAGGAACTCGCCAGAGTGCTCCTTCAAAGCCGATACCAGGACTTCCCACGCCGGTATACCGTCGACGTGATTCTCTAGCACACCTTCTACCGTCTCCAGCGCGACACCCTCATAATGCATAGGATCGTGGCCAGAATACAATATGATCTTGTCAACGTCATCGTACGCATAACCCGTCGCACCGTCACCAGCGTCGTGATCATTGACGGCCGTGTGCTTATTGTACTCCTGCTCTGCGATGTCAACGACATGATCTAAAATCTGCACCAGATCGTCTTTGAAGCGAAGTTGTTCTGCGTTAAATGGCTTGGTCACGTTGGCGATGATTGTGGAGCTCCAATATGGTTGCAGGCAAAGTCGAGCTTGCAGGATGCGCTTGAGCTCATCTACCTCGAGGGTCCTTTTGTCGAGGAGGACGAGAGTGGCGCGGAATTCCCAAAATGCATCCCGCCAGGCCCCCATGTACAAGCGGTAGTCGGCGGTATCCTGTTGTGATGTGGAGGCTTTTGCAAAAAAGGCGCCAGTGAATGCTCGGTCGAATTCAGCCTCTCGAACCTCCACAAGTCCATAGGGATTCCGCGAAGTCTTGGCCATGCGCAGCTCTATCGGAAAGTCTAGCCAGTAGAACTATTGAAACTGGCGAACCGCCCGCCGCAAGTCGGTGATTTCAGCCCATGAATGTTCGTCGTCAAGCTGCGGAATGCGATCATATCCAGTTGCCCACCTCAATGGGTAGTCCACTCCGTGCTGCGACGAAGTGGTTGTATCGTTGTCTGAGGACTCCGAGTCGTGCTCTTCATGACGCTCACGAGCGTACAGCGGTACTCGGCAGAGCGGACACAAAGAGCTTGCCTTGAGGGAGGCGATGATGCAACTAATGCAGAAGATGTGACCGCCCTTACACGACAATTTGACGGGAGTTCGTGGCGGGCTTCGCTGCGGGGAAATCTCCCAGCAGACTCCGCATTCTTGTAGTGATTCCTGGGTCGATGGGGGAGAGAAGCCGTTGAAGATGAACTCGGTTTTGCTTGGCAGACCCGCCGCCTGGTGAGCTACATTGATGTCGCTCATGTCGTCACTGAATCGCCTGATGATTGCGTAGTTCCGGGACCAATTTCGACAGGTAAAGGTATGGGCGATGCTGCAAAGTTGTATGCCTGCAAGTGTTCGCATGCAAAGATGTACTTTGCACAGCCAGAGGCTGGTGGCCCGATACCTGGCTGCAGCAGGGTATATATTGTGGTACACTGATGTCTGGAGGTCGTGAAGCCTGTCGCGTGCCTTTCGGCAGACCCGTTGTGCAAACAAACCATTGCAACCTTGTGGCGAGCCATACTATGGTACCTTCGTGGGTAGCTATATCTACACTGACGGAGCAGAAGTCTCGTATAGCCGAGTAGGTACGACGTTCGTAGCTAGAACCTGCTGATGTCTCTTCCAAAGAGCCAGTTGATCGTCCAGTATATGGGTATCAGGATCTTATTCCTCCAGGAGACAGTCTTGGTCAGATACGCGCCTCGCCATATCAGCCACGCTATTCGGCCGTTGATTCCACTGCCGCCACTCTGCATGATGGCCTTTTGATTGCCGATGTATGCCATGACACCAAGGTCCTTGTACTTGAACCCATTCTGCTGGATCGTGCCCTTGTTCAATTGCTTCGCCAACCAGTTGGCCTTTTGAGAGGCTACCTGCGCGGTCGCCGGATATGCTGTGCCTTCGAGCACCGCGCAGTCGCCAAGTGCATAGACGTCAGGGACTGGCTTCCCTTCCTTGTCCTGAATCTGAAGATGGCCGTCGGTCACGAGTCCGTGGTTTCTCTCATGCAGCTTGACTCTGTCTGCCAATTCATGTTCGACGAAAGGGTTCATCATCAAGCCTGTCGACCACACCACCATGCCCGTGCCGATCTCGCCTTCCTCCTTGACCTTCAATGTGTACAACGAATCGCCATCTTTGGTGCCCTCGGGTGGCTTTTTGCCAGTGGGCACGCCAGGGCGTAGTTCCTCGATATGATGGCTCGTCTTGATGTCGATACCGTTACGGTGAAAGGTCTTCATGGCGTAGTCTCCCAAGCTCTTATCGAACATGCTGAGGACGTTCGGCGCCACATCGTATACCGTGATCTTGACGTACTCGATCAACTCAGGATAGAGTCTTTTCATGTCCTCGTGGACCATATCGTACAGCTCGGCAGACCATTCGATTCCCGTTGGACCCCCTCCCACTACAGCAAAATTGAGATAGTTCTTCTTCATCTCCGGGGTGGTGGTGGGAAGCGCGGCGACCTCGAAGCATGAGAGCAGTCGATTTCGTATTCTCCGAGCGTCGCCGACATCTTTCAGGAAGTATGCGTTCTCCTTCGCTCCCGGAGTGTTGAATGTCTGAGCATAACATCCAACAGTGATGACCAGCTTATCGTAGTGCAGGCCGAATAGCTCTCCCTTCTTGATCTCGATCTGCTCATCTTCCTTCAGCTGCTCTGTCGTCTTTCGCTCGTTCACACTCTCCGTGAGGGCCTTCGCCGGCGCCGGGTCCTCTACAGCCTCTTCCAGCGTAAGTCTCTTCTTTGCAAAGTCGATCTTGTCGGCCCAGCCTTGGAAGAACTCGGCGCCGTATGCGCGAGCCTTGAAGGAGCGAACAGGCTCCAATGTGGTACGGAACTCGAGGGTGCCAACCGAGGTGCCGGCCAGCAAAGGTGTGAAGACGAAGTATGATCTTGGGCTGACAACCACGATCTGGTACTTCCTCGGGTCCAGAGCCCGCGAGAGAGTGAAACCAGCCCATCCTGAGCCTAGAATGACCACTCTTTCTCTCCCGTGCCTGTGGTTGTCACGCTGTGCCGAAGTCAAGCTGCGTCGCTGGATTGGCGCAATGGATGCTCTGGTGGGGGTGGAGGTCGTTGCTGCCTGCCATTGCGGCGTCTGGCTGCCCAGCCCTCTCCGCCGGACACTCTGCATGGCGATAGCGGGGCTGTATGTCAGTGTTCAACGAGAGCATTGAAACAGGAGAGCCACACATGTTGACAAGATTGAAAGTGCCCCAAACACTCACTCTGACATCACGGCGGCAGCGACCGGCATCATCCGGATAGATATGATTCCTACGTTAACCGGCGGCCGGCATCGAGCATTGGTGTGCTGAACGTTCCGAGGAGCCATGATTTATTCGTCGCAGTCTTCGATGCTGTGTCGAGGGCGAAGTTGTGCTGTCGGCGTGAGGCGTGGCGCAGAAGACGGCGCATGTCCTCGTGATCGAGTGGTCCATGTCCACCTGTGCCGAGCTCCGAGCTGTCGGAGCTGGCAGAAGTGGAGCTCTATACCGTATACCACCCCTTTCCGCCTTCGTTGAAGGCAGCGCCACGCTACCCGCGATCGTGATCGTGATCGATTTGTTGCGACAATAGATGCGGTGGAAGCATGAACAACACGAGCATGTGTTTCTTGCGACTTGGCCATCAGGCACAGCGCGAACACGTGACACCAAGCTTGATCCACGTGACCCGGCACCCTACAGAAGTTGCCATCACAGCACACTGCAATAACGACACAGACAATACTCCAGCAACAATGGCGCCCAACGATGTGACAGATATCAACATCGCCATCCTCGGCGCAGCTAAGTCTTCCCAGAGGTACACATGAGCATGAGCATGATACTGAACGCGAACAGGAATGGGTGGTCTCGCCACAGCTCTGGCACTGGCAAAGAAAGGCTTCAAGAACATAGACGTATACGAGACCGCATCCAATCTGGGCTTCGTGGGAGCTGGCATCCAGCTGGCACCTAACATGGCCAGAATTCTGGACAGACTTGGTGTTTGGGCCCACATTGAGAGGGATGCCGTGGATCTCAAGGAGACCAGCATCCGACAAGGGTCTACAGACAACCAGCTTGCACATGTCGACTTGAAGTACATCCGCTCGACTTATACATATCCCCATATGGTCGGCCACAGATCTTCGTTGGCAGGGTCGATGTACGAAGGCTGTAAGAATGAGAAAGCCATCCGCTTTCACTTCAAGACAGCAGCTGGCCAAGTCAAGTCGTATGGTCCTCATCCATCGTTCATGGCCGTCCCGCGCGAAGGCGAACCATACCAAGTCAAATGTGACGTCCTGCTAGCCGCCGACGGCATCAAGTCAACCGTCCGAGACCAGATGCTTCGCCTGAAAAACATCAACGCCAAGATCATCGATACCGGTCAAGCAGCCTACCGAATCATGCTTACCCGGGAACAAATGAAGGACGACCCCGAACTTCTCGAACTCATCGACGGCGAGATGGTCACACGCTGGATCGGCGAGAAGCGTCACATCATCGCCTACCCTGTATCGTCGAAGCAGATCTACAACCTCAGCACGGTGCAGCCAGATGTAAATTTCGCAGCAGGACCTTCGGCAACATACACCACAAAAGGTAGCAAACCGCAGATGATGGAAGTATTCAGTGATTTCTGCCCCAAGGTACGACGTATGCTCGATCTGGTACCGGATGGCGAAGTCTGCGAATGGAAGCTCCGCGTGCACGAGCCTCTCCCTACCTGGGTTCACGATCAAATTGCGCTCGTTGGCGACGCATGCCACCCCACACTACCCCATCTGGCCCAAGGCGCGGCACAAGCCATCGAAGACGGTGCCGTTCTCAGCGTGGTGCTTTCAAAGCTTCCAAGCACTAGCCCCGAGGACATCACCAAGGCGTTGAAGGTCTACGAGGAGGTTCGCAGGGATCGTGCGTACCAGCTTGTCGAGCTTGCTGCAGCCAGTGGACGAGCGCTACATCTTGGAGACGGGAAAGCGAAGGAAGAGAGAGACCAACAATTCGCCGCGCTGAAAGAGGGCAAGGGTCCTGTGCCTGATAAGTGGGCTGATGCAGATGTTCAGAAGATCATCTATGGTACTGATGTGATGGCTGTGGCGGATGAGAAGTTTGAAGAGATATATGCTAAGTTGTAGAGGATTCCGTTGCCCGGACATGACACCTTGTCACATTCAAGACCTCGTTCAAGCTTTCACCCTCGATTGACGACATTCCGATGCATGATCTCACGAGCTGCAGCATTCCGCTCTCCAGCAGCTTCTCATCTAGACCATATCACCTGGGCCGGAGCATGAGGCTCCAATTCAAGAGGGTCGTCTAATGGTAGGGTATGTCTTCCGACTGCAAGGGCCAAGAGAGGATCGGCCGTCAAAAGATTCAAACTTTCACATCGATGGTAAAGGTTAAGATGCGAAGCTAGCCTGAGCTGACCAGGACGACGGGATGCGAGTTCAAATCACGCCTTCTCCGTTACAATCTTCTTTGCGTCTATGTCGGCAGCAAATCGTTTGGGTCGCGCAACAACAGCAGCAGAGTTCTGTCAGCAAGGCACGATGGGATCTGTGTGCCACGTCCTGTACATCTTGCCTTGCAAAAGCCGATCGTCGTCCCCCATCGAGCGTCGCTCGTGCGCAACATTCACCTCTGCGCTTCGTCCAAAACAACTTGCTTCACCACCGCACGGCGAGCCGTAGGAGAACATGAAATGATATTGACGAATGCAAGCGAGCGGTCTGACGTACTGTATACAATGATGCAGCCAGGCCTCGAGCCTCCACCACATGTGGACGGACCTACATTGATGAACGATGGTAATTGCACACATGACTTTCTTCAAAGTCACCTATAACCATGCCCTGATCTCACTTCTGATCTGGGAACACATCCACGATCGACAATCAACTCTTGAACGGCATGACCACCAATATTCAAACCCCCACTACAGATCTTCCGACGAGAACCGAACGTCTCTTCAGCGGGCTGTCTACGCCGGCGAGGCAAGATCCCTTGCGAGAATGTGGCATCGGCTGGGCAGAGCAGTACATGAAGCATACCTGGAAGGACAACTACGATGACGGCTACGGGGCGACAGGCTACACCTTCGACGACATTGACAAGATTCTGCTCCATCACGAGCATGATCCTTCGCTGTACGACACAAATGAGCTGTGAAACGGCATATATGATGACCTTGACAATGGTATTCTTTCGGCGGAAGTGCTGAAACCGGCATGGAAAGACCTTTTCGACCAGTTTCTGGAAGCAAAGTAGTGAAAGACCAAGGACGTGCCCATGTGAGGCTTGGAGTACGTAGAAATATTCCAGCGCGGGTTTGTGGACTCTGGAATCTGGAGTCCTTTCATCATGTTCTCGGGCATGTATAAAAGTCGTGCTAGAGGTGTTGATTCAAAGTTGGACTGAAGCTTCACGAAAAATTCCTAGACATGTGAAGACCAACACAGAGGCGAGAAACTTCTCGCCTTTGTACAAGCAAAGCTGGCCCACTTTCACTCTTGTGAGAGGGCTTATATGTGTGCAATCGCCGCCACTTCATCCCACAGATGTGTACTGCTCCTGACAGTACACCTTGCTGGCTCTTCAACTATGAGCAGCAGGCAATCCCTTCCCAGGAAAGACATGTACCTAGTAACCAGAATCTCCCGACCAAAGCAGGATGAGCTTCCAGCCGAGTGCGCTATCTGCAGAGCACCGCCCGTCCATCCTGTCAAACTGTCTTGCAAGCACATATACTGCGCTCGGTGCATTCTTTCGGCGCCGTCTTTGGGTTGGCATCCGCGCCAGAGGTCGACCGGAACAATCGCGGCAGGTTGAGGAAGGAGTGGATGCTTGTAGCCATGCGGCTTCAGTATACCATTGAAAAGCTGAAGGGTCGGTGTCTCCGTGTTGCTGACTTCCGGCGACATCTGGAAGGACCGGTCTGTTTGAATCCTCACTGGCTGCACTGGGCGAGTGACAATGCATGGTCCGAGATTGAGACGGAAGGACTCAAGAAAGAGAAATTCGATGAGAAGCTGGAGGCTCGCGTGGATTTCGTGGTTGACTCGGCAGAGCTGGAATATGTCACTGTCCTGGCGAGCGAGGGTGGATACAGCGCCAAGGATATTGACCAGATTGTCCGTAGTAGAGGATTTTCAGTGTCTGTGATGCAGGACCGCTTCGAAAGACAATATGTCAAAGCGCTTGCGGCTCACGTCTCGGATCGGATGACGAAGGAGGAGCTTGCACAAGCGAAGGGAGATCTGCCGGATCAGTTCATGGGCGAGCGATATCAAAGCAGCCACGCGGAAGCATCGAATAGATGAGAACCTCGGGTTGTGCCGTAGAATGCTTGCGCCAGCCTTCGGAGGTGGCCAAAGTCGTCGTTCTTGAATGCATTGGCAGCCGTGTAGTAAGTGGTCGCCTCTACGCGAAGAGCCATGCCAACAGCACGGCCATGACTGCAACTGTCAGCAACTCAATCTGCTTCTCTCTCGTAGGCGCGTAGCAAGAGCCGCCGGGCAAGCAGCATCAACCTGAACTTCGCTTGCCTCTCCGCTCCGCTCCGCTCCGCTCCGCTCCGCTCCTCTCACCACTTTGGCTGCGTGACTCGAAGGTGCTGCCAGGTGGAGCTTGGGTCATCACCACGGCATGGGCGGGAGCCATGCATTACAGTGAGTGCGCTTGTTTGGGATATCGAACGATTAGCCGGCTGACAGGCGCGCAGTTCGTTTCCTCAAGACGCCCAAAGTGCACGTGGAAAAGAGCCCCGTGCTGCTCAAAGCCGTCGTCACACTCACCACCGATCTAGGCGAGACCTTCCTCCCGACTGACCTGCACTTGGTCGTCACCCTTCGAGACGCAGAAGAAGATGGCGAGACATATCTGCGAAAGAAGATCCAATGGCAGGCTGGTGCACGAGCAGCGAACATAGCCTTGGACGTGTCGCGGCAAGACATTGACTGGCCGGCATGCGTACATGTCGAAGCAAAAGAGGCGAGGAAAACAAAACCACACAGCTTTCTCCCTCCGATCGTGGACGTCTGGAGTGGCACACTTGATCCCACCAAAGGCCACTTCGAATCAGGTCATCGAGTCGAGAGGAGGTTCACGTCCTTGGCCGAGCGGTCGCTGTCACTGCTGGAAGACGCTGGAGACAGTATCGCAAGGCACTTGTGGGACGGCAGCCAGGCACTGGCACAACACATCGATCACATCCTCTCGCTCGAGAATCCTGCCACACTGCCCCTGCTGGAATATGTCATCATCTCTGCGACATATCGGAGACTGAATGTCATTGAGCTTGGCGCCGGCTGTGGGACAGTTGGCATCAGCGTAGCTCAGGCAATGCCAGACGCCGACGTTCTTCTGACAGACCTGCCGGAGGTGACGGAGCTTATCAATGCCAACATTGCTCGCATGAAGCCCGCCATGTCATCTCGAGTGCACTTTCAACCGCTGGACTGGCTGGCACAGCTACCCGAGAAGCTCCAGACACGAAAGAACGACCTCATCATTGTGTCTGAATGTACATACAACACCGACACCCTGGAACCTCTCGTCGGCATGCTCGTCAATCTAGTGAATAGATCGCCAAAAGCCGTCATCGTCGTGTCAACGAAGACCAGGCACGATAGCGAGGCAGCCTTTTTCGATCTGATGAGAAACGCGGGCTTGATCGAGGAGGGCAGCATGAGATTGCCGCTGCCTGGAGAGCCTGGAACAGGATACGCTGATTGGGCCACTGATGTCGGTATGCACATCTTCAGAGGCAAAGATCACAGGCTTAGTCTGAGTCCGAGAAGTGGCAGTGAAGAAGAGGTGCCTAAAGCCCAGGTGTCGAAACGAAGTGAACCGCGATGATCATGTCGAAGGGATAGACTCGCATTTCATCATCTGCATATGAACGGCGCACGCATAAGGGAACATCCAAGGACGGCTTGGCTAAGGGGAATGGATGGGGGCATGTGGGACCCGCGCATAATGAGCTTAGCGCGTGGCGATTATGACGATGCGAGGGCGCAGGCGCGCAATGTATGGGTGAACACATTCAATCAGGAGGCGGTCAGTACGGCTGGCATGCGAGTCCCTGCTGATTCGCAAAGCACATATCAGCACAATGAACTTGTATGTTTGAAGCCACCTCTCAGAGGATCGAGCGCTGCCTACACCGACAACAGCACTACCTTTACGATACTATTGCCGTGCTGCATTGAAGCCTCCTACAATCAACCCATCGCCGCCATCTGGACTTCCTGACCCCTAACACTCTTCCACTCCAGCGCTGCTGAACCGAAAATCGACAACGCGCTCAACGCGGTCGCCACATAGAATGTTCCGACCAACGCGTCATTGTAAACACCCTTCACGGCCTCAAGAAAAGTCTCTGGTATGACATCACCGAGGGTGGTCGCGCCGCTTTCAAGCACAACGCGAGGATCCAGCTCTGGCACGACTTGGCCCAGCCCAGATACCAGCCTGTTGGCGAAGACGTTCTGGGACACGGAGACGAAGAGAGCTCCGCCCAAAGTCTGAAAGAAGATCACGATCGCGGTCCCTATGGGTACATCCTCCTTGGGAAGGCATGTCTGAGCCGCCAACATGGTTTGCTGGAAACCGAAGCCGACTCCGAGACCGGCGATGATTTGGTAGCCTATCCATTGGCCGGCGCCGGTGCTTGTGGTGAAGGTGGTCAGTAAGCCAGTGCCGATCGCCATCATCACAGATGACAATATGGCGAATGGCGTGTAGTAGCCTATCAATGACACTATGACACCAGTTGGCGTAGAGGAGATGACCACGGAAAGGACCTGGAGACAACGTCAGTACTATTCGGTCGACAATGGGCCAACGCCGCTTAGGGCACTTGGACATACCATCGGAATATTCATGATACCCGACTTGACTGGTGAGGCTCCTGTGATAGCCTGGAACCAGATAGGGATGTAGTAAGTCCTTGAAGACAAAAGAGTGTCAGCTATACTCCAACGGCAAGAGGCAATGTCTCAACGACTGGAGATGGGCAGAAACGAAGGCTAGGGCGGATATCGTCAGACGATGCTGGGTGCTTTCCATACTTACAGCGAGAAGAAAGCAGCTCCCAAAGTCAGGGCGAACCAGGCTGCCGCAGCAATTGATCTCTGCTCCAGGACTCGGATCGGTACCGTCGCATTGTCCTTCTTCCATCGCTGTATGCCGACGAAGACGAAAAGTGTCAAGCCAAAGAGAACCCACAGCGCGATGATGCGACCATCAGACCACGCGTATGTGGATCCACCCCATTGTAACGCGAGAAGCAGGCAGATTATCATGGGCAAGAATACGGCCAAGCCTTCCAGATCGAACTGCTTGACCCTTGCTTTCCACCCCGACTGCAGTTTCTGCGCACGATGACGATCTGTCTCTTGGTACAGGAAAATGATGAAGGCGATCGTCACTGCGCCAATCGGCAAATTGATGTAGAAGAACCAGCGCCAGGAGAGCTTGTCTGTGAAAGCTCCGCCCTAGAATTACAGTCAGCGCTTCAAGAATGGACGCCATTGACAAATAAGGTACCATCAGTGGTCCGGCCACAGAGGCAATGCCATACATTGCACCACAGATCCCAATATACACTGGTCTTTTCTGGAGAGGAGCACTGTTGGCGATGATCAGAAGCGCACCTGAGAAGATGCCAGCTGACCCGAAACCAGCTATGGCACGGCCCACGATGAGCGCTTGAAGAGCAGTCAGATGAGTGTCTGGAGCAATTCTACATGGCGGTCGTACCTGTCGAGTTGGGTGCAGCACCACATATCGCCGAGCCTTGCATCGGAGCCATGGTCAGCACACGAAGAATGAAGCTGGCATTGTCGCTCCACTTACCAATCTCGAACCAAGATATCGCCATGAGGAAGATCCACTTGACACTGAAGAAAGTGTACAGCTTTCCATAAAACAGCTGGAATGCGCTCAAGGTCAACATGTACGAGCTGGCATACCACCCAACATCATCCAGAGCACGAAAGTCGTCTGTAATCCTCGGTATCGCTGTCGAAATAATGGTCATATCCAGGCACATACAGAACACCGCAAGGCAGATTGCGATCATGATCAGGATCATAGCAGCTGGAGCAGGATAGACCGAGTCATCATCACCTTCAGCATCATTGGCATCTTCCACCTCCTTCGTCTCGACTTCCAGGTCGATGTGAGACTGCCTTGCAATGAGACTGGCATGCTTCTCCAGATTCTGTCGGAGCTCCCCACTGTAGGAGAACTCAGGCTGCTCGAAGGAAAAGCGCCCAATGGAGAAGTCGGCGGACTCCGTGATGCTTGAGCGCCGACTGCGCTTTGCTGCCGCCGTGGAGTCGGGAGTATGACCTCTGTTCAAGCTGAGCTCGAGCGAGGTCTTGAAGTTGGCTAAAGTTGCTGCCTAATCACGCTTCGTCAGCATCGCATGAACACTTGATTCTAACAAACGACCTACTTGCGAGTCTGGTGTGTGCCTGTACTTGAGAGTCGAATCGGGCGTGTGTCGATATCTGAACTCGGAGTCTGGCGACCTACGCTCGAAGAGGATCGCATCGATGTCGAGATCCGCTAGGTCTGGCAAGACTGGCGATGAGTTGCGAGGTAACGGCCAGTCTGAGTCTTGGGAGCTTTGTTCTGCTTCGTCAATTGGGCTAACAGGCTCCTGAATCTGCACACTCTTTTCAACTTCTTTGTTGAACGACATACTGGCCTCAGATCTGTCACAGTAGACTTCAAACAGTCTTTGCTCTGCCCCAGTACTTCTGTGTAAACCCGATCGCGAGGTTCGTGGTACAAGTGGCTGGCTGCCTCTATCCGCAATCTCTCTCGTGGACGTCCGCACTGGCCTTTTCTGGATGAGGCTGTCTTTTAACACGAATCCCACCTCTCACAAGGTGATCAGCAGCGTAACAATGGCTACCGGATTTTCACAAAACCGAACACTTTTTGTTCGTCTTCTTTGACGGGCATGACCGGGGAGCTGGCAGCCACCGAGAACACAACAGCTCTTTGGCTTGCTTGTATCACCCGCCGACAGCACAATTCTCGCGGTGCGCTACTAGCCCTACCTGTTGTCAAACGCCCAACAATGTGGTGGAGAGGGTATGGGGGTGCTGCTGTCTGGCCATAAGACAGTAGCGTGGCGCACGTGAGTGGTCAGCATCTCGCGATGGCTAGGCTTGGCGTTGACGATCGTCGGTCTGTCCTTTCAGCTCGATACTCTCTTTGCTGCCAAGGTGAAACTCTGGCTTCGGACAAGGTCGGTAGGGTCTCAGCTTGATCAAGTCGTTTGGGATGGCCTGATAGCAATACTATCTGGCCAACTTGCGCTCACACTGGCTCAATCGTGCAGATTATGCCGCAGTGATGATCCAGACGATGTCATAGCAGAACCACAGCAGCTGCGTTATGCGCTTCACAAGCTGTGGCACCCCTACCTCGGGCATCTGGTCAACGAACAGCGCAGTAAAACCTCTATCTGGCGAAGCAGTGTATTGCACAAGCGCATTGAGGACAGAGATCAACAATGCCGTACATTCGTCACCATAGTGCCGAATCTTCCCCACCTGCCCCAACGCCTATGAATGAAAAGACCTAATCCAACCAGCATCACTCAGCTCAGTACTCGTTCAGCCTATGATGTCCACTAGCATGTCCCCCCATCGGCACGATCCAGTCCGGCGCAATGCCATCACTCGCCACAAGTGAGTCCCGTCTATACCCATTAACACAGTCCACGTCCCCATACACCTCTCTCCAGCCTTCCACAATCGCCGTAGAGACGTTCGAGCCGCCACACACCACGATCACGACCTTTTCGTCAGGCCTGACCGGTCGTCCCAGCGCTTTCTTCAGCCTGTTGCCGTAGCAGAGCGCGATGTTGACACCGCATGCTGGTTCCACGAGGAGCCTTTCGTCTTCAGCGAAGCGCCAACAACCCATAGCCGCTTCGGCGTCGGTCAGGACCGTGTTCTTGACTTTGCCGCTCGCGCGACCCTCGACAGCCAGTTCAAAGGCTCGATCACTCACGCGGGCGACACCGAGGGAGGTGGCAATCGACGTAATCTTCGGCAACGTAGTATTCTCCCCCTTCGCCAGACTCGTCGTCAACGCATCAGCACCATGCGTCCCACAGGTCAGAACCTTTGTCTTATCCCACGTAGGTCCCTGGTCCTCAATCCCTTGCATCAAGCCAATGAAAAGACCTCCTCCGCCGGAGCTGCAGATGACCCAGTCCGGGGCATCTTCACCTAGGTCGCAGAACTGCTGTTGCATCTCGTCGACCATGGTTGAGTGCCCGTCCCAGATGTCGGGGTGGTCGAAGGGACTGACGTAGATGGGTTCTTCGCCTCGCTCGACGGCTTTGGGGATTACGACTTGACGCATGTAGTCGCCTGCTTCTTTGATGCCCGGGCCGTATTGGATGACTTGTTTGGCGCCGGCGGCATAGAGTTTGGAGATCATGTGTGGTTTTGTGGACATGGGCGTTACGACCTTGGGCTTCAGGTCAGTATTTCATTCCTTCCGACCGTTGAGCTGACGCTCGACTTACAGTGACGGGCCTGCCAACGAACTTCCCAGCACTGATACATCCCAGCGCCGCATTACCTCCCGAGTTGGAGAAGAAGTGGACTTTGTCTGGATCCTCGGCCCGCTCCATACTCTTGAGGACGAGATTACCGAGACCGCGAGACTTGAAGGAGCCCGATGGCTGCAGGTTGTCGAGCTTGAGGAAAATTCTGCTTCTACGGCTTACTATCCGTTGGGTAAAAACATGAGCGGTGGGGAGGGAACATGGTGAAACGTACCAGCCCGCTGCCTTGGAGAGGTTGACAGACTCAATCAATGGAGTCTGGCGCCATGGCCGCTGTTGCGGTGGGATCTTGAGACGTTGCGCACCCATTGTGGGTGATGTTGTTGATGGTGAGAATGACGACTGATGTGGTTGATGTTGAGCGGAAGTAGGCCTGACCACGGCAGATGTTGTTGAGGTTGACAATGGTACTTGTTGCTTCAGTCGTTGATGTTCTCGATCCCAGGGTCGCTGAATGTCTCGACAACGATGAAGTATTGTGTTGGTCTTTGCGGAGTTTTATGAGTCCAAGGTTCTGTTAAGAGTAGCAGCAGCGATGGCTATCTTTCAACTCAAGTGGCAAATCTGCGGCCTTGTAAGCACCACCAACAATCCAAAGAGACATGATAGGACGGACGGGAGAAAGGAGATGATTCCTGGTATGTAGCGATGAAAAGATCAAACGACGATTGGTAGAGCGCACGGCAGGCATGGCTCATACTTATCTCTCCGTTTCTTCCCTACGCGCCCTAGTCCCGTTCACATGAGAAAGCTTCTCTGCCATTAGCGTTCCGCATCCCATGCCAGAGTCAAGCCGTTATCTGCTAAGCTTGGCATGTTGCAAGCCGTGATGTTGTGCATGGAGGTCAGCTTGCTCCTCCGCTCCGCTCGATTCGATTCGATTCGTGAACCCAGCCTCGAATCGGAAGCGGGATCCATGCTCTGCTTTCGACCAGCATTCGCTGCACACATAATGGTTGTACACGCTCTCCAGTTCCGGTTCTATTCCGCAACATCTGTACCACTTGTTCTGATTGCACGCACGACGAAAGCTGTGCAATCATGCGTACGTGTGTGTTCACGACCATCCGAGACAAGCCGATGTTAGGCGAACGTTCACGCTTCCCTCGCATCGCTTCGCATGGGGTAATAGAATCAAGCTCACCATTGATATGGGGTAATCGCACCAAAGAATCACGAGTCTGTGCGCAATCGTCGACCATGATGGCTCCCCTCGCCAAGATGTGATAGGGTAAGTATAGGGTAATACTATATGATACAAGGGCGTTAGCATACACATACGTAGGATTGCTCCATGGTTTCCTGGTCCCGCTCCCGCAATAGCCATCCGCTCGCACAGAACGCTGCTCACGCATAAACAAACGCAAAAGTCCACCCAAGTGTTTCTCAAGTCTGACACGAGAACGACGAATTATTGACTGAACGCCTCGCATGTGCACCGTGTGGTGCTTCGGTCATGATCCCGGCCGTCGTGGTGGCCGTCGGTAGGTGGTGCCAAACGAATATCAAATGTCCCTCTCATTGACAGTCCGCGACTCGGCAGTCTGACCGATGGCTGCGTCAAAACATCAAGGTGGACATGCAGGTATCATCACCAAGGTGTCTGGACCCGCTGGTTTCTCCTACGGTCGCCAGTACTTCCAAGCATCCCGATCATTGTGGTCACCAACCAGTTCCTCGACAGCTTCTCGATCAGCTGCCGTCAGAAACATATCTTGATCGATCTCTTCGTCATGAATGACAGCAGGATACAGAATCCCCACACCGTCACCGCCGAGCGTCGTTTTGTACTTCTTGAAGCCTTCTTCTTCGAGTTGTACTTCAAGATCCTGCAGCGGTGTTGTCTCCGCAGGCTTTGTGTATGCTGATTCGCCGTTCAGTTGTGAAGCATTCGACGAGGGTTCTGGCTTCAGCAGAGTAATCGCACATCCACCGCCTCCAGCTCCTGTCAGTTTCGTCCAGCCAATGCCGGATTGATCGACGAGATATCGTAATCGTTCCAGTCGAGGGTGCGATACGCCCAAGCTGGTCAAAAGGCCGTGGTTGATGGACATGAGCTCGCCGAGATGTGTTATACCTTCCGGGCCTTCTGGATCAAAATCGTCACTCGTGATGCGGTCATATACAGATCGTGTTATCGCATCGATGGCGTTCAACGTGCTTTCAACCACAGCCGGATGGAGTGACTTGAGGTTCGCAACCTTTGCGACTTCTGCCGCAGTCGACTTCGACTGGCATGTGTCGACGAGAAGAAGGGGGAGCTCTGGGAAGTCTCGCAGTATTGTCACCGACGGCGGCTTGTTGTAGTCTTTCCGTTGAAATAGCACAGCATGTCCATTCGTCGAGACTGTGTTGTCCACTCCGCTGGGGTTGCCGTGTATCAGCATCTCTCCCACGAACGCCCACCTGTTGATCCTCTCCAGCTGATCTTCCGCCTCATTCGTCTGCTGATCGGGATGCGGTCCTGACAGTGCCCTACACTGAACCAAAAGCGCCGCCGCGATACAAACACTCACACTCGCACTGCTCCCCAATCCCGCCGCGATTGGTATGCATGATCGCATGGCATATATACATGCCGAACTTCGCTCGCTGCCCAAGTGTAGGAACAGGTATAGAAAGGCACTCGCTGCGCCTTGGTGTATCTTCCTCTTCTCGGGCGGCTCGTTCGGACTGACGCTCGCAAGGTGCGGTTGCATGAGCTCAATGAGTTCGGGGTCGAGGGTTGTCACCAGATCGTAGTACTTCTTCTTCTTGCCAGGCGCTGCGAACTCCCGCCATGGCAGGTCGGCGATATTCCATGTGTGATCGAGGCCGATGTCGGTAAATCGGAGTGAGACTGTTCGGTGTGACTTGGAGAGGGTTGTGACGAGGAGGTAGGATCGGAGGGAGATGGCCGCGGCTATGGCCGCTTTGCCGTGGACCACTGCATGTTCGCCGTAGACGATGGTCTTGCCGGGAGCAGAGACGATGAAGGGCGGGGCGAGCGGATTCGACTCTTTGCGTTTGTGGTAGGGGATCCTTGCGTGGCCATTGGTCGCTGGTATTGACGTCTCGGTCTGGACGTCTGCGTCGCGGGTTGGCGATGTCGAGCTGCTCGCTTTGAGGTGGCCGTTGCGCATGTCCGATGTGCCATTGACGCCGTTGCGCATGTCCGATGTGCCATTGACGCCGTTGCGCAGGTCCGATGTGCCATTGACGCCGTTGCGCAGGTCCGATGTGCCATTGACGCCGTTGACATGCAAATGCACTCCATTCGTTTGTTTGCTGTGCATGGCGATTGCCACTGACGCTCTGCCTCCTGGGGCCCGGGGGGGGGGGGTGATGTCTCGGTCGTGGGTTGGAATTGTCGTGGGAGCGCTGTACAGAAATCGAGTTGCTTGCAAGGGGATGTTGACATTCGTTGATCGTCCTCGGTCATCCAATTTGTGGAACGATTTCCAGGTACATGTACAACTACACCCACAGCGTACGAAAGCTGGGGATCGGTGCAGGGGAATGTCACCTCCGGACCAATTGCAGCGTGAGCGCAGGCGTAGGACTACCTAGGGACATCCAGGTACGAACAACCATCTCTTGACAGCGCACACTCAACCACGCGATGCAGCGCAAAAGACTGCACAGCTCAATGTCCGACGTGTGCAGTGCTGCCCCAACGCCTTTGTCATGCCACGAACAATACCAGTCTCATGACCTTGGCACCCATTTCGACACCTTGCCAACGCGAACTCTCTCCACTTCTACCGTAGGTCCGTACTGCGTGGTGGTGGATGAGTACATGTATGCAAGCCGATTCAATTCACCAACGGGTGTCTCAACTCCTACCCAACACACCGCCAACGACGAGTAATCAACATGAGCACTGCGCGTGCCTCCCTTCTGATGGCACTCGTCGGCTCGACGCTGGCCGACCATTCTCTCGCCGAGAGGCAGACCACGCCCATCTGCGGCATCACCGGCACCGAATCACAGCTACCGTCCGCCGTATCGGTCCTACGAGCAAATAGGAGCCCTACTGGTTGCATCAACTTCTGCAAGAAGTCTCGATCCTGCCGAAGCTTCGCTGTGAGCTCTACGTTCTGCTGGCTATGCAACCACGCGGGAGGGACCAATTTCAGATACAACGCAGCGAGCAACTACAAGGTATGGGACGCTGGCCTGCACGATATCGACATCCACATCAGGCACCCCATCTCATACAACAGCTACCACCAGCTCGACCGGTGGCGGTACTATGCCCTTTGTTGAGCCCGACGTTCAAGGTGGATTGCAAGTCCAAGATCACCGTTGTGCAGAACAACCAGCCATTCTCCATCGACAAGTCACCGCGAACCATTCGCACGGCTGCTGGAACAACGGCCGAGGGAATGCTTGCACATCCACTGAAACTCAGCTCTACAAGCCGTGCTCGTCGACGCAGCATCTACAGCGAAGGTCTAGTGCCACGCTGTGTGAAGAACCTAGAGCAGCTCGTCTGCAGGGATAAGAAGGACGCCACTCCTCCTACCGCCAATGGCTGGAGTAGCAAGGGATCAGACTGGATTCCTGATTTCACTGTCGGTGCGGCTTGCGAAAAGCATAGCCTCTGTTATGCCAGTTGCGACAACGGGCAATCGAACTAGTGCAACGAGGACTTCTTCGACAATATGGTGGACGATGGCTGTACTAGTAAGAAGCACTGGTACATGTGGCTGATGAGTTCCTCGGGTTTCATCTTATGCTTGACTGTACTGACGGTGGCCAGATATATGGTGCATGCATCAAGGCAGCCGAACTTTACGCCAACGTCGTGGCATCGCCAATCGGAGCGAAGGCTTTCATCGATACCGGCCGGAATCGATGCACTTGTATGTGTCCCAACCCAACGCTGCTGTGCGGGACCACTGCCGAGAACGCCTACTGCACCAATATCTTCTCGAACGAGAGAGAAAACTGTGGAGGCTGTGGACGGACTTGTCCTGAAGGCACTAAATGGTACGTCAATTCCTCAAATTCATGACATGCAACGCCTCACAAGAACCACAGCAAAGGAGGCAACTGCGTCTGCCCAATCGACCAATGCGGCAGCACGTGCCTCGACTTGCGACAGAACCCCTTCCACTGCGGTGCTTGCAACAACGCATGCCTGTCAGCCGAACCCTGCTGCACCAAAGGAGCCTGTATCGCTGCGCCAAAGGAATGCGTCGCCGGGCTATCCAACCCAACTTCTCAAAGCGACTTTGAACAGGACTGGAAAGTCGACGCCTGCGCCGATTGTCGAACGGGTTACGACGAAGGCTACGACAAAAACGGCGAGAGCGAAGTCTTCGTCGTCACGCCCAAGGACAAAGGCCATAGTGTTGTCGAGTTCTCTACGATGATGACGGCATGTCCCGGTCAGAACTACAAGCTGGGATTTGGCATGTTCCGTGACCAAGGTTCGGACAGCTGTGAGCTCACCATCCCAGCCGGCGGGCGGCAGCTGTCGACGATCAATATTTTGAAGTGGAATGAAAACGGCAACGAGCAGAGACTTCAGGACAGGACTATTGATGCTGGGTCTTTCCAAGCTGGAGGTGTGGTCCAGAAGAACAGGCTGTCATTGAATGTGCCGTTGGCCTTCTCGATGAAATGCTCGGGCGTCTTCGCGGATAGTTTCGATGGGCAAAATCAAGTTCGATTTGGGCATTTTGCTTTAACGGCCGCCTGAGTAGAGGACAACAGGCGCTGTGCGCAGACTATGTCACACTGGTCTCTGACTTATTCCACGGCTCCACCTTCTCCTTACCCATTTAGAATTACATCAGCAGCCTTCTCACTGATCATAAAGATTGGCGCTTGAATGAAGACACCAGGGATCTTCGGGAAGACACTAGCGTCCACGACCCGAAGCCCATCGATGCCCTTCACCCTAGACTTCGAGTCCAACACAGCTTGAGTGTCACTAGCCGCACCAATTGGTGCCGTACAGCAAGCATGATGACCCCAAGCCTCATCCTTGACGAACTGTGCTAGATCCGCATCGCTCTGTCTCGCTGAGCCTGGACGTTGCTCGGTAAAGTTGGTGCCGCCCAAAATACCATAATTCCTGTAGCGCTCGTTGGCCTCGCGGGACATTTTGATGGCCTGGACAAGAGCGTTGACGTCCTTGACGTCGGCACCGTTGGCTGTCGTTCCGGTATCGAAGTAATTGAAGTTAATGATCGGCGTATCGAGAGGGTCTGTAGATCGAAGCTCAACGGTGCCTGCCTGGTTCCGGGTATGAGCTTTGAGTGTATACCAGGAGAACATCTTGTGTGTAGCGACAGCCGCATCGCCCCATTGGGGGAAGTACCCTGTGAAATTGATTGGTCCTCCGAAGATGAACAAATCAATGTTTTTGTCGTCGGCGAAGTCGGAGTTGACCGCCATGGCGGCGGCCAGCCCGTTTGATCCATAGGCGCCGCGCAACCCGAGTACCCCAGGGTTAATCTGCCACTGTTTATAGCACTTATCCTGCGGCTTGGCATCGAACGTACACCGATCCAGAATGGGGAAGTCGTTTGGATGAAGGGCGTTGACTGGGATCTCATATCGATCCTGCACGAGCGGAGCCGGGGGTACCAGAAGCGCCGCTCAATGGGCTTGCGCGGTAAAGGTGCGATCCGTCCAAGAAATCGACACCCACCGCCTTGGGGGTGCCACTGCTCGTATCGAAGTTGACTTTTGTGACATGGCTATTCATGCGTACCGTCAGCGGGAAGCCGAGCCGCACAGTATTGACTATGAAGTCTCGCACTGTGATGCGATTGCCGCCTCTTTGAATCAGAGGTATCTGGTAGAAGCCCTCCAGCGAGTCACGCCCAGGTGTGTTGTTTGGGTCCACCAGCAAGGTGCCGCCAAGTCCTGTCACGGCTGCGAGAGGATCTGGCCCGATACCCATGACAGCAGCACCTCCAGCCAAATGTTGAACAAGCATAGTATCCTTGAGCAGGATAGCTGGATCCGCGGGAGCTACAGGTTGCCACTCGTACACTTCGGCGAGGTATTTCTGCACGTTTGCTGAAGACCACAAGGAGTCGCCAGTGATCAAAGCTATGTTGTCCCAATCGCTGGCGTGTGGTGTGATCCAGATAAGGGCGTTGTGGGATGTACATCCACCCAATGTCCCTGCACGTGGATACAGAATACCTTTGCCCTCAACATACTTTGGATCTCTGCGAGCGCGAGCCTGATGTTGGTAATGGTTTATGTATACGTCCCTAAAGCAAAGTGTGAGCTACTTGATGGTGTCATGGTATCAAGCCTTCGATGCACATACCATGCTATCTTACTGTCTTGCGTGACAGCAGCTTGGAAGCCTGGTACCTTTTCATTGATCAGTGCGCTCTGCTCGAGAAGATGAATCATGACGAGAGACTCACGCTGTAGTTGTGATTAGAGCCTTGGTCATCTCCCGACTCGAACAGAAGCACACTGTTTCCTGCTCGTGCTAGTCTGCTAGCCAGAGGGCCGCCGCCAGCTCCACTACCTACGACTATGTAGTCAAATTCGAGTTGCTGTCGCTCTTCAAGAGGTACTGCTGCAGCAGTGACAATGGTTGCCAACAGAAATACGACCAGCGACCACATCGTGGCTCAAGTCGTGTGTCAGTGGAAAGGGGAAGGCTCGAGTAAGGATCATATATGCAGATCAACTCGTGCACACCACATGTCGCGAGCAGCACCGTGTACGAGATAGTGCACTGTCCAATGCAGTCAATCATGCACCAATCACGGTACGTCCTGCCAGGTTCTTCGGTTTGGCAATTGCCTTTCAAGGAGTAGTAGAATACGCGGACCCGACAGTTGTTGAGCACCAAAGCTTCTCCAGATTCGTCGCACTTGGCCGTCGAAATCCTGCGAGCCTCGGCATAGGCTGTAGCATCATGTGCACAACAATGCTTCGGAGGTTGAGCAACCCGCTTCATGTGCTTCCAACAGACATGCACTGGAAATCGCTGTTGCGAAAATGCTGCTGAGTGTGCAGTGTCTGATTGCCCGAAGAAACTACAGCGCTTTGCCCGTCGATTGCCTGGGAACCCGTCAATTGGAGCGTTATATTTTTGCAACATCGAAAAACGAGAACATACGGCCACAAGGTCGCAACGCTTGTACGCAGGGAATGGACTTCAGTACACTTATCTACAGCAAGCTCTGTAGCACGAAAGACGTTTTTGACCGCTCTTCGATCCCGACCGGAGAATGTTGATGCTAGGTCAATCCCGAGTTCATTTCTTGGATGGATGGACTTCTCTCACTGCCTCTGGAGGCTGCGCCAACTATTGTCAGCGATACCACAACGGCAACAACAACAGTCGCCCAATGAACAGCAAAAATGAACTGCCGGCTTGACCCATCTCCTCTGTACGACGAGCCTCGATGCAATGCTGTGTTCTTTTTCGTGTTCCTCGTTAAGCCCTCGAGATTTTGGGTCGGTGGCCATGAAATCATTCCCGTAAACATCGCAACAAAAGCTGATCCGAATATGCGGCGAGCTGAAATCGAGGACCACATTACAGACAGAAGTCCTAGGTCGCAAATAACCCAAATGACTGTGAAAGCGCAGGCCATAATAAAGACCTTTGGATCATTGCGCATCGCATTCAAGATAGCTCCATTCGTTGTGTAGTCATATTTAATGCGTTGGAGGAAGGCCGAGGACACGGTAAGCCCATGTGCAGAGAGCAAAGCTTGTAAAGCCTGGAAGATGAATAACATCGCTGGGGACATGGTAGATCGAAAGTCAAGCAAGGGTAATGGCAAGTTGCCGTTCGCGTATGTGCCGACTACCAGGCCGAGGAAAACAACCCGGCGAAAGAAAACCCATTCCACATCGATCCAGAAGCCGTCCCGTATAGTCTCGTCCATAGAAGAGAAGAAGTACAGGTGGCAGCTCAGGTACAACAAAGCGGCCAATGCGGCGCCGTCAAATCCATGAGCCATGGATTCGAAGCTGGCCGAATATGGGAATATGACAAAAGACCATCCTCCGTAGAATATAGGAAAGCTGAGATGGTACAGCAGTTCCAAAAGGTGGTCTACAGCGTCACGGTTGATATTGCTCTCTTTCCCAGCTTTGGTAGGTGGGTCTCTCGCGGTGATCCATGGCGCTGCGGTAGTGAAAAGGACCGGTAGATAGTGCAGCCAGCCGCAAAACCAAGTATTCCGGCCCGTAAAACATGTTGTAACGCAACATGACAAACCTGCCCGCGAATATGAAACCAAGACAGGCGAATATGTTCGCAGCGTTGGGCCAGGACATGCATAGCTGTCGAAACGCCACATTCGCTGCGCAACAATTGTTCTGTAATGGTCTCGGATAGCCAGACTCGAGCACGGACCAGTCCGTGGAGAGTCTGGGCTAAACATTGGCTTCGGCTGCATAGATTCGAGCTGCAAAAATAGCCATTTTCTAACGACCGAATCTCGATAATCTAAGCACGCTACCCTTCAAGATCGTGAATTGCCGATAGTATTACGTTGTCCGATTTTCGCTAGTATATCGCGACGTCGCTGTATAGAAACGGGGTGCAATCTGTTATTTAACGTGGAGAGCTACTTTTGCGTCGCAATAACGAAGTATATCCTTCTATGTCTCATGGCCTCCGCTCGCCACAGTATTCTGGTTGTAGTACGCCTGATCGAGTGTCAACTGCGTGAGGTGGACGGTTACTCGAGGGCGCATGGCCGCCATGGTAGTTTTAGCTGTTGAACGTCGGCAACACGAGGTAAGCTGGACAAGTCGGCGAAGGACCATGATGCGCGCACGTGATGCGTAGCTAGAACTAGAACTATGCTATTGCTGGGGATGCGGCGGACCTGCAGAGAGGCGAGCTGACTCAGCTGAGGAGCAGAGCATCGACTTTCTCTTTCTTCACATGAGAGCTACTTCTTGCCACAAACATGGCGGACATGGACGCGCCGCCACCTCCGCCGCCCTCGGATCCGAGTATGCTCTCCATGGATGCCACGCGACGTGGAGACATCACTGACATGACTTCAGTCCCGCCTCCGCCTCCTCCACCGAGCGACCCAGTTCCTCCGCCTCCTCCACCGAGTGATCCCATACCTCCCCCACCGCCACCGGCGACGAATGGACACGAAGACGATGAACACTTCCAGCCGCGCGTGGATCTGCCCAAGAAGCGAAAGCTAGAGCCGAGGCCCAAAGTTGCCCCGCTCAGTGTAGAAGAACTTCTTGCCCGGAAGAAAGCCCAGGATGCTGCAGCAGCAAAGCCAAAGTTCTTGTCGAAGAAGGAAAGAGAACGCCTTGCGAAGGAGAAGGGAGCGCGGGAAGCTCAGGCACAGAAAGCAAACGAGCCCAAGGAACCAGAAAGAGTGGCGCCAAATGGCCCATGCGGACGACCCACGGGCCCGAGATCGATGAGAGATGGAGGTCGTGACGCGCCAAGAGGGCCAGCAGCCATGCGAACTCAATTGCCGAACAAGGGATACGATATGCAACCTCCGCCACCTCCCTCGCGGGACGCGAAGATTGTTGATGGCCCAAAGTCGAACAAGAAACAGTCAGAGAGGGAAGTTGAGGCTGAGATGACCAAGCAGCGGTACATGGGCGCCGACACGAACACATCCACGTTCTCGGCCAAGAAGAAGCGCAAGCGGACGACAGAGAAGAAGTTCAACTTCGAATGGAACACCGAGGAAGACACGAGTCCGGACTACAACCCGATATATCAATCCAGGCAGGAGAACAGTTTCTTCGGACGCGGCAGACTTGGCGGCTTCACAGACGATAGTACGGACAAGCAAGCGCAACAATATGCCGCAGCAATCGCAGCGAGAGATCCCGAGGCCGGAAGGGAAAGAGCGCAGGCCATCCTTGAGGCAGAACGCAAACGACGAGAAGAAGGCGGCAGGACTGGCGTGGAGAAGCACTGGAGCGAAAAGAAGTTGGAGAACATGCGGGAAAGAGACTGGCGTATTTTCAAGGAGGACTTCAACATCGCAACCAAGGGAGGATCCATACCGAATCCCATGCGCAGTTGGGCAGAGTCTGGACTACCGAAACGCATTCTGGATATTGTCGATCAAGTGGGATATACCGAGCCATCTGCCGTGCAGCGTGCAGCTATTCCCATTGCTTTGCAATCACGGGACCTTATCGGTGTCGCCGTCACTGGTTCTGGTAAAACTGCTGCTTTCCTGTTGCCCCTTCTGGTTTACATTTCGGAGCTTCCTGCACTGAACGAGCAGACCAGCAACGATGGTCCATACGCAATTATCCTCGCTCCGACCCGTGAACTGGCGCAGCAGATTGAGATTGAAGCGAAGAAGTTCGCAACACCATTGGGCTTTACTTGTGTCTCCCTTGTTGGTGGACACAGTATCGAAGAGCAAAGTTACAATATGCGAAACGGTGCCGAAATCATCATTGCGACACCCGGTCGTCTCGTGGATTGTATTGAGCGTCGTGTCTTGGTGCTCAGCCAGTGTTGCTACGTCATCATGGATGAAGCAGACAGAATGATAGATCTCGGGTTCGAAGAGCCGGTGAACAAGATTCTGGACGCGCTGCCAGTCTCGAACGAGAAGCCAGATACCGAAGAAGCCGAGAACTCGATGATGATGTCTTCCCATCTCGGCGGACGAGATCGATACCGACAGACAATGATGTACACAGCTACTATGCCGGCAGCTGTGGAGCGCATCGCTCGCAAGTACCTCCGTCGCCCGGCACAGGTCACTATCGGCAATGTCGGCGAAGCAGTCGACACTGTTGAGCAACGTGTCGAGTTTCTCCAAGGAGAAGACAAGCGCAAGAAGCGCCTCGGCGAGATCCTCAACTCCCGCGAGTTCGCACCACCCATCATCGTCTTCGTCAACGTCAAGCGCAATTGCGACAGTATTGCTCGTGAAATCCAACGAATGGGCTTTTCCAGTGTCACGCTCCATGGTTCGAAAACACAAGATCAGCGTGAAGCCGCTCTCGCCTCTTTGCGCGATGGTAGTACCCAGGTCCTCGTGGCGACCGATCTGGCAGGTCGTGGTATCGATGTGCCGGACGTCTCGCTGGTTGTCAACTTCAACATGGCCACGAATATTGAAAGCTACACTCACAGAGTTGGTCGCACAGGTCGTGCGGGAAAGACCGGTGTAGCGATTACGTTCTTGGGCAATGAGGATGCGGATGTCATGTATGATCTCAAGCAGATGATCAGCAAGAGCAGTATCTCGCACGTGCCTGAGCAGCTACGAAAGCATGAGGCGGCACAGCAGAGGACAGGCAAAGGGCAGAAGAAGAACATCGAGGACAGTGGAGGATTCGGTGGGAAGGGTGGATGGGGATAGAGCTTGTAGATAGTACGAAGAAGAGAGTGGCACCTACAGCCCAAGAGCGTCAAATTTGTTACAGCTTACTTGCATTGCGTCTCTACATTCATGACAGCAGCGCGGCCGGCTCGTCAATTGTGATAGCAACATATGTCAGAGTCGTTCCGGGGCCTCACCATCTCGGATGGCAATCGTAGTCGCTTTCACGACAAGGATGTATTGGCTGACATGGAGGCATGATTACTGATAGAGGCTGCGGCTTGGCCGAGTTGGGTCGACCGTTTACGATACTAAACGTAGCACTCTCGCACCGGACAACGAGTGACTTGGGTTGGACGAAAGTAAGTTACCCAACGCCGCATGACAATTTCATTCCCTCAATAGTCATCGCCACGACTGATGACTTCCTTGCCACCGCTATGCAGCAGGATCGTCTGCAAAAGGTCAGCCAGCACTCATCATATCTACTACGAGGCACTTACATGCTCAAACTGTGCTACCATGGACCCTTTCCTGTCCACGAGCGGCGCATACTCCTCAACAACCCCAGCATCGACGAGATGTCTCATCTATAGGGTACCCATCAGCAACGTGTTCGCGGATGCCTCGAAAGGTGAGGGCTCACCCCGAAATGATACTTCTCTACACCCAAGCGCTCGAGGAATCGACGCGAAAATGGGATGGTGGCGAAGTTCCCATCGATCGTCTTCAGCAACGACTTTGCAGAGCTGGAAGAAACCGAGCTGGCACTTATGCCCTCATTGCGAGAGTAGCCGTATACTCCGACCTGCTACCAATTAGTGATGAGCTGGCCATCCTTCAAGTGAATGCGACCCACATCATCCATCATGACGCCTGTACCCGTGCTGCCCAACGTCTCGATCGCAAAGACATCGCCTTTCTCCATCTTCTGCCTGCTGTTGTTCTTTACGAACGGCACTTGCTTCTCGCCATGGATGCGATAAGGCAGAATGTTGTGCCCAGTGAGGTCGCGCACAGCTTTGACGGGCAAAGTCTTACCTTTGACTTCGACTTCGTAGCTCTCCATCAGTTCCTGGATCGAGGCACCAATCTCACTCATCCTGGCGTCAATGCCGGCGTACTGGTCAGATCAGCATGGCTCCGCTTCAAAAGAACGAAAGACTCACGGCAATGCCAGTGTTGGTAGCCTCCTTCACAGCGTTCAGCAACGGATCGTACGTCTCATCGAACGTCACAGTGAAAGCCGAATCGACAATGTTACCGTTGACGTGAACGCCAAAATCCACAGACAGCACATCACTTTCCTGAAGAATCACCTCTTTGGCACCAGGATTTGGAGTCCAGTGAGCAGCCACATTGTTCAGACAAAGTCCAGTCGGGAAGCCCGGTCCTGCTTTCAAGCAGTCACCAGTGTCACGTCCTGGATGGCCAGTGAGAGCGTAGATACCTTCCTCGATAGCCTCAGCGATCGTCGACATGGCCACACCGGGCTTGATGACCTCTTTCTGCGCATATTGGCGGACCTGACGATGGATCTCAGCTGCTTGGCGATAGTCAGAGAGGCAGTCCTCGGTGAAAAGCCGTGACGTGTAGCGTGCTTCCTCATCGGTTACGCGACTAGTGTTCTCATATAGACTGAGCTGTCCAGTGGGATAGCTTAGCTTGAACAGCTCAGACACTGGCGTGCGTGGAGGACTGGTCTGCTGGGGCGCCTTGCGTTTCTTCTTGGGCTTTTTTCTTTTCTTTACTGTTGTGTCCGCGGCGAGATCTTTCAATCCGGCGGTGTCGTCACCTTCTTCTTCTTCGTCGTCACCTCCGGCTTCATCGCCCACAGAGCCACTGGCCAGATCCGCTGCGCTAGAGCCCTTGAAGCTGCTGCCAGGAATGACCTGGGCTGGCTTGAAGTCGGGCGAACCATGTTCTAGCAGATGTGAGCTATGCCTCCCAGGAGTGTTTTATTCGAAGCTACCATACTTCTAGGACCTTGTTGATGCCCTTCTGGGCTTTTGCTGCCCATAGTACGTCACGCGCGGCAGTGTCCGGCATGCGTCGAGGTTGCGAAGGACGAGGAGGAGAAAAGTACGAAGGCGGACTTTTAAGACGAGCGTTGCGCCCTATCATTGATCACATCCCTGCAGACTCGCAACGGTGGGGCAAAGTGGGGCTATACACCGACCACAAGATTCTGAGAGGCCGACTACGAGCTACTCGACGTCAAGATACGCTGTTGATGCTCAGAGGGACGAGATGTAAGCCCGTATTTGTTCGATGCAGTCGTAGCGACGTCCAGGAACCACAGATCGGCCTGTTGCGTTGCTCACCGAAGAGTTCGCATTCCCCTCGGTATCCACGTGGCTGCCACTGTCATGAACGACGATGCAAGCGCATCGCTCTCAGCGTCAGCCAGTGACCTGGTCAGGCTTGAGCATGATAGAAGGATGTCGATTAAGACGGTCTCGTCTGGGCTTGGCTTTGCCTACGCATTCGTCTGGCGGAAGGGCCGACAGCAAGCCTAAGCTGTGAAGACACAGCAGAAAGACTCATATCAGTGAGATATGAGCATTCTGTAAGGTTGTTCGCAGGTACGCGTATCCGAGGCTTCCGTCTCTTCAGCCTCTCGCCCAGCGAGAGGGACACAGCCAGCTGATAATTTGAAGCCAAGAAACACACCTACGTGAAAATTGCAGCGACACTACAAAAGCACGTAGGGGATTAGGTCGAAACAAGCACCGCTATGTTCGCCGTGTAATTCTAAACAAGGCTATAGCTTTAGATTTGTCGAAGCTGCAATATTGCCTTTGTACGGAGGGTACGAAGTCAACGACTTCGAAGCTCGCTGTAACTTAACTACAAGCCCCGCAGAACCAGCCCTCGAACAAACCGGTTAATAGCCCGCGCTGTTATCAGGTGGATGTGTTTCTAGGCTTCGAATTACCAAGTGGCTGTGACCCCCTCGCTAGCGAGGGGCTGAAGTTGACGAAAGCCCCGGATAGGTGTTCGCGAATGTGAAAGACGAGATTTAATACTCGGGACGTCTTGACTTTGCTCGTGACTTCTCCGCAATTGGCTTCGCCATGACGCAAGAGCTTGATATTGAATCTCATGGACTCCACTTTGCTTCTGCTTGGTCGTTCGTGTTCGGTATGACAATCTGCTGTGTGGTATAAAGCCCTTGTCTGGGTATCAGCTTCAAGACAGCTGACTGTTCGTTGTTTACGCCAAGCCGTTCCTTCTTGAAGAACAGATAGTTCGCAGCTTAATCGCGCTTCTCTTCCTGACCTTTCCCGCGGTCGACATGTCCTTGCAACAGTCATTACCATGGACGAAGAGTCCGCTCGTGATCAATGCTCCGGTAAGTCACAGATGTCATGCTCCCGAACGCGGCGCTAAGTTTCATCCAGATGGGAGGCATCGCCGGCGCTGACTTGGCTATGGCGGTCTCAAAGGCTGGTGCTCTGGGCCAGATAGGAGGTGTAAACGATTTGAAAGACCTTGAAGCGCAATTGACCAAAGTCGAGGAAGGGTTGGGTCGCGAGAATGGCTTGCTTCCGATTGGCATAGGCCTGCTTTCATTCATACTGAAGTCGGACAACGTACTCCCGCTGCTCCAAAGGTTCAGGCCGGCCGTCGTGTGGCTTTTCGCCGCTCACAAATTCGAGGACTATGCCGTATGGGCGAGAAAGGTACGACAGGCTTCGCCTCAATCCCAGGTCTGGATCCAGGTCGGCTCAGTGGAAGGTGCGTTAAAGATTGCAACGAATGCTCGGCCGGAAGTCATGTGTATCCAAGGCCTCGACGCTGGCGGACATGGTTTCGAGAAAGGCGCCGGCATCATCTCTCTGCTGCCAGAGGTCAGCGATGCTCTTCAGGCTGCCGGTCACAGCATCTCACTGGTCGCTGCAGGTGGCATTGCGGACGGTCGTGGAGCTGCTGCAGCATTCGCGCTGGGCGCGCACGGCGTCGTCCTTGGTACGCGGTTCCTCGCTGCCACAGAGACGGATGTGCATCCGAAGTATCGAGCTGCGGTTCTGGCTGCGACTGATGGAGGGCAAGCGACTGTGAGGGCAAAACTATTCGACGAGCTGAGAGGTCCAAATCAATGGCCCGTGCTGTACGACGGGCGCAGTCTTCGCACGGAAAGCTTCGCAGACCACGAGGGAGGAGTCGGCATCGATGAGATCCGAGATCGACACCGGGAAGCTGTCAAGTTGGGCGATGCTGGATATGGTGAAAATGGTAAAGGAAGAGCCGCAACATGGGCTGGCACTGGAGTTGGCTTGGTCAGGAAGGAGCAGTCGGCGGCTGACATGGTCGAAGAAGTAAGAGACGGGATTGTCGCAGCATTGGATGCTGTGAAGGCGAGGTTGTAGGTGCCGAAGTACGTACAAGTGTTGAAGTCTTGTCCAGTCGTCCATCCCTTGATGCTATTTTGTGAGCAAGCCAGAACGTCTCTTTCGGGGACCATCGCGCCAATCATGGATCCTAGGTTGATACATGATCGCGGCACGCGCAGGACGTCCAGACAGACGGCCTCCAATTCAACCCTTGTCTGCCCTTGCCGTATTCGTCGTGACACACGCGCATTTCCGTCTCTGCTTCGCCTTTACTCTCCTTTCACGTTCCCGCTCTTCGTTCTATGCAGATCGCCATTGCTCGTGTTCTCCAGCTCTTTCCCGTTGATATAGCCATACAGCCAGACAAGGGACGCGGTAGCGGTAGTCATCAGCAGAGCTGAGAAGCCGAACAGCCTGAGTCTGGGTTAGCAGTTGACCATATTCGCTGATGGTATGTACGAACCCGATCCGCTGTGTGGTGGTGAGAATCTCAAAGATCGGGTAGGGATAGAAATTGTTGAAGCGGTAGCATCGCTCGATCCAGAACCAGTATCCAAATGCAATGACACCACTCAGTCCGAATGCAGGAAGGAAGGCAATGGTATATGGAGGCGAGAAGAACAATAGGTCGACGACGAGCGAGATGGATGGCACGGCGTGGAAGGAAAGATCGGCTGGCAAGGCAATCGGTGGAGCCCAGTCAGGGAGGACGAGACTTGGGTCGATCTGCCGGAAGGTCAGTTGAAGGAGCTTCTGGCGGCGTTGATGGCTACCATACAGCACGAAGTCCCCAGTATAACACGCTGATCAGACACTCGATGGGCGCACTGGCGACACTCAGGAAGTTTTTGAGCTGGAACAAGCGGTGCGATAAGGTCAGATCAGCCAGCAGGCCGACGGTGAATGTCGCAGTCGCCAATGCAAGACCAATGATGGTCAGGTATTGCATATGCCAGCCATAAGAGTCGTTGCTGCCTTCCAAGTCAGACGAATCGCTGACCCTGGTGTCGAGGGACGACGTACACTGGATTCGGGTTCCGCACGAGGTATGAGAAGGAGTAGGCGAACGATGCAAGGCCCAGTGACTGGTAGTCGATGCGTGAGCAGTGGTGTGGCATTGTCTATGGATATGCAAGCTTACATGAAGCACCGCCGAGGCTCCTCGTGAGGGCGACGGAAGCCGCTGGAGAGGGTGGTGTTTGAGCAGCTTGTCAGCTGCCTTTTCCGCCATGTCGCTCATGTTGGTATGGTATGTAGAGGAGATTAAGCTTTGTTCCGGCAGACTGTTTTGGTTTCACGAGGACTACCGACTCCTGCATAATTGCGCTGTCACGTGCTGGTGGCGTTTGGGCATGCCACATACTTTCGCTCCGTCACCTGCAGACCCGCGATTGCTCTCTGGCGTGCGCATGCCACTGCATCACCATCACTGTCATGTCGTGTCGTCGTCCGTGTGATGGATCCATCATCTCGGCGGAGCTCGCATGCGGCATTGCACGACTGCCAAGGACCTGGATCACGCAAACCCCGCGGCGCCGGTGTGTGAGGAAGAAGTGGAACCTTAGAAGCCTTCCCCCCCTGGCGCACAGTCCCATCTGGCGCACAGCTTAACCAAAGCCAACTGTTGTCCAGGTAACGCCAGTCAAGTTTTGACGTGGATTATCTAACCTTAGTGAGAGTGTGGTGTCAGGTGGGATCGTGCAGCACATGGGGAAGACTTCTATCTGGCAGAGGTCGAGACGCGCTGACTGTTTGCTGTGCATGCTGACCGTCCAGACTGTTTGCTGTGCATGCTGGCCGTCCACACGGTGCTCCGCGCGTGTCACTGCTGGTCCGACGTCGACGTCCAGCTTCGGCATCGATCCAGCTTCGCAACCATCGCACCCTCCCGCAGTGTACATGTACTTCTACCTGGCCTTAGCACGCACGCAGCGCATCACGACAGCCCCGCCCGAACTCCGATACATGATACATCCCAGAGGACGAGTCCGTGGCCTCGAACCGCGAACCGCGAACCGCGAACGCTGTGGGGCACTCGAAGACACAATTCACACTCGAACAATGGTGGCCATCGAAAGATGACTTGAGTCTTGAGCCGGCAGCCAGCTCCTGCCATTGCAACTCATGAAACGCCGCCCGACACACTCGCCGAATCCCGACGCCGCAATGCCGAGAGCGAAGACAGAGACGGGCGTCGAGCCAAAGAAACGAAGTCGCACAGGCTGCTGGCCGTGCAAGGCGCGCAAGGTCAAGTGTGGAGAGGAGAAGCCGGCGTGCTCGAATTGCGTCAAGACCGGCGAGACATGCGACTACAGCATTCGGCTAAACTGGAGCGGCCGCAGCAAGAAGGACAAAGATGGCACCCCGGGCGAGTCAGGAACCTTCACCTTCGTGACGACGCCCACAGCTGCATCGCCGGCGAGAAGCAACGGGCATGGCCACGATCATGTCTTCTCGTCGCAGCACCTTGCCACTGCGCCGCAGCCCAGGCCCCCGAGTAGTCGTCCCGTGGCAGCGCCAACACCTCCACCAATGCAGCAAACAGTCCCACAGCCGATGCCACAGCCGATGCCTCACGCAATGTCTCAGCCGATGCCTCAGTCGACGCCTCAGCCAATTGCTGTCAGCGAGAGCACTTCGCTGGATCCGAGGCTGCGCATGGTCGAGCAGTATGCACGCTCGCCGGCCTTTCCGCCCAGCCCATACCAACCTATGGGCAGCGCCCACCATTCACCAACCCTGACCGGACGAACATCGCCAACTTCTATGCCAACAGAGGATGCATTCAGTTGGTCGCCTCAGCATCGTGCGAAGCGCGTCAAGTTGAACAGCCCTCCGTTGCAGCCGAGTCCGATGTTTGCTGTGCCGCACTACCCAAGCCATATCGAGCAGTCGCCGGGATCCACTCATGTCACGCCTCATAGCATTAGCAGTATCGTCAACACGCCCGCGACGCCAAGCTCAAGTGTCAACTCTGGCTCTCCGTACCCTGCGCAACCTGGTGCTCTTGGTGTGCAAGATCCACCTGATCTGCGAAGGCTATCTGTGAAGTCCCTGCTGTCAGATCCTACCGAGGACGATCGGCCACGGTTCGCCAGATCAGACAGCACATCGTATAGGACGTACGGCTACGATCATGGCTTCGCAGACCTTGACGTTCCTCGCAACGACGATACAAATGTGGTACTGCCACGTTCGCCTGATTTGCGTCGAGCAAGCGCAGCTGTATCGCAGAACAGCGCTTCCAGCGACGAAGCCGACACGGCACAGATCGCTTTTGAGCCGGGCGGATACTATGCCCAGCCAGTGGCCATCAGGATTCCGCGTGCGCTGGAGCCTTTGCCTACGGAACTTCTGGAAAATCAGATGAACTTACTGTACTTTCACCACTTCATCAACCACACGGGCCGCATCATGGTTCCTCACGATTGCCCGGAAAATCCATTTCGAGGGGTGCTGCCTCAGATGGCGGTGAAAAACACCTATCTGCTGCACCTTATGCTTGCCTTCTCAGCGTCCCATCGCGCAAGATTACTCGGACATGCAGAACCTGCAAATCGCATCGCTCAGTGGATGGCGGATGTTCTTCCAGCACTGCGACAAGCTCTTAATGAGCCATCATCGCCTGGAATCGCTGACCCCAGAGATCCCTCATCGCTTGCTCCGCTTGCTACCGCAGTTATGCTTGCGTCCCTTGAGATTATTTCACCACATACATTCACGGTCCGGATCTCTTGGCAGCAGCACTTGGAAGTCGCGCGTCAGATGATCCTGGCGAAAGGTGGGCTGCATCACCTGGCGCAAAAAGCAGACGGCGCGCGGGACAAGGCCATCTTCTTTCTCTCACGCTGGTTCGCTTACCTGGATGTCATGGGCAGTCTGTCTAACCGACAGATGCGACCTTTGTTCGGAGCGTACGACGAGGATGGCGGCGGGCTGTGGCTGGTCAACCGCGATGGTGAGGAGATATACCAGATAGACTGCTTCTTCGGCTTCTCCGGCCGATGCATAGCACTGTTGGCTCAAGTCGCCGCCCTCGCTGCTGAGTGCGACAATCAGCGCATCGATCCTGTCACGAACCAGATCAAGGCTGGTTGGACACCGCCTGACGCCTTCAGGCACGAAGCCGAGGAGCTGGAGAAGAGACTCAATGCCAGCGCAAACACCGTCTTCCGTGGCTGTATGCATACAGATCCGACCTTCCCACAGTCGCCAAACGCCCAGGACGAGAAAGACTCGGCAGAAATCTATGCGACGAATGAAGCATTCCACTGGGCAGGCCTCATCCACCTGTCCCGCCGAGTGCTTGCTCTTCCCACCTCACATTGCCAAGTGCAGGACTCTGTGGAGAAGATTATCCGATCGCTGCAACAAGTCCGGCGAGGCAGCACTGCGGAGTCGTGCCTCCTGTTTCCAATGTTCACCGCTGGTTGTGAGGCACTTGTCGAGGATCAACGCATACTGTTCATGGACCGGCTCAAAGAGGTGGAAGGCTGGGGCATGCAGCATGTCGGCCGTGCCCGTGCCTTGATGCAGGAGGTGTGGGACACTGGCAGGCCTTGGGAGACGTTAGTCAATGGCGAGTTCTTTGGGTGAGCATTCTCTGCTGTCTTTGTTCATAGATGGTCATCCAGCGATCGCCTCCCTGCAAATGCTCACGTATCACATGTTACGTCTCCCGCACGTCGCACCATTCGACAAGGCTTCCTTCCGGTGAACGCAGTCACAAAGACAATAGACATTACCTTCTGGCCGTAAGTCCTTGCTCAGTTGCATGCACGTCTCGTACTCAGACCTCCACTGAATGACAGCCGATAAGCATTGATCAGCTACATAACTATAGCACAAAACGACAGGATCCATAGTCTACACCACTATCTAGCATCTAGGCGAGGCTATGAACTAGTTCACTCTATAAGTGTAGCACACGTGTACAAGTGCGGCCTAGAATATCAAAGGGCATTAGCTATCTATTATAGCTATAAAGAAAGCGAATTATTAGTGTCACGGGTGAACAACGTGTACACTGGAGTTCTGTATGGTATGTTAAACAGGTACGAGTTGCGCAGCAGTGGAAGACGGCGGATCACACGAAAGACGAAGAAGGACCCAATGGGATAGCGTGTATCTACATACAGTATCGCTAGTGTTGGTGTAGGTAGATGCTAGGTGTCCGGATGTTTGCCAGCCCATGGGCTGGCAAACCCTAGTCACGTGATCTAGTCACATGACACACCCACACCCACATGCTTGTCCTGCGGCCTGTATGTTCTCAACATGGTATACGATAAGTTGTCGCGATCCAAGCGTGCACATCGACAACAGCCCATCATTAAAACTTCAGGCCACGTACGCCAAGAATCAGGTGACTGATTAGTCACCTGCAGCCTCTTCAAGAGCAACATTCGTCTATTCTAGATAGACACATGCAATACACAACCTGCTTTTGAAACACCCTATATAAGCCGGCACAAAAACTTCCCACACCAATAATGTCATGGTCTCCCCACAGAGAGTACAGAAGGTGGGGACAGAAGAGCCTCAGAGTGCTCAGAAGTCGTCAAGAAGTGACAGTCCAGCTTGGTGTGTGAGCGCCAAGAATCACATGCCCCGCAACATTCACTACGGGACCCAGCCCTCCAAATTCACCCCTCTACCAAACCTTGACAGATTCACTTCGGCTCGTGACTGTGTGACTCACGGCACTCCCGCGAGCACCCGCGACTGCGCTGGACCCTGGAAGAAGCACGTGGAAGACTCGGAACGTAGGGCAGGTTGGAATAAGGTTTTGAGCAAAGCTGCTGAGCGCGGCTTCGCACGGGTTAGCCCTGTTGATGCGGGGACACGCACTCGCGAGGGTCGCGTATAAATATCTGGCCTTCCCCAGGCCTCTCTTGCTTTCTTCGTCTTTTGTTTTGTGTAGCAATCATACCATACCCTTTTGCATCTGCACTTCGCACCTGCATTCTCGCTTTCACCCTTGCATCTCACAGGCCAGGCTCTCGCCCTGACATCACAAAAGACCAACAAACCGTCAACCACTCGAGTCATCCTCATGGGTGACCACGCCACCGATAGAGGTGTCAACCTCGACAACCAAGACACTCCATTCCACTTCAGTGAGTGGACTGACATCCCCTTCTCGAACGCCGCTGCCTTCGGTGCCTGGGCAAACGCCAACCCCGACACCGCCTACGCTCTCATCAACCGCACCGTCTCCTCTTTCCGCGAGACCGCCCAGCAGGTCGAGCAAGCAAACAACCAAGCAACATACCTTCAAGGTATTGTGAACACCTTCCAGAACCTCGCCCCGCACGCCGACGACAACCGCCGCCAGCACTTCTCCAAGAAGGTCAACGACCCAGACGAGTTCGACGGCAACAAGAGCAAGTTTGAGGCATTTGAGACACAGCTCACCATCAAGCTGTTGGCTAATGCCGACCACTTTCCGCAAGAGAAGGACAAAGTCACGTACGTCTTCTCCCTCCTTCGGGGAGACGCCGCGGCTCAGGTACAACACTACATCGACAACGCCACGCAGACTATCGGCTGCCCGGACGTCCTCACCTTGATGCAGGACCTCCGTGCTGCCTTTGGTGATCCAGACCGTAGAGCCACCGCCCAGAACGCCATCCACAACCTCCTCCAGAAGAACAAGAGCTTCGCCGAGTACCTCGCGGCCTTCAACCGCGACATCGGGTTCACCGGCTACAACGAAGAGACCAAGAAGAGCACTCTCCGCCGTGGTTTGTCAGCAGAGCTTCTTCGAGCCCTCGAGGACAAGGACGTCGGTGCTATGAGCTTCCGTGAGCTCGTCGAGACCTGCCAGCGCCTCGACTCCAACATGAAACACACCGCCTCTCTCCTCGCTTCCCGTTCTCAAGGTCGTCAGCCTCGTGGTCCCGGAAGCCACTTCGCTGCTCCACTAGGCGCCGCCGCTCCTACGGCTCTCCCTCCCGTCTCTGTAGGTGACGCTATGGATCTCAGCGCTGGTGCCGCCGTCCCTCGAGTCCAGGGCCTCGTCAACGGTAAGCTCACTCCCGAAGAGAAGCTTCGCCGTCGCCAGGCCGGACTCTGCACCTACTGCGGCGGTCCAGGCCACATCGCAGCCAACTGTCCGCAGCTCGCTGCCCGTAACGCCCGCAACCCGGTTCGCGGCGCTGTCGGCGCTATCGAGCCTGCTCCTGCTGTTCCCGCTGAGCAGGAAAAAGCCTAGGTCTTCCTCATCGACGCGATGAAGACCAAGAACAACGTTTACCGAAAGTGAAGAGAGGAAAGAAGTTGAGGATCAATACAGCACAGCTAGACCTGTACGACGAGACGGGCAAGGACCACGCTTGCAAACCGTTCGTCACGAATGTAAATATCGGCTCAAAGAAACTCTCTTCTTCCAATCTCACTCTCATGGACACTGGCGCACTAGGCGAGTCTTTTATGGACTATAAACTCGCGACCTCTCTCAACCTCGAACCCCAGGAACTGAAGTACCCTCGCACCCTTGAACTCTTTGACGGCACGGAGACTACCACTGGTAAGATTACTCATGTTGTACACACGTCAATCACCCTCGGAGGCAAGCGTATGTCGATCACCAGCTTCCTTACGTCCCTACCGCATCAGAAGTTTATCCTCGGCCTCCCCTGGTTCAGACGACACCGACCTATCATCGACTGGACTTCCCTTACTGTCAGCTTCCCTCCAGAAGTTCCTCCGGCACCTCCGCCTTCTCCGCCGCCTCAGCGCGGTCCTGAGTATACCAAGATCTTCCAGGTGAACGCCGCTGCCTTCACCACTGCTGCTAAGCAGCCCAAAGCTCAAGTCTTCGCCGCCTCTCTCCGCGATATCGACATCGCCCTCGAGAAGCTCGACAAGAAGCGTACACCTACCGACCCTGCTACGAAGGTCCCTCCTTGGGCACACCACATCCTCCACGTATTCGATGCTAAAGCCGCAGACGCGCTGCCTCCTCATCGCCCTCACGACCACAAGATTGAGCTAGAAGAAGGTGCAGAGACACCGTTCGGACCGTTATATTCCATGTCCCGAGAAGAGCTTATCGTCCTCAAGAGATACCTCGAAGAGAACCTAAAGAAGGGGTTCATTCGAGCGAGCCGTTCCAGCGCTGGCAGTCCCGTCATGTTCGTCAAGAAGCCCGGCGGTGGTCTACGCTTCTGCGTAGACTACCGAGGCTTGAACGCTGTTACAAAGAAGAACCGCTACCCAATACCGTTGATTCAGGAGACGCTCGAGCGCCTCTCTAAGGCCAAGTACTTCACCAAGCTCGATGTCATCGCTGCGTTCAACAAGTTACGAATGGCAGAAGGACACGAGTATCTCACAGCCTTCCGTACTCGCTACGGGCTGTTCGAGTCGCTCGTTATGCCCTTCGGCGTTTGTAACGGGCCTAGTACCTTCCAGAACTTCATTAACGACATCCTTCAGGAGTTCCTCGATCAGTTCTGCACTGCCTACATCGACGACATCCTAGTCTACAGCGAGACCAAGGAGGAGCACCGCGAGCACGTCTGTAAGGTCCTTCAGAAGCTCGCAGACGCCGGCTTGCAGCTCGACATCGACAAGTGCGAGTTTGAGAAGACCGAAGTCAAGTTCCTTGGTTTGATCATTACCGCAGACGGCATCAAGATGGACCAAGAGAAGATCGACGCTATCGTCGAATGGGATGCTCCTACGAACGTCAAAGAGGTCCAGGGTTTCCTAGGCTTTGCCAACTTCTACCGCCGCTTCATCCACGCATTTTCGGGCGTGGTACGCCCTTTGACGAAGCTCACGCGCAAGGGTGAGAAGTTCGCCTGGACCGACGAATGCCAGGAGGCTTTTGACTTGCTCAAAGCGAAGTTTGTTGAGAACCCGCTTCTACGGCACTTCGATTTCGAACTGGAGACCCGTGTAGAGACCGACGCATCCGACGGCGTGGTGGGCGGTGTCCTGCTACAACGCCGCTCGCCTGAATCCCCCTGGTTACCTGTCGCCTTCCTCTCCAAGAAGATGACCGCCACGGAGTGTAACTACGAGATCTACGACAAGGAGCTTCTCGCCATCGTCAAAGCTTTCGAAGAGTGGCGCCCCGAGCTCGAAGGCTCTGCTATGCCCGTCCAAGTAAGCTCCGACCATAAGAACCTCGTCTACTTTATGAAGAGCAAGCTGCTCAATCGTCGCCAGGCCCGCTGGAGCGAGTTCCTCTCCCGGTTCAACTTCGTGATCTCGTACACGCCCGGCAAGGCCAACTCGATGGCCGACGCCCTTACCCGCCGCCCTGGTGACTCTCCAGTTGATCGAAGAGGGGGCCGGCAAATCGCAGGGCAACAAGTCATCAAAGAGCACAACCTCTCTTCCGAGCTTCGAGAGTACCTATCGAACGGCCAGCCTACGCTCGCCGCTTCCTTTGCTACTCTCGTGCTCGCTCCTGCCTACCTTGACGAGAGTGACGATGAATCCGAGCCTGAAGAATACGCCTCGGACGCTGAGGACTTGAACGACGATGAAGAGGGCTCAGTAACGACCGACGGCTCATCCGAATCAGACTTTGAGGGGTTTGATAATGAGGAGCAGCCCGAAGGCATCATGGCACGAGTACGAACAGCGTACGATGCCGACATAGACGCCCAAGAGTTAGTTCAGGCCCTTGAATCTGGCGCGAGGACATTCCCGGGCTTCTCGCTGTCCGAGTGCGAGCTCCAGGGAGGTGTCGTCTACTTCCGTAAGAAGCTTTACGTACCGCAGCCCGAAGGCTCTAATATCCGAGCTGAGATTCTTCAAATCATCCACGACTCCGCCTCTGGGGGTCACCCAGGCGTAGCCAAGACCCACAAGCTCCTCGCTAGGTATTACTGGTGGCCGCATTCCTGGAAGGACGTCCGCCGCTACGTGCTGAACTGCGCTGCTTGCCGAAGAGCCAAAGCTAACCGCCACCGTCCCCACGGTCTCTTGCACCCTCTCCCGGCTCCTGATCGTCCGTGGAAGCACATCACTATGGACTTTATCACCGATCTTCCTCACGGCAAGACCTTCAGCGGCGTGAAAGCAAAGGCCCTTCTAGTGATCGTGGACCGTCACTCCAAGGACCGGTACATGATCCCGTGCTGGAGCATGACCGCAAAGGAGACTGCTCGCTTGTTCTACGAATTCGTCTGGCGCTTTCAAGGCCTCCCGGATAGCATCACCTCTGACAGAGGCACCCAGTTCATCTCGCACTTCTGGAAGCGTCTGTGTGCTATCCTAGGCATCAAGCATAACCTCTCGACCAGTTTTCAGCCACAGACCGACGGCCAGACCGAAATTACGAACGCTATCCTCGAGCAGGTCCTTCGTTGCTTCGTCGACTACCACCAGAAGGATTGGCCTCAGCATATCCCTGCGGTGGAGTTCGCTACTCGTAACTGGGACTCGGAGACTACTGGCTACTCTCCCTTCTATACTACGAGAGGTTACCACCCTCGTACAGGCATGGAACCAGAAGAACCTCTCCCGCCTACCGAAGACGCAAACGAGCGAGCAGCAGACGAGTTCGCTACTATGCTCTCACAGATCCATGAAGAAGTTCACGACGAGATGGTGTACGCACAAGCAATCTACGAGGATCAAGCCAATCGTCGTCGCCAGCCAGCTCCCGACTACCAAGTAGGCGATATGGTCTACCTCAACTCCAAGAACATCAAGACAGACCGCCCCTCCAAGAAGCTGAACTGGAAGAACCTAGGTCCTTTTGAGATCACCGAGCGTATCAGTTCACACGCCTACCGTCTAGCTCTTCCTGCGAACATAAAGATCCACGACGTCTTCCATCCCGTACGCCTTCGGCCGTCGGCTGAGGACCCATTCCCGAACCAAAACCAAGACATGCCAGGTCCTCCCGATGAAGTAGAAGTCGACGAGCCTGTTAACCTACCTTCTGACGACTATGCCGTCCGCAAGATCCGGGGAATCCGCGTAGAGCCCAACGACGTTGAAGGACTACCGCCGATCAAGTATGAAGTCGAATGGCAAGGTTGCCCTGAGTGGGATACCTCATGGGAACCTATCCAACATATCATCTTCAATCGTCAAGCAATCGAAGAATACCACGCCCGCGCAGACGGCCCAGAAGTCAACATCGGCAGGCTCTTCGAATCTGAGCTCTTCGACGGGGCTTACCAATGGTGTATCGACCATGACATCAGGCCTAGGCCTGGTACTGAAGCTGAACATCCTCGATATGTGGAACTACTACGGCTTCGTAGGAACTCAGCTTTGTTCGGGGGGGCTACTGTCATGGTATCCCCACAGAGAGTACAGAAGGTGGGGACAGAAGAGCCTCAGAGTGCTCAGAAGTCGTCAAGAAGTGACAGTCCAGCTTGGTGTGTGAGCGCCAAGAATCACATGCCCCGCAACATTCACTACGGGACCCAGCCCTCCAAATTCACCCCTCTACCAAACCTTGACAGATTCACTTCGGCTCGTGACTGTGTGACTCACGGCACTCCCGCGAGCACCCGCGACTGCGCTGGACCCTGGAAGAAGCACGTGGAAGACTCGGAACGTAGGGCAGGTTGGAATAAGGTTTTGAGCAAAGCTGCTGAGCGCGGCTTCGCACGGGTTAGCCCTGTTGATGCGGGGACACGCACTCGCGAGGGTCGCGTATAAATATCTGGCCTTCCCCAGGCCTCTCTTGCTTTCTTCGTCTTTTGTTTTGTGTAGCAATCATACCATACCCTTTTGCATCTGCACTTCGCACCTGCATTCTCGCTTTCACCCTTGCATCTCACAGGCCAGGCTCTCGCCCTGACACCGGCGTAGCCGTAGCTGCCCGTCTCGAGAAGGTCCCATCTCTATATACCCTACACCTTACTCACCATACTATACCTACATTACCATTTTGGGTATCGACGGCGAGGTCGAGGCCGGTAGGGTCTATGTAGGTGCTGGCCATTATGATATAGGTGTAGAGAGGCCGTGTAGGCGTCAGTA